>NC_133650.1:122558854-122868975 GCF_009905375.1 Apium graveolens | reverse complement strand
AAAAATATAAATACTAACCATTTATTTATTATTCAGAATTTTATAAAAAATTTCAGAAAAAATCCTAAGATTCAAGAACAAAAGTGGGGGTGACATTTTGTTCTTGATCTTTGATTGATGATTCCAGGAGCCTCAGTAATCCGTTTTGATGTATGAATAACCGAAACGAAGCTTTTGAAGAGCCCTTCCTTTTGATACCGATTTCATCAACAGAGGTTTACTCCTTTACAAATTCGTTTTTCTTGGTTTTAGTTCGAATTGTGTTCTTAATTTGTGATGATTTGTGATTGATTCTGAGCATATACACAGCTTTTCCTTGACTTTTGGAATCGATTTATGCATAAATTTGTATGTTTTGATTACATGAGTATATATCTCGAGTTCATGGTTTTAGTCGAATTTAATTTCAATTTTTATGAAGTGATTCTTGTTTGATTGATGGTTTGAATGATTGGAATTGATTATAGGTCTTCTCAACTTTAATTCGATTATTTAACCTTTGAATTTGGTTCAGAAATGGGTAGTAATGGAGTTTGTCCGGACTTGTTGCTGGCAGCGGGCTGCAGATCGTCGGAATCGACGATTGGATCGTTGATTCGGCGGCTGATGTTTGCAGTCGTGCTGTTGAATTGCAAGGAGCAAAAACGTACCAAAACCTGTTGATTTCGATTGTGTTTGGGCGTTGAACGGAGGTCACCGGAGTCGGTGAACCCCCGCCAGAAACTAGGCTTGTTCCCCAGAATCCGGTTGGTGTTCAACGACCCGATTTCATTTTAAAACCCGACCCGGTTTTGATTCTTCAAAACCCTAACCCCATTCCCAATTCTGTTTCTGCCTTTTCTGATTTAAAAGTATTTCAAAATTCATTATTTTAATTTTAAAAATTATTTTTAATTATTTTTAATTTCCAAAATTTATTATTTAATTATTCTGAAAATTATTTTTAATTCTAAAATAAATCTAAATTATTTAATTAATTAATTTTAGTTGATAATTAATTATTTGATTAGTCAATTAATTTAAATATTAATTGATTAATTAATTTATTTAGTTATAATTAATTTTAATTAATTATTTAATTAGATTTAATTATTTATTTTGATTTAAAAATTCCGGAAAAATAGTTTCGAGTTTTAAAATATTATTTTAAATTATTTTCCAGCCTCGATAATTCTTATAAAATTATCTTCGGGTGTACAAGCCCTATTATTTAATTATAAAATGATTCGGAGACCCGTTTTAATTCCGAAAAATGTTCAAAAATTCATAATAAATCAACCGTTCGTCCGTTTAATACGAAATGAACGCGTACAGACTCAGAAAAATATTCCGCTTTCAATAAAAATAGTTTCGAGACCCAAATCCTTTTGTTTCGAAAGGTCCCTTGTTTTACGAATCATTCTGAGTCGATTATTGATCGATAAATCATATTTTTGACCCGATTTGAGTTTTAAACACACCGAGTCGACCCTTTTTACGAACCGAGGCATGTGTTATATGAATTATGTGATACGTGAATTATGTGTTTACATGCTATGTGAATTATGTGCATATGTGAGTCAAGAGTCCTATGTTTGTCTGTTATAGTTATGTGTGGGCTATCGTATGGGTAGACGATAGGGTGTTGACGCGCAGTTCGTTGAGTAATTATCGATTAGATGATTAAAGTGTGATCTTTTAATCATATATGTGAATCTTTCAAGACGATCAGGACCAGATGGAATGGATGTAGGATAGAGTTGAATTTTATGGAATAATGGGTTGCAGCACTACATGAGCAGCAGATCAGAAATTTAGCGAAGTAAAAGCGGTGATGCATTGAGATGCCAGACTGAGATAATTGTGTTTATACGAGTGTGACTACTGCTAAAAACCCAAAGGCAAGTATCCCTATCATCACTTATTGTTCAAGTGATAGTTATTTTAAATCTTTTTCATGCAAGTATTGCTTTCCCTATTCAGTTCGTAATAGATAAATGTTTTACATATCGCTGAATTAAATGATTCTGTTTATGCAAGTATTCTTCTGCTATTTTATGTTCAGAATAGCTAAGTGATTTTACTTATCAAATTACTGGATTTATAAATATTTTGGATTTTGATAAAGATGATTTTGTTGCGAGTATTCCTGCCCAAGTGAATGGGGGAATAAAAATTATTTAGGATGTCGATTGATTCAGCTTCTTTTTCAATAAAAAGGTTTTTAAGATTGGAATGGTTAATGGTTACTGGTTACAGCGTAGGTGATCGAGATATCGGTCCAGCTGTAATATCTTTCAAGGCTACTTATGCCTTTCTGGCGCCCTATAGGTACCGTATGTCTTCGGGATACGGGTAGTACCTATACTTACGGTATGGCTGCGGGATACCAGTGTTGTTTCGCGACTGATCATCGGGAACAACATGAAATATAATTGGTTCCAATCTAAATTGATATCTAAATTTCTTTATTGTTTTGATAATCATAGAATAAATGATTTATCAACCGTTTCTGTTTTGGAATAATGGTAAAATGCAGTTTTGATTCAGATTCTGATTTATGCTGATACTTACGTTGTTAAATATCAAGGTGGTATTAGTATAGATGATTGATGTTGACTTCAGTATGGGTATTGTGAGCATCAAAGTTCGTATTGATATCTAATTTGATATGACAGCAAAATAAGTATTAATTTGGAGAGTTCAGTTTTTGAGTAAAGTTTATGATTCAATCCATAATCATTGTGTCTTGTTATTATTGTTTACGATATTTCCGTAAACACTGTTTTACGAGTTTGATTCTCGTCAAGATTCAAAGTATTGCTGAAGCATTTCGCTCAAAAATATCAAAATGGTTTTGAATACAATTAAGGAATCAATTCTGGGATTCCTCAACTAAAATTTTATGATTCATCAATTATAATTTTAAATGTTCTGCTCTAATGCAGATGTCAGTTTTATATCAAATGACCATATATTCGCTATAATGATCTTGCTGAGCATTTCTTCCACTCATACTTGCCTGTTTTAAATTTAACCTCCAGTGAGGATTAGCTTGCACTGTTTAGCCGCGTAATTCGAGGAAGCAAAGAAAAAGCTTTTGGAAGGTGGTTGGTCCAGGGTTTGCGCACTAGTATAAGTTTTATTGTGTAAAGTTGTTTATATTATATTATATTATATTATATTTGTGATATTTTATAGTTGGGCCTAGTATACTTCTTTTCGAAGTTATACTAGCGGGTTAGTTTTGAATTGGAATTTTGTTGAAAAGAGTTTTAAAAGAAAGTGAAAAATTTATTTGTGGAATTTGGATTTCTTGTTTCTAGAACTGTAACCTTAAAAGATCTTGGATTAGTTTGGGGTCATAAATGATAAATATTTTATCTTCCACTGACATTTGTTTATTAATTAAACAGGTTGATTTGGATTGAGGTTTCATAGTGACGACCAAATCCCTTGACCCCGGATTTGGGGGCGTTACAAGAACCAACCATTAATCAAACACATCAACCACAGCCATCAGCATATAATCAAGTGAAGCCTTCTCCTTCTCGAGCCAAGAGGACTAAGACAGTACCTCAGTCACAGCAGAAAATAAGGAAGATGATTTTAAGAGATGAGTCTGATGATGAGTTACAGGTTCAACCATCAGAACCTGTTGCTGAAGTAGCTGAGAAAGTTTCTTCTCAGACAGCTCAAGAAACTGGGAGTTCTAGGCCCCTAAAAAGGCTTAGAAAGCTAAACTCTGATGATCAAGCTCCCAGAGTCTCTCCATCAGCTAAGAGACTTAAAAAGCAAAAAGCAAGGAGGGTTGTAGAATCATCAATCTCTGAAGAAGGAATGGAAGCAGCAGCTAAGGAAGGAGGTCAGGAATCTCTGATATCAAAAGACCCAATTATGATTGAATCTCTTCCCACTACTGAACCAGACTTTACTGAAGCTCACAAATCTCCTATTCAACAACCAGAAAATACTCAAGAACACATGCCTACACCTCTTATGTCTCCTATCATTGATCAAGTACATGCTGATAATCCAGGTACAAGTGCTGAAATAGATATTCATAACTTGAATGTGCCTGAGGTTCTGTACTTGGAAGCTCCAACCATTCCTCAGCAAACTCCACCAACAACTCCACTGCTAGATGCTGATGTCAATGCAGATGAATCTTCTATTGCTTCACATACAATTATTCTATCACAAGATGCTGATACTGAAGATTCTGCAAGTTCTGTTGAAATAAATGCTGAAATACTAGTGAAGCTGCTACAAATGAAAATGCTGATGTAGCTGGTCCTTAAGACATGCACCTCTACAAACATTTGATAAAGCTGATTTGATTAAAAAGGTTGTGAGAGAGGATGCACCAGTACCTTGGAGTGAAACCTCTAGAGGAAGAGAATGGATCAAGGTGTGGAACAAAGTTGATTTTGTTCGTATTATAAATATTCTTGATGAGCACCTGGCTAAAGCTGATGAGATGCTGATGAATGATGACTTCAAAGCATAGTTCAGAGTTACTGCATTGAGTACCGGAACCTTCAAGGTCAACACTCAATAACTCAAGCCAAGGTGAACAAAATTCAAGAAACACTAATTCAGCAAGACATGAATGTCAAATTGGACAAGAAAAGGTTTTTTAAATCAGCCTTTGACCTCATTGGGTATATAGAAAAGACTCAAGAACAACAACAAGCTCAAATATCTGATATTTTAAAAAATCAAGCTGCTCACCAAATCCAACTCAATGAAATTCAAAACTTTGTGGAATTGCTTGTCTCCCTGCTTCTATCAAATGATGCCAAAAAGGGGGAGAAAGTGATTAAGTCCAAATACAAAACTGATCAACCACTGAAGGGTAAGGATGATGATAATGAAGACCAGGGAAACTCTGAAAGGAGTAGAGGTCTAAGTCAAGGCAGGGGTTCTTTATCAAGCAAAGCCAGAACTACAAGTCAAAGAACAAGTTCTGATACTGGTAAAAGGATAAGTTCTAATGAACAAACTCTGAAACTTGATGAAGAGATATCCAAAAGGATATTCCTAAAGGACAATCCAGGCATGTATATTGAAAGTCTGAAGGAAGAAGAGATTAGACTGAAAGCTGAAAATGACAAATCTAAGTCAAAGTCTAAAGCTCAAGTCATAGTAAAGAAACCACCTAAGCCTAAGGGCATTGTGATCAAATAGAGGACAAATTCTGAGGCATCTAAGGCCAAGTCCAAATCACAGGTGGAAGTTGATCATAGATTCAAGGGTAAGGCAAAAGTTGATGAACCTGTAAAGATATATATGCCAACTATGGATCTGGAAGCAAAATTTGATGAAGATGCAACTCTGATTTTGAAGCAATTGTCAAGTTACTACTTGAGTTTCTTATTTTTTTAAAAACCCGGATTACCTGGACGGGTACTTATTATAGACTTAGTATTGTTAATTCAGAGAATAAAGTGATCCACGACTATGAAGAAGTTGATTATTCCTAACAGAACGGTACAAATATTGTTTGCTAAGATTCACAACAGAATCAACGTACGGAGCAACTACTTATCCAATTACTAGGACTATCAGAGTTTAAAGAATTCATTAATTTAACAGAAGCTTGGGCATGACCGAAGAAGATTGGGAAAAATTTCCAGGCCTTTCCCAAAGAAGAATATTATTAACAAAAGGATCGTTATGTTGAATGATTTAGGATTATTCTAAATTGAAAAGAGAAAACTCGAGGTTATCTGGTACGAACGCCATTATGATCGAATTGTTAAAACATTATACGTGTAGGCGTGACGTTACAGACGCAAGACTTAGAAAGTAAGAATCTACCTTAATGCTTAATTTGAAAAGGCATTTCAGCGTACCTTCTAAAGTTGTTATATGACACAATTGGGATATGATCGAACAAGCTCGAAAGATGAATGTAAGTGAAATGTGGATGGTGACCAATGGTATCGTTCTTGTCTTCAATATTACAGCGTATATTCCTTTTTAATTCCTCAAAATGTATGAACTTCTTTTCTTAATAAACTCCTTATGATGATATCAAAAAGGAGGAGATTCCATTCCTTTCAAATTTAATTGTTCCCCTCAAGTTTTGCTTTCTGATTGGGACATACAGTGTTATGATGAGACGCTTTGTCGGGATGACGAAGAGTCGGGTGGGACGCCACCTAATCATGTGCTGTATACCATATGGTACGAATGACTGACCATCTTAAGTATCAATGTGGTTGTCTCATTCATATTCAAATCCTTACTTCTTCTTTCTTTTTAACTTGCCAACCCCACTAACTCTCATTTTGCTAGCAAAATTACCTCTTTGTCCTTGCATGCAAAATGACCTAAGTATGTTGGAAGGATATTCTTGTCAATTCTCATTTCCACTCACTTCTTTTAGTCAATCTAAATCATAAAAACCAAAATGCAAGGTGTTGTGATCATTCACCTCACTGCACACTCACCCTCCCTTTTTCTCTTCCCTCCCCTCTCGGCTCCTCCTCCCTCTCGGCAATTTCCATAGTCGAGGCCCCCCATCCCCTTATTTTCTTCATTCTTTCACTTAAACATTCATCTTATATTTAAGTAATCTTACTCCCTACATGTTGTTCATAAATATTTCAAAAAGTTTAGAGTGAAAAGTTTGAATTTTAATCTTGCATGTCATAGTTTAACTAGAACTCAAAATACAATCTTGATTCTCATGGATTTAAGGTTGTATTGTTGAGGGAACTACAAGGAATGGTGAAATTCCAAGTCAATAGAGTGAATCTCTTGTTTTTAATGTCCATTTCCCTTCCATTTCATTCGGCCATGACCATAAGGGAGCCGAATGAATGGTTCTTAGTGGTGTCTTGTTGCCTTGTTCAACTCTTGTATGTTTTTGTGATAATGGCATGAATTTTGTAGTGAAAACTTGATGAAACCCTTTGCATGCTAAGTGACCATTTAGTATTAGTCTATGTTAGGATTGAATGTTGATTTTATGATAAAAATTATTGTGGAAATCATATGGTTTTGACTTGTAAAATTCGAAAGCATGCATGCATGAAATCAACTCATGATTTTCAGAAGTTCTTGACCATTTGGATTAATAATTGTTAATAGGCTTTAATTTTAATAGGGTTAAGATATTAATCTTGATTTGTGCTCCTTGATATGTGATGTTAATTCGTATATATTTATAAAGAAGATATAACTTGTTGTTTTTAAAAACTTGATGACTTGTAATTAGTGTAGTATGTTAACTTTTGTTTTGCTATGTTGCACCTAAGGTAAGGATGATCTCCCCTAAGTCAATATTGAGTGTAGGAGAGTTAGTTCAGCCATATTTTGCTATGTCAAGTTCAGCCTTAGTTAGAGGAAGTGTCAGAGGAGTTTTTCCAGCCATATTTCATAGGATTTGAGTTAGAATCATGTGTCATAAGTTAGTTCAAATCATAAGTTAGTTCAAATCAGGACCCTTTTCTGCCCAGAAAAAATAGGGGAAGCGTAGACTTTATGCTTAGGCCTAGGGAGGCCCAAGCTAGGCCCTTGAGCCACATCAGGTTTGGGAGTTGGATTATGATCAGGAGAGTCTAGTGTAAAAGTTTTGAAGGTAAACTTGAAGTGTAAGAGTGTCAAATGCACCCAAGAAACCATAGATGTCATTCTGAAATTTACCATAATGAGCACATTCACTTACCACATAGTTTTAGAGCACTTAAGAGTGAATTTTTGGTTGACCACCATAGTTGCAAGATAGTATAAAGTTAGTATAGTGAAAGGCCCAAGTAAGGGTCAATAGTAATTGGATGGTTTAGTAAAGGCACATCGAGTTAGGAGGCCAAAATTTGGAGATTTTGTCTAGTTTAGCGACCAAGTGACTTAAGTAAGTGGATTAAGATCATCCAAGCCTAGTGAAGTAATATAGTTTGTGTGATATTATTTGGTACTTATAAATGGTATGTGAGCATATGTGGCTAGGTGTACTATTATGATTAGAAGGTAATTGTAAATTGTGTGTATTTAGGCCTAACTGCAATTGTGTTAAATTTTGGTTTACAAATAGGTTGAGTTGGTAAGAATATATTATAATGAGGTTAATATTATTTGTGTAGGAACTCAAGACGAGGGTAAACTTGCCATTAAGGTCGAGTAAAGCTTCCAGTTGCTTCTACCTGCCAGTCAAGTCCAGCCTTTCTCAAGGCAAGTGATTCAACTTGCCTTTTTCGATTACACTACAAGTGTGTGATAACTAGTTTATATATATGATGTGAGTATTTTAATTCACCTTGCTATACATGAACCAAGTGGTTTCGAATCTATATCCGTAGTATATGAAAATGACATGAACCCTCAAGTATTTATTTCAAGTATTTTAACTTTACTTGAAGATTGATATGCAAGTAAATCAAAAGTCCTATCATGCTAGTATACCCAAGTAATTGTGATGTTGAACCAGGTGCAAAGTTATACTCAGTAACCTTATCTTAATACCTAAAAGTCATTTATTCCTTAACGATTATCCATGATTGTTTGATAACTCTATCTTTACCCTAAAGCATGACACTCTGATATACCTTGAGTTGATGTTCACTTTCTCTATATACCTATATCTCATATGGAACCAATAATGCTCACCTTCTCTATATTTAAATACCTATACTTCATTTGGAACCATTGATGCTCACCTTCTCTATGTTTTTAAATACCTATGTCTAATCTGGAAACATTACCTAGAACCTAGTTTGACCTTGTTCCTTCATACTATCCAATAATCCTGCTAAATTTCACTGTCAAAATCCTTTTAAATAGAAACCTTGCAAATTCTATTGATAAAGTATAGTTTAGTGGATCTATTTCCAGTACTTCAAAGTTAATCTAAAACCTTGTTTAAGATGTTTACTGCTTAAGTAGTTAATTAGCATTGGCATCAATTTTTAAAATAAAAAGGTTAAAATTTGTTTTCCAGTCCCAAAGGTGGACAAATATTTTCTTAAATTAGTGGATCTGGACTGAGACACAAGTCATTTCCGCTCTTAATTTGTAGGCTTAAAAGTTGCCTAGTGATCCCATTAATGTTCTAGAACCCAGCGAGGTTCGGGATTACTTCGCGGCTGATCACCGGCTGTAATCCGTAGCGTCATAAAATGATTTTGATAAAGAAATGGATTCAAATTGTTTTGTTACAAATAAATGATGCCATCACCCAAAAGTTATCTATTGCTATTATTAGCTCTACCTTCACATTGTTATTCTTATATCTTGATTTTTGTTTTGTATTGTATAGCACTTGTTGAGCATTTGGCTCACTACTTGCTTTCTCCCTGACATTTCAGCTAGCAGATATAGTTAGATTCAAGCAGACAGTACATAAAACTTGTGATGCCGATGCATATGTCCGAGCTCAGGTATATTAGTAATCGTTTTGTGTGAGGACTCGATATTAGAAATCAGGTTGTAATAGTTGATAGTGTTGGGCTATTCCAAACCCTAAACTGTAATATCTTGGATTCGGTTGTATTTACATTCTTTTGTAACTATTGTAATAATTTGTATTGTATATATTGTTAAGTCGGGGCGTGACAAAAAACATGCATTTGGGTAGGTGCACAAGCACCAAACCGAGAGGAGCACAGAACAGGGCAGATTTGGTGTAAGTCCAAATTTGAGCCATTATAATCATGCTTTAAGTTAGGAATTTATTGGTCCTTGGGTTATCTGAGTATAATAAAGTCTTAGGAAGCTTATCCAGCCATTAAAATCAATAAATAAACAAGAGAAGTGAGTATTAAGTTGGTAAAAATAGGGCAGTTTGGAAATCAGGGGATGCAGTTTTGTGTTAACTTCCACTTAAGGCCTAAGGAGGCCTGAGTGAGGTCTTTGAGTCATTCCAACTTTGAGAGTCAGTTTAGAGTCTTCGTAACCTTTGAAAGTTGGTTTGGAGTGAAGGCCCAAGGTGGAGATACCCCATTTCCACCAAAACACCGGAGAGTCATCATTAGAGTTGCATTCGAAAACTTGAGAGGAGTGCATTGCATTTGTGTGTCTTTTATGTAAGGCCTTGATGTCAAACCAAGTATAGGAGTTCATTTTATGTCATAATAGTTTGTGGGAGTCAGAAATGAGTAGGGGCATAAGGTAGAAGTGAATATTTCTGCCAAGGCACATAAGGGGTGCCAAAGTGAGCATTCGGGAAAGTTTAGTATGTGCATTGGTTTTGTGAGTTATTTGAGTGAGGCCTAAGTGTGCCTTATAATTTCTAAGTTGAGTTGAGGTCTGTAGAAGTAAAGTAGGAGTGTTGGTCATAATTCTTGTGTATTACTTGGTTAATTGCATAAGGATCTAGAATAGCGAATATAGTATAAGTATGCACTGTTAACTAGATAATAATTGCCATGCAATTTCGTGTTTATGTGTTTATGTGGAATGTTGATGCATATATTACTTGTAAATAATTAATTTTATGTGTGTATATATATATATATACTAGTTAATAGGGTAGGCATTTGTATATTAGAAGCTTATAATTAGCAAAGAGTTAAGGTATAATTAGTAATGAGGTCTAATATTATGTGTAGGTTCCGGATCTGAGAATGGGAAGACTCGTGCTATTAAAATAGGTCTAATATTAGTACTGTTGGCCTATTTATTGTATCACAAATATTCCTATCCTCGATCCGTAAATTACTACAAATGCTTTCGTTCGTATCTTATGATGATTACCATGCTTTTACCCGCAACTTATAAATATTGCAACTGCTTTTATTTTCAACTTGTAACCTTGCTAGTGCTTTACCCTTGATATATTCCTCATTCCATTGATTCCATTAGACCTTTGACCTACGCTTGACTAGTGATAATTCAGAACCCTTTTGATCATTACCGATGGTTGTTGTTACAAAACCATCCCCGACATCCATGTTATAAAATGAATGATTGTTTAAAAACAAAATAAAAGTTTTCTTGATTTAGTGGATTGGGCTTAGACGCAGGTCCCTTCCACACTTATTGATAAGCTTAAATGTTGCCTAGGGATCCCATTATATTTGAGAACCCAGCACAGTTCAGGATTACTTCACGGCTGATCACCGGCTGTAATTCGTAGCGTCTTAAAATGAATTTTGAAGTCATTTTGATTATAAATGTTTATAACATATTGCCATTATGCTTTATACCATGTTCCCTATTGCTATTATGCCTTTATGATATGATTTTTTGCTATTAATGCCATTGATACCATCCATCCGTCTCTTCACATTATGCTCTCCTGATTATGAGATTATACTATATGTTGTTGGAACTGTTTAGTACTTGATGAGCACGTTAGCTCATTTTCTTATATTTAATCCTGATATACAGCTAGAAAATATGGTTCGTACCAAGAAGACTGCTCGTAAGTCAACCGGTTGGCAAGCTGAAGACTATGTGAGAGCTTAGGTAGTTTTGACAACCTAGAAGGATGAGAGCGGCCATCATATATTTTGTAATAGATAAAAGGGCTATTCCATACTCCAAATCTGTAGCGATTCTGGGATTGTTTTTATTTTGTTGGGATTGTAGTCTAATTACGATTATCTTTTATATTTTATGAATATGTAGTTTTATTTATGGGTTATATCTTGTTTATGTGTGTGTATGTATGAGTTGGGGGCGTGACAGGTTTGGTATCAGAGCCCAGGTTTAGAGTCCCTGGACAGCCCGATTAGGTTATAGGAAGTATAGGTATAAAGGATAGTATTGAGAGTAAGAGTATGCATTATTCGAGTTAATTGTATCTAACCCCTTATATATATAAATATATTTCTTGAAAGCAACTTGCGCACTCATATTCTTCGATTCCGCCGCCCGACACCATTGTTTTTTCGGTATATGCTGACTTAAGGCTAGAGCATGATCGACTCCAGGGGAAGTATGATAGGCTGATGGAGCGACTCAATGAGGCATATAGGAGTGAGCAGCTGATGGGCAAGGGACCTGAGGCAAAGACCATTTCGAGGCTTGAGTCATTGATCCAGGTGGCTACTACAGACTTGGAGAGATGCCCGTGCACCGAGACCGGATTAGCCTCACTATCCAGATGATAGCGGATGAGCTGACGAGTGTGGTAAGGATGCTTCGAGAGGATAATACCCCTGATTATGTGAGGATCGGACTGTTGAGGAGGAGACTGAAGAGGAAACCTGGGATTAGTTCTAGGAGATTTGACCCTATATTGCTTTTTTAGGCCAACCTTGATGTCATGCTAGTTGACTATATTTTCTAGACTCTTAAACCATTTAAAACTTGAATTCGTTTTCTGATATTTGTACCCTCTTAAACCTTAAATTTGTGTTCATTTTGATTATGCACCTTTTTAGAACCGCTTAATTCCTTGATTGCACTTTTAAATTTCATAACTACAACCATGTATCGCCATTATTGCTTATACCAAAACCTGTATACGATGATAACCCCTAACCTTGAATCACTTGAATTATTAAATTGTATAACTCTTATTTCAGTAAATGGCACCTAGGAGAGCCGTGAAAGAACCACTACCAACCCAGGGAATAAAGAAGAAAATCCAAACCTTGATATAGCACAACTATTAGAACTAGTATGCCAATAAACAGCCACTATAGCACAACAACAACAACAAGAATATGCCACCTATTTTCTCAAGGGAGAGTCGAAGTATTGGTGGGAGACGGATAGGACTTTAGAAGCTACGGAAGTTATCTCCTGGGATAGGTTTAAGAGAATGTTTCTGGACCAGTATTTTCCCTGCTACATGCAAACTCAAATGGAGATGAAGTTCTTTGAATTGAAGCAGGAGAATCTGACAGTTGGAGAATACGAGAAGAAGTTTACAGAGCTTTCCAGATTTGTTGGTGAATATGTCGATTCTGATGAGAAGAGGGAAAAGAAGTTTCAGCAAGGATTGAAGCCCTGGATTAGGAGTCTTGTAGCTGCCTTTGAGTTGATTACTTAAGCTGAAGTGGTCCAAAAGGCTATGGTGATTGAAGGCGAAAGTGAGCAAAGCCAGAAGGAGAAGAACAACAAGAAAAGGAGATTTGAGACGGGAGAAGAAGGCTCAAGTCACAGGATCCAGAATCAAAGAAGTACAAAGAGATTTAGACCTCAGGTTGGACCTGGAAACTTTAAGAAGAAGGAATTTGGGGATAGGTCACAAGAAAATAGATCTCAGGCAACTAGTGGACAGAAACCACCGCAAGGATCAGTACTGGAATGTAAGATTTGTAGCAAGCGGCATACAAGAACCTGCAATACGGAAAATATAGTCTGTTTCAAGTGTCACACAAAAGGCCATTACGCTCATGACTATAAGAATCAGAAGGCTAATATCACTTATTTCAAGTGTGGAAAAGTAGGACATGTGTCACGAGAACGTAAAGGAACGGGTAACAACCAACTATTGCAATTGCCTCCTGCACCCTACCCTGTGAATCAAGCAACACCCGTGTCAACTCCAATAATTCCAATGTCTTCCAACCAACCTCAAATGGTATCATTTTTTCCTTACCCATTTTTGACTTATCCAGCTCAGGCCAAAACTTTTAACATGAATATGAAAGATGCAATTCAAAGCCCAGGTGTGGTGTCAGGTACGCTTTCCGTGAATACCATTAGTGTTAAAGTATTAATTGATTATGGAGCCACGAGATCTTTTATTTCAACATCATTTATTGATAAATTGAATTGTGAAACCTAATTGTTGCGTGAACCTTTATTCATTATCTTAGCTAATCAGGTTGGAGTGTCTGTCAATAAAGTTTGTCCTCATTGTAGAATATAGATAGGCGGGAATGTTTTCCTTGCGAACCTTATATCTGTAATAACCCCAATTTTTGGAAATTTTTGAAACACGTATGAATAGTAACTTTTGTTGATGATGCTGATTAAGGAAAATTATCAGAACACGCTATATAGGAGTACTGTTATGGAAATTCTAAGATCGTATTAGTACTCCATAAAGTAAATAAGTGTATGTAAAGATCGTCAGAATCCAAATTCGAACACTTTGATTTTTCCCGAAAATCCACCAGATACCGAAAGAATTGAGTATAAGGTAACATGATTAAAAGGATTTAAATTCAAGGATTATAAGAAAGGATCATAAAAGGAATACAAAATATTGAGAAAGGTTTAGGGGAACCCAAGTAATAAGATCCCGGATATGATCCCTCAAACGACGAACGAGACGAAAGTTAAGCGAACCGTAAAACAAATAAGCGACTAAGAGACAAGCTTGTACAAGAAGCCAAGGATTGTGACATCATCAAACCACAAGGAAGAGACATGTGGCAAATGGATGACTTAGGCATGGTGACATAAGCATGACAAATGGAGGGATTGGTTGGTTGATTTTAAGCCATTCATTTTTTACCATGGTAAAAGGATAATTAACAAAACAAAACAAAGCAACCAAGCCAAAACAAATCAAAAACACAAAATACAAGTTGACTCTCATTTCCTTCAAAAAGCTCTCGTCCAAAACCAGAGCAGCAACTTCAAACTACCATATCTCCTTCAATACTCATTCAAATAGTATGTTCCATAGCTCTTTGGAAAGGTATTGAGATGGCCTACAACTCTTGTTCACAAGTCTCGTCCAAATAATTATGGTAAGACCCTCGTTTTGACAGTTCTTTCAATCTGACTTTTAGAAACTTCAAAACCTAACTTTGTATTCTTGATTTCTTTGGAAAGATCAAGCTTGTAGGAGGCTCCCTAAGACTTCCTAGCTACTCTAATCACTCCAAGGAAGGTATAACACCTCCAAACCCTAACTTTACTTTGAGTATTATGATGGTTTTGATGGTTATAGTAAATGAGAAGCATGATGCTTGTGTGTTTAGAGTTTGGATTGGATTTGTAGTGATTTGGATGTTGAAATCTTGTTTATAGTTAATGAAACTTAAGTATAGCTAGTAGTTCATGTGTGGGGTTGTCTAAATTGGAAAATCTTGAGGTTTGGGGACTGATGTAGTAAGGTTTGGATGAGGGTTGGTTGTATTGTTGGTTGTGAGTTTAATGGTGGTTGTTTGGAGTGGTTTAAAAATTGGAAATCGCGTAAACATAAACGTTATAATGCCCGATTTTCCTTAACTGTTCTGTTCTTAAATTTAGGACCCGTGAACTCACTGAAAGATTCTAACCTTTGCCATTTTTAGATAGTTCATGTTACGAGCTTCGTTTTGATATGTGGTTCGCTTGAATCCGATGTACGGTTTAGGAGAAACGACCGTCTTAAGTAACGGCATTTCGTGAACGAACCATTACCCCTCGCCTTACTTTGAAACCTTGGTTAAGGCCCTTAAATGACTAATTGGAGTATGAAACAATTATGTAAAGTGGACTAGGCAGTTGGTAGGGTATTCGCAAAAGTGTCGCCTTAAAATTCGTAACGGTTAATTTATTAATAATGGTGGAGTCGAGGGTATTCGAACGACTTATGTGATTTGTTAAGCTTAGAAATGACCATAAGCAAACGTTAGGGTTCAATTGGTTAAAGTCTAGTTTCTTAAGCGACCGTGGTTTAATTCCGGCTTATGTTGTTGTTCATAGGTTACCGGATCCACTCTAAACATAAGTCTACCCCGGAGCACTCAGGCAAGTTTTCTACCCGTTATACTGTTGTGGTGATGTATATATTTATATGCATTATCTTGTGATAGATGCATGATTGTTATTAGCAAATCTTGCGATATATTGGAGCATGTTGATATGGTTTATATGCATGCCTGTTTCATAATATTGATATCTAACTGTTGATTCAAATGCTTATAAGTTGCATAATACATATGCTAGAGATAAACAGTAATTGCGTATACCCTTAGTATAGGGGACCCAAAGGCGAACATTTTCTAAACCGGGAGTCGATGTTCCCGAGTATAATATATATATATATATATATATATTGATATAGTTTTCAAAACTATTAATCGAATAAGGTTTATTCGATAACTTTATTTTATTTAATGAATATTATTTTGAATATTCATTCGAGGACTTATGACTCCGCTTACTTTATTTAATGAATAGTATTTTGAATATTCATTCGAGGACTTATGACTCCGCTTACTTTATTTAATGAATATTATTTTGAATATTCATTTGAGGGATTATTACTCCGCTCTTTTTATTAAATATTATTCTTTATTTTATTAAAGAATAATGTTTCGATAATCAAACTTATTTTCGATTATTCAAATAAAGATCGTACTTTCATATAAGTATATCTTTCGTTATTTATTATTCATTTCAAGTATGAGTCTTAAAACTTCTACTTCAATTATTTTTATAAAGATTATCCTTTATGGGAATATTATTTAATAATAATATTAAGATATTTTCTAATATATCGGGACTGATTTATTTCATTAAATCAGCATTACTCCAAACATTCTTAAAAATGTTTTCGAGTCTTCAAAATGATTTTAAAAGTTAGAGCGGATCCCAAAACTCATTTTTATATTTAAGATCTTCCTTTCAAAGGAGATTTAAATACTCGCTCAAAACCTGAGGGATCCTGCTTTGTGGTGTATTTTATATTTGCAACGAGGTTGCTGTTTTGATAAATGAATTGATTACTTACCCAACGTTCGGGAAGTAAGTCCATCTATTAGGTCGGCATAAGCAACATGGACTCAGTGGGCGTCCATGAAAGTGTAAGTGGCTCAGTGGGAGTCCATCAAATGCGTAAGTGGCTGAGTGGCAGTCCAGCATAAGGTCCTATTACGGCCAAGGTGATGACCAGTGGGGAATTCATCCATCTACTAGTAGAAAAGGTTACTTATTGGTATCTTTGCCTGATCAGCAAGATATCAGGTTTATGCCAAGGTTTTCTCCTTTCCAAATTCATTGGATATTGCAACTCTGTTTATAATTTTCATAACAGAGGTTTTCAAGGAGTGTATGAAATGTATATATATAGGTGTATATATATATCGGGACTTAATGAAGTATCTCGTAACCTCATTATTTATAATGATATTTCAAAGATTGAATCTATCCAAGTCTTTTCTTGTAGTCTCATCTATGTGATGAACTTTTGAAACTGATTATACCTTGAACGGTGGTAGTTCAAGTAGTATTCGGAAAAGATATAAGTATATTGGAGTATCTTGTAACTTCATCTTTTCAACTTATATCTGGTTAATGATTATCTTATGCATGACAAAGATTTTCACAAAAACGTTGAGACAAGGTTAGATATATGAGATCACCTTACAACGATATTTTTATACAGTTATAAACTGGAACTCTGTGTTTATTATGCATGGAAGAGGACTTCCAAGATTTTGAAAAGTATATGTACATATATACTGAATATTGTGCGACTTGGTCGCGTTAAGATATCAAACTTGGTTCATTTCTTCTTGACCAAGACTTTCATGAGTACTATGAGAATGCTCATATATTGTTAATTATTATACATATTATTTCGGTGGGCTTGTTGCTCACCCTTGCTTTCTTCTTTCATCACACAATAACAGATAGACATGATGAACAGGATCAAGCTCCCAATTCGTGAGCGGTTAGGAAACGTTTCGCAGTATCCTGTAGGCATTGATGCCGTTGTAGTTGAGGTAGGAACTACCAGTAGGCTAGGCTTTCAACTTTTGTTGTACCGGACTTATGTATCTATATGAATTGTAATAATGGCAAAGAAATGTAAATTTATTCAGAAACCCTCTTGAGGTGTAATGGCTTATAATGTGGAATAAAATGACTTGTGTTATTTTTGGTATTGATCTCTGAGACTATAACTTGTGGCGTGTGTGTGTATATTGTGGGGTCACAGTACGGAGTAGTTGATTGTTTATTAAGATTGGGTGTTATTAAGTAAAATGGAACTCGTGACAACCCGGATCCCCGACCCCGGATTTGGGGGTGTTACAGAAATCGTATCAGAGCTAAGCGTTATAAACCTCAGAGATGATATGACGTTAAAATAATAAGTTCAATAAGATAATAAGAACTCTTGCCAAGTTCATAGTCGGACTACCTAACGTAGTACTGACAGTTAAAACCCTTATGGGAACCCTTATAAATATCGTGATAGAAGCGTAGTTCATTATCGTATATGGTAGCGGGACTCCGAACCCTGAGGTCGAGGAGCAATAACGCGATGATGTTTTATTAATTATTGGAGATCAGATCGTGGATTCGATAGAGCGTCCTAACACGAGACCGGATGATGTTCATATTGAGGATGTAGCGGTTAAGGATGTTGTCCTAGAAGGGATTATTGCTGAGAAGGATCCCGTGGAGGATCCTGACAAGAATGAATAAAGGACCACTGAGGAATTGATAACCATGGTTAGGGCGACTACCAGAGGTAGGATTGGCCGGTCACTACCAGAGGTTCGTTCAAGTTTGTAAAGATAGTAGCCCCTTTAACGCAGCTTACTCGTAAGACAGAGAAGTTCGAATAGACAGAAAAATACGAGATCAGCTTTTAAGAACTGAACCAAAGATTGGTGACGGCCCCTATGATGACGTTGTCGGATGGAAAAGGAGATTTTGTGATGTGTAGTGACGCTTTGCATAAGGAATTAGGGTGCTTCTTATACATCACAACAAGGTAATCGCGTACGCGTCAAGACAATTAAGGGAATATAAAATTCGATATCCCCACCCATGAGCTTGGGCTCATGGCAATAGTTTTTCCCTAAAGATTGGAGGCACTACTTGTATGGAGAGAAGTGCAAGATTTACACAAACCATAGGAGCTCTAGTACATTTTTATGCATAGAAAGAGCTCAACATATGCCAGAGGAGGCGGTTAGAGCTAATCAAGAATTATGATTGGGAGATTCTTTATCATTCGGGGAAAAGCCAATGTGGTGGCTGATGCTCTTAGTAAAAAGGAGAGACTCAAGATGATAATGTCTTTGGGAAAGTTTATAAGAGATTTTGAGAAAATGGAAATAGAAGTGAAGGTAACCGGAGCCGGTATCCGAAAAGCTGTTTGAGATTGCAATACAGCCTAAATTATTGGAGAAGATCATATTGCTCCAAGAAAAAAAAGGTGATGAATAGAGGCAGAGAACCAATGACCGGAGAAGAGATTAATACCTAGAAAGATGATGAGGGAATAATGAGGTATCCCTACAGAATATTGGGTTCCAAATGTTCAAGAGCTTAAAGATGAGATCTTAGATGAAAGCTAGTTTGAGGAATAAGATTTAGAGCAAACCCTGAATGTGATAGTCAGGGAGGTCGCCATCAAGATAGAAGGAACCCATAACATAATGAAGTGGAAAATGAGGATTTAAAACATGTAGGATGACCCCGATTATGGGCAGGAGGAGGGAATGTTCAGACTAAGGAAACAGAAGTCGAGTAAGGAAAGGAGACCCGAGACGGTACTCCTATACGATAATTTATGGACCTTTCTAGACAGAACTAGACTATTATCCCCAACCACCACCCTGAGGAAATAATGTGGTGAGAAATTCTTTCAGGACCTTTAAGTCGCTAAGCTCTCAGAGTTCCAAGGAACAAGCTGACCCAGTCGAGGCAAGAGCCTGGCTAAAGGAAATATAGGAATCATTTGAGATTTTAAATGATTGACGAATCACAAAAGACTGTTTTTGTCACTTACCCTCCTAAGAGAGAGGCCACCCGCTGGTGACAGGCCAAGGAAGGCACGGAGCAAGAGATTATAATAAACTAATTTAAGTTCAGTCAATTGTTTTCAGGAAAGTACTTCCCAAGGTTATGGAGATAGTGTAAAAGCTTTAGAGCCAGAACAAAGGCAAACGAGTATGATGAATTATGAATCTAAGTTATAAAAGTTGTCAAAATTCGTTCTGAGGACACGAATCCAGAATGACGGGATGTTTGAAATCAATGCTTATGTTGTGTTGGTTCATGAAATAATGATAAGAGAAAGGAAAATAAAAAGAAACTGAAGTGGAAAGGAATATAAAGGCAATAGAGTTTGAGGAATGATAAGGGAGTTGGGTATGAGGAAACCCTAAAGACTCGTAGCAATAGAAATAGAAAAGTATGTAATCGTCAGGATGAGGGTGATTCACCATGAGTTAAAATTAATGGTTGAAGGCATAAGAGATACATATATATTATCCCCTGTAAGTTGGGAGGATTCGAGGAAACCTTGAGATAGTTCGAAGGATAAATAATGAGACGCGGATAGACTGAGGAGAAAAGGAAGTAAGAAATTAGGAAAATTGGATGAAGGAAGTGACCTTCAAGAATGTGAAGTGTAAGACCGGTGGCTTGATACCCAGAAAGGGAGACGCCAGGTATGAAAGATATCCCAACATTGAGATGACTGTTGAGATAAACAACAAAAGTAAATAAGGAATTATTAAGAAGAAGTTCACGTTGAACATGACCAATATCTTCCAGAACATCCCTGTTGTCATTACCAAATTAGGCAAGCAAAGTGGAAAAAAAAAACCGTTGTTATCTTTTGGAGGCCATATAGATTGACCTCAGTTTGAATAAGGATGCTATTGTGAAATTAAGTATAGACTATCGAAGTGAGAATGATTGAATAAGGTAATCTATCAAGTATATATGACTTGATATATCCATGGAAGAGTGTAAGTATCTTGTAAAGGTGGAATTAAGGATAAAACCCCGATAACTTAAATGAATCCTAGGGAAATGCATAAAGGTTGGAATTTCACCCTTAATAGGGAAAGCATGAGTTTTGACAGTATGAATTGGAAAGGATTAAGGTAACAACAACCTTTAAGGATCAGTGGAGAAATTTTTCAGAAGTATATAGACAATGATTCTGGTATTAGTAAATGGTATCTTGATATGCCCTGTGCCTAGGGTGTACCTGATGAAGGATTTAAGGATAACCTTAGAGGTCTTACAAGGAGAAAAGGTAATATTCAAAGTTCTCAAGAATAGAAATTTTGATAAAAGAAATATGACGTAATTATAATAATGTCAGGTGGGGCACGTGTTGAACCATAAGAAAGTATAGATCGACTCAATGAGGGTCGAGATTGGTGAAAACAAGAAGGACCCAAGATAAGAGACGTCCTAAGTATGACCGAGAGTCAATCATGGCAATGTTCACATCTAAAGACTAAGGCAATGACTTATGGAAAAAAAATGGTGATTTTTTTTCTTCTCACCAGGACTTAAGAAAAGCATTTTCTCATAAGCAGTGATTGAAATGAGGTAGAAAATTTATTTGGAGGTGGTTAAAAAAATGACATTGATTGTAAGGAAATTTTACTATCAGGAAAGGTCAAAGAGGTGGCCGACACTTTAAGTGTAAGAGGACTATTATAAGCACACGTGCCAGAGGAATACAGTGACGATGGTTAAAGCCGTGAAGGTTGTATTATGGTTTGAAAGATTGACATTTCTTCTGATGATTGTACGATACTCAACCGTAATAGTAGTTTGGTAAAGATTTAATTCATGTTAGCACTGTGAGCGGGCTATCTATTTTAGAAGGTCCTATCTTGAGATAAGCCAGGACCATGTTACGAGAGGACTAAATGAACCTTTGAGCTTCATGTCTACTAATAAAGACATATGGTTAATAATGGTATTAACCTTCTATCGTTGCTTTCATTGAAACTCTTCTGAAATTTTATCTGCTTCATGTCATATGTGCGTCAAGTTCAGGAGTGTTCTTCATGAATCATGAGCGGTGATCATGTTACCTCCTTAGAAGAATTCGATACAACAGGTATGGACTCCGTATGGTTAGCTATTAAGATTCCAAGGAAAACGAATGACTACCGTAGGTCCGTGGTGGACTATAGTAATGCATCAACGATTCTTTGAATAATGAGCCGATTACAACCGCGAGAGTTGTATGGTAATGGATGTTGAGATTAAGTACCACTAATCGGGTCGTGGTGATGTATAAGTTATCATTGATAGACTAATTAAGTTGATTATCTACCTATTGAATATTTATTTCTTCTTATCAATAGAGAGTCGTATTACTATACGAGGAAGGTTGCGGTGCAAGCATAAAATTCTAGTAACGAGGAGGTCTAGAATGAAATCCCAGATTCGATTTTCGCTGTCGAGGGAGTTTTAACGGTGATTGTTTATAAGCTCGAGCAAGAGCATGGGTCCATAGAATGATGGACGGAATAGTAAATATTCAGACACGTGAAATACGATGCTATAATACTTGATGTTGATATATATACATATATGTTTTGTTCTCCTATGAAAAACCTCTATAGTTCAGAGGTAGATTCCAAGCCAGATATTTTGTGGCTGTATATTATATATATATACAATTCTCTTCAATTCGTTCTTTTCTCTCCTTTTCATTTCATATAAGCTGAGAAGAACAACCCTTCCAGAAGGGGATGTATTGCCGAATGACTATCTATCTGTGTGATAGAAGCCTAGTAGGATACCATCTATTGTTTAATTGCTTGTCAAGTACTAAAGGCTGGCCACCTTCTGTACTAACTATGCAATGTAACAAGTGTTCATGATCATAGTGATCTCTCAATAAATTCTTTTACTTCTATATGAAGGACCAAGCTTTCGAAGATGGAGGCATCTAGAGATGAAGTGGTACCAAGTATGGTGATATTCCGATTCTAACGCGTTCGTGATACTAAGGTTGACGCGATTATTAAAAGGTTATAGAATGCTAACGAGCAAAAGTGTAATCAGTATAAAATTTGGTACGGAAGGTACTAACGATTACGAACTGGAAAAGAGTGGGTATTGAGAAGCAAAAGTTGTAGATCTAGATTAGATAATGATAGTCTGTACAATAGACTTGAAAGAAATTTGGAATGATCACTTAACACGGATTGAGTTTTCTTATGATAATCGATCGTATGTCAGTATCGAGGTATCGCCTTATGAGATCCTTGAGGAAAGACAATGTCGATCTCCCTTATGTTAGGATGAAGTTGTAGAGCGCAAGATGTTCGGACCCACAGTAGTCCAAAGGACCAAGGATATAATAGATCTAATCAGAGGACGGCTGGTAGTAGCCCGAGATGGACATAAGAAGTATGTGGATTCGACATGAAAGGACAAAGAATAGGTAGTAGGGGACCTAGTGTTGTTACAGGTATTCCCTGGGAAAGGATGGATGAGGTTCCAAAAGAAAGGAAAGCTAAGCCTCGAATTGTTGGACCCTTTGAGGTATTAAGATGTATTGGGAAGTTAGCATATGAGCTATCCCTACCCCCGAACATGTAGCAAGTTCATAACGTGTTCCACGTATTAATGTTAAGGAAGTATAATTCGAATGCCAGACAAATAGGGGCATATGAACGCATAGGCATGTAACCAAACGTAACCTATATGGAGCAACCAGAAAGGGTTATAGATCAAAAAGGAACAAGTGCTTAGGAGAAGGGTTATCAAACTAGGCAGAATTTGGTGGTAGAACCACAATGTGGGAAAATTAACTTGAGACTTAGAAAGTGCAATGCTAAGAGAGCATCCCTATTCATTTTCTATCTGATTCCGGGACGGAATCCTTTTAAGGAGGGGAGACTGTAATAACCCCAATTTTTGGAAATTTTTGAAACACGGATGAATAGTAACTTTTGCTGATGATGCTGATTAAGGAAAATTATCTAAACACGCTATATAGAAGTACTGTTATGGAAATTCTAAGATCGTATTAGTACTCCATAAAGTAAATAACTGTATGTAAAGATCGTCAGAATCCAAATTCGAACACTTTGATTTTTCCCGAAAATCCACCACATACCGAAAGAATTGAGTATAAGGTAACATGATTAAAAGGATTTAAATTCAAGGATTATAAGAGAGGATCATAAAAGGACTACAAAATATTGAAAAAGGTTTAGGGGAACCCAAGTAATAAGATCCCGGATATGATCCCTCAAACGACGAACGAGAACGAAAGTTAAGCGAACCGTAAAACAAATAAGCGACCAAGAGACAAGCTTGTACAAGAAGCCAAGGATTGTGACATCATCAAACCACAAGAAAGAGACATGTGGCAAATGGATGACTTAGGCATGGTGACATAAGCATGACAAATGGAGGGATTGGTTGGTTGATTTTAAGCCATTCATTTTTTACCATGGTAAAAGGATAATTAACAAAACAAAACAAAGCAACCAAGCCAAAACAAATCAAAAACACAAAATACAAGTTGACTTTCATTTCCTTCAAAAAGCTCTCGGCCAAAACCAGAGCAGAAACTTCAAACTACCATATCTCCTTCAATACTCATTCAAATAGTATGTTCTATAGCTCTTTGGAAAGGTATTGAGATGGCCTACAACTCTTGTTCACAAGTCTCGTCCAAATAAGCATGGTAAGACCCTCGTTTTGACAGTTCTTTCAATCTAACTTTTAGAAACTTCAAAACCTAACTTTGTGTTCTTGATTTCTTTGGAAAGATCAAGCTTGTACGAGGCTCCCTAAGACTTCCTAGCTACTTTAATCACTCCAAGGAAGGTATAACACCTCCTACCCTAACTTTACTTTGAGTATTATTATGGTTTTGATGGTTATAGTAAATGAGAAGCATGATGCTTGTGTGTTTAGAGTTTGGATTGGATTTGTAGTGATTTGGATGTTGAAATCTTGTTTATAGTTAATGAAACTTAAGTATAGCTAGTAGTTCATGTGTGGGGTTGTATAAATTGGAAAATCTTGAGGTTTGGGGACTGATGTAGTAAGGTTTGGATGAGGGTTGGTTGTATTGTTGGTTGTGAGTTGAATGGTGGTTGTTTCGAGTGGTTTAAAAATTAGAAATCGCGTAAACATAAACGTCATAATGCCTGATTTTCCTTAACTGTTCTAATCTTAACTTTAGGACCCGTGAACTCACTGAAAGATTCTAATCTTTTCCATTTTTAGATATTTTATGTTACGAGCTTCGTTTTGATATGTGGTTCGCTTGAATCCGATGTACGGTTTAGGAGAAACGACCGTTTTAAGTAACGGCGTTTCGCGAATGAACAATTACCCCTCGCCTTACTTTGAAACCTTGGTTAAGGCCCTTAAATGACTAATTGGAGTATGAAACAATTATGTAAAGTGGACTAGGCAGTTGGTAGGGTATTCGCAAAAGCGTCGCCTTAAAATTGGTAACGGTTAATTTATTAAAAATGGTGGAGCCGAGGGGTACTCGAACGACTTATGTGATTTGTTAAGCTTAGAAATGACCATAAGCAAACGTTAGGGTTCAATTGGTTAAAGTCTAGTTTCTTAAGCGACCGTGGTTTAATTCCGGCTTATGTTGTTGTTCATAGGTTACCGGACCCACTCTAAGCTTAAGTCTACCCCGGAGCACTTAGGCAAGTTTTCTACCCATTATACTGTTGTGGTGATGTATATATGTATATGCATTATCTTGTGATAGATGCTTGATTGTTATTAGCAAATCTTGCGATATATTGGAGCATGTTGATATGGTTTATATGCATGCCTTTTTCATAATATTGATATCTAACTATTGATTCAAATGCTTATAAGTTGCATGATACATATGCTAGAGATAAGCAGTAATTGCGTATACCCTTAGTATAGGGGACCCAAAGGCGAATATTTTCTAAACTGGGAGTCGATGTTCCCGAGTATAATATATATATATATATATTTATTTATTTATATATATATATATTGATATAGTTTTCAAAACTATTAATCGAATAAGGTTTATTCGATAAATTTATTTTATTTAATGAATATTATTTTGAATATTCATTCGAGGACTTATGACTCCGCTTACTTTATTTAATGAATATTATTTTGAATATTCATTCGAGGACTTATGACTCTGCTTACTTTATTTAATGAATATTATTTTGAATATTCATTCGAGGGCTTATGACTCCGCTCCTTTTATTAAATATTATTCTTTATTTTATTAAAGAATAATGTTTCGATAATCAAACTTATTTTCGATTATTCAAATAAAGATCGTACTTTCATATAAGTATATCTTTTGTTATTTATTATTCATTTCAAGTATGTGTCTTAAAACTTCTACTTCAATTATTTTTATAAAGATTATCCTTTATGGGAATATTATTTAATAATAATATTCAGATATTTTCTAATATATCGGGACTGGTTTATTTCATTAAATCAGCATTACTCCGAACATTCTTAAAAATGCTTTCGAGTCTTCAAAATGATTTTAAAAGTTAGAGCGGATCCCAAAACTCATTTTTATATTCAAGATCTTCCTTTCAAAGGGGATTTAAATACTCGCTCAAAACCTGAGGGATCCGGCTCTGTGGTGTATTTTATATTCGCAACGAGGTTGCTGTTTTGATAAATGAATTGATTACTTACCCAACGTTCGGGAAGTAAGTCCATCTATTTGAGTCGGCATAAGCAACATGGGTTCAGTGGGCGTCCATGAAAGTGTAAGTGGCTCAGTGGGAGTCCATCAATGCGTAAGTGGCTGAGTGGCAGTCCAACATAGGTCCTAATGTGGCCAGGGTGATGACCAGTGGGGAATTCGTCCATCTACTAGTAGAAAAGGTTACTTATTGGTATCTTTTCCTGATCAGCAAGATATCAGGTTTATGCCAAGGTTTTCTCCTTTCCAAATTCATTGGATATTGCAACTCTGTTTATAATTTTCATAACAGAGGTTTTCAAGGAGTGTATAAAATGTATATATATATAGGTGTATATATATATATCGGGACTTAATGAAGTATCCCGTAACTTCATTATTTATAATGATATTCAAAGATTGAATCTATCCAAGTCTTTTCTTGTAGTCTCATCTATGTGATGAACTTTTGAAACTGATTATACCTTGAACGGTGGTAGTTCAAGTAGTATTCGGAAAAGATATAAGTATATTGGAGTATCTTGTAACTTCATCTTTTCAACTTATATCTGGTTAATGATTATCTTATGCATGACAAAGATTTTCACAAAAACGTTGAGACAAGGTTAGATATATGAGATCACCTTGCAACGATATTTTTATACAGTTATAAACTGGAACTCTATGTTTATTATGCATGGAAGAGGACTTCCAAGATTTTGAAAAGTATATGTACATATATACTGAATATTTTGTGACTTGGTCGCGTTAAGATATCAAACTTGGTTCATTTCTTCTTTGACCAAGACTTTCATAAGTACTATGAGAATGTTCATATATTGTTAATTATTATACATATTATTTCGGTGGGCTTGTTGCTCACCCTTGCTTTCTTCTTTCATCACACAACAATAGATAAACATGATGAACATGATCAAGCTCCCAATTCGTGAGTGGCTAGGAAACGTTCCGTAGTTTCCTGTAGGCATTGATGTCGTTGTAGCTGAGGTAGGAACTACCAGTAGGCTAGGCTTTCAACTTTTGTTGTACCGGACTTATGTATCTATATGAATTGTAATAATGGCAAAGAAATGTAAATTTATTCAGAAACCCTCTTGAGGTGTAATGGCTTATAATGTGGAATAAAATGACTTGTGTTATTTTTGGTATTCATCTCTGAGACTATAATTATTGGCGCGTGTGTGTATATTGTGGGGTCACAGTACGGAGTAGATGATTGTTTATTAAGATTGGGTGTTATTAAGGGAAATGGAACTCCTGACAACCCGGATCCCCGACCCCGAATTTGGGGGTGTTACAAAACGCCCCCCTGAGAGCATGTTGCAGCTCCAAGATAGGGCCGGGAAGTACATCAAGGTGGAAGAGAGCATAAGGAAGACCGTAGTGAGCAACGAGCCCGCTGGAGGCAAGAAGCGGAAAACTGATCTGGAGTATATCGCTAAGGACAAGTATCCTAGAACTGAGCAAAACCCTGATTCAACCCCTAAGAAGGGAGGACCTGGGCAAAAATTTGCTGAATACACTAAGTTGAACGCTCCTAGAAGCCAGATCTTGATGGAAATTGAGAAAGACCCAGATATTCGTTGGCCTAAACCCTTGAAGGCAGATCCAGCCAAGCTAGACAAGAGCAAATATTGTAGATTTCACAAAGATGTTGGTCATGACACCGATGAGTGTAGGCAACTGAAAGATGAAATAGAGTTCCTCATTTGGAAAGGAATATTAAACAAGTACACTGGGGAAGGAAGAAATAGGAATAACAATGGGAGAAAGAACTTCGAAGATTGTAGGAGGGACCAAGACGATCAGGGGTGGAATCCCCAACCCCGAGGACCGGTGATAAATACAATCTTTGGAGGACCACGACCACGAGGACCTGTGATAAACACGATTTTTGGAGGACCGACTTCTGCTGGATTATCCAAGAACTCCATGAAAGCTTATGCCAGGGAGGTTATGCATATTGTTGAAGAAGCCCCGAAGAGGGCCAGGACAGGAGTAACAATGGTTTTTGATGATTCTGACCTAGTGGGTGTGAAATTTCCTCATGACGACCCGTTGGTCGTAACACCTATAATAGGAAACAGCCCGGTTAAGAGGGTCCTTGTGGATAATGGTGCTTTAGTGGATATTTTGCTCCACGACACCTTTTTAAGGATGGGATATAATGACTCCCAATTGACCCCAACCGACATGCCGACATATGGGTTTGCGGGACTGGAGTGCCCCGTGGAAGGGATAATCAAGTTGCCAATAACCATAGGACATGAACCAAGGGAAGCAACACAGATGTTGGACTTTGTGGTAGTAAAAGCTAGTTCAACTTACAGTGCTATAATGGGGAGAACAGGAATACATGCCTTCAAGGAAGTCCCTTCTTCCTACCATTCAGTTATGAAGATTCCCACCCGTAATGGGATTGGAGAAGAGAGAGGAGATCAAAAAATGGCTAGAAGTTGTTATGTAGCCTCTTTGAGGGCAGATGGAGTTGGGGGGCAAGTTCTACCTATTGAAGATCTGGATATTCGAGAGAATGATGAGAAAAGAGGAAAGCCAGCTGAAGACTTGGTTTCAATCCCTTTAGCTCCTGAGGATCCTGAGAAAGTTACTTTTGTTGGAGCCACACTAGAGGAGCCCCTTAGAGGGAAGTTAGTGAAATTTTTGCAAGAAAATAGTGACGTATTCGCATGGTTGGTAGCTGATATGCCAGGCATAGACTAGGAATTAATTACTCACAAGCTGAATGTGGATCCGAGTTGGAAGACGGTGAAGCAAAAGGAAAGACGTTTTGCCCCAGAAAGGCAAGAAGCTATAAAACAAGAAGTAGAGAAGGTCTTAGAAGCTTGTTTCATTGAGGATATACAATTTCCGGAATGGTTAGCAAACCCTGTAATGGTGAAAAAGGCCAATAGAAAATGGAGGATGTGTGTGGACTTCACTGATCTGAATGACGCATGCCCCAAGGACTGTTTTCAGTTGCCAAGGATTGATACTTTGATAGATGCCACTACTGGGCATGAGATACTGAGCTTTATGGATGGGTTTAGTGGATACAATCAGATCAAGATGCACAAGGACGATATTCCAAATATATTGTTCATCACTGACTTTGGTGTTTATTGTTATCTTGTTATGGCATTTGGTCTCAAGAATGCAGGAGCCACCTATCAAAGGTTGGTAAATAAAATTTTTAAGGATATTATTGGCAAGACTATGGAAGTCTATGTTGATGACATGTTAGTTAGGAATCTAGTAAAGACTGATCATATAACCCATTTAAGGGAAGCTTTCGAGGTCCTGAGGTACCACAAGATGATGTTAAATCCTACGAAGTGTGCTTTCGGAGTAGGGTCTGGAAATTTTTTGGGATTGATGGTCTCCAAGAGAGGAATCGAGGCCAATCCCAATAAAATAAAGGCAATCCTGGACATGGAGCCACCAAAAACTATCAAAGATGTTCAAAAGCTCACTGGAAGGGTTGCCGCGTTGGGACGATTCATCTCCAAGTCTGGAGACAAGTGTTTGTCGTTCTTCAAGTCCTTAAAGAAGGTTAAGGATTTTGTATGGAGTGAGGAAAGCCAGAAGGCATTCAAAGAATTAAAGAAATATATGGCTCAGGCCCCATTGCTGGCCAAGCCGGATTTGAATGAAGTTTTATACTTGTACCTAGCCATTTCAGAGAGTGCCTTGAGCGCTGTATTGGTTAAGGAGGAGCTGAAAATCCAGAAACCCGTATACTATGTCAGTAAAATTCTGCATGGAGCTGAGTTGAATTATTCAACCATTGAGAAGTTTGCTTTAGCCTTGGTGATAGCTTCAAGAAAGTTACGTCCTTACTTTCAGGCTCATCAAATTGAGGTTCTAACAAATCAGCCCTTGAGAAATATAATTCATAGTCCCAAGGCTAGTGGGAGACTGATCAAATGGGCAATAGAGCTTGGAGAATTCGACATCAAATATAAGCCACGAACGGAAATAAAAGCCCAGGCATTGGCTGACTTCGTGTTGGAATGTACCATACCCAACCAAGAAGTCGGGGGGCAGGGAGATACCATACCTCAAGACAAGGAAGTTGATAAAGGGGATAAAGAAAAGGATGATAAAGAGAACGAATATTGGGTCCTCTATTTTGATGGAGCATCAAAAATAAATTCAAGTGGAGTAGGTTTGGATTTACAAAGCCCTGATGGGTTCTTGATTGAGTATGCCATAAAGTTAGACTTCCCGACCACAAATAATGAGGCAGAATATGAAGCTCTAATAGCTGGTCTTGGCTTAGTAGAGACACTTAGAGTCAAGAACTTAAAAGTCTGTGGAGACTCGAAGCTGGTCATATCCCAGGTAAAGGGAGAGTTTGAGGCAAGGGATGATACGATGGCTAAGTATGTCTGCCTAATAAGGGCTGTGATGACCCAATTCAATGAATGCCATGTTGAGCACATTTCGAGAGAGGAAAATGCTAAGGCAGATGCATTATCAAAGTTTGCTTCATTTGAGATGGAGTAAAGTTCAGGAAGTGTATACTTCCGTGTTCTGAAGACATAGAGCATTGATGTTAAGCTTGTAGCTCCTATAGGTCTGGGGACGTCATGGATAGATCCCATTAAGACTCATATTAAAACCGGATGGTTGCCAAATGATGTTACTGAAGCATGGAAGTTGGTTGTTCGAGCACTAAGATATTCTTTGATAGACGGGATTTTATATAAAAGATCTTTTGTGGTTCCTTACTTACGATGTCTTAGGCTCGATGAGGCACGCTTGGCTCTTGAAGAAGTACATGAAGGTATCTGTGGACAACACTTGGGGGGAAGAGCACTAGCTCATAAGATAACTCATTTAGGCTTCTATTGGCCAGAAATGATGGTTGATGCCAAAGAGTATGTGAAGAAGTGTGACCGCTGTCAGAAGTATGCACCTGTCGTTAGATAACCCCCCGAGATGTTGACCTCCATCGACTCACCTATCCCCTTTGCTATGTGGGGAATGGATATACTTGGGCCTTTTCCCATGGCCACGGCACAAAGGAAGTTCCTGATTGTAGCCATTGATTATTTTACTAAGTGGATTGAAGCCAAACCCTTGGCCAAAATCACAACTAAGCAGGTTGCACAATTCCTGTGGGAAAATATCATGTGCCGGTATGGAATTCCCCGCATCCTAGTCACTGACAATGGAACACAGTTCAACAATGAGGAATTCAAGAAATATTATGAAGAGAATGAAATTGAGTTATGATTTACCTCTTTGGCTCACCCGCAAGACAATGGGCAAGCGGAAGTGGCGAATCGTATAATCCTGGATGGACTAAAGAAAAGGATCGAGAAGTCAAGGAATAACTGGGTGGATGAAATACTCCCAATACTATGGGCCTATAGGACTACCTGTAGAGTCACGACTGGAGCAACTCCCTTCATGTTAGCATATGGGGCAGAAGCAGTTGTTCCCGTAGAGATATCACATTCCTCCCCCAGGATTCAAGCTTTCAATGCTGAGGAAAATGAGGAAGGGCAAAGGTTAGCCCTGGATCTAATTGATGAAATGCGAGATGAGGAACATACAAAGATAGTGGAATATCAGAAAAAGGCTTCGTTCTACTACAACCTAAGGGTTAAAGAAAGGGTCTTCAAACAGGGTGACTTAGTCTTGAGGAAGGTGGAAGCTTCTAGTGTAGGTCAGAAAGGGAAGCTTGCCCCAAATTGGGAAGGGCCATACAAGGTCAAGAGTGTTCAAGGTAGAGGAACCTACAAGCTGGAGACTATGGATGGTTTTGAAGTCCCGAGGACTTGGCATGCACAAAACCTGAAGGTTTACTATGTGTAAAGCAATTGAGCATTATTCTCACTTGTCAAGATGACAAGTAAGTTGAAAAGCACCTTGAAGCTTTGCTTGCTTAGGATTTACATTTTTTAGCTTTATTTTGAGGTTTATTAAGACTTGTGTAAGGGGATGAATCCCAATAATTTATGAAGTTCAGAAAGTTTTCGAAATATGTTTAAATCTCTGTGGCAAGGCAAGTAAACTAAGTGCATGAAATGCAAGCATAAAATCAGATAAATAGGAATAAATCAAATAAATAATACACAGTTTGATAAACAAAGTCTCAAAAATAAGATAAAATAAATAAGCCACGCAGGGCTGGAAAAGCTCTAAGGAGCTGAGGTGCCCTCGGCATCCATATCGTCATCCCCTCCGCTCTCGCTAGAAGTCTCTGTCGTCTCGGAGGAGGAGGAGCTATCATCTGCAGCAGGCCTGGAAGACGACTCGGGAGGAGGAAGAAGCGGGTCCTGAGGGATACGATCCGAGACAACTACTCGGGTACGAAACCTCTGCAGCAAAGCCTCGTCATCAGGGCAGACATATTCTGCCGGGTTAATATCAGGACAGGCCTCGTTCACGGTCCCAAGGGTCGTGTCCCAGCCAGTCCTAAAAAATCAAGGGAAGACTGAGTCGTCCCTCACCCTCATGGACTGGGTAAACTCCTCCGAGTCCAGATAGTTATCGATCGCCTTGTCTTTCTCGGCCCGAAGCACCACCAGCTCAGTGTTAGACTCCCCGAGCTCCTCCTCCTTGCGCTTCAGCATCTGCTCCAAAGCGGCGTACTTCTTCTGCTGCCTTCTGAGGGCATTATCAGCTTTGTCAAAAGCCCTCTTCCATGATTCAGCTTGCCTCACAGCGCCTTGGAAGTAGGCGTTAGACTGAAACAAAACAATAAACAAAAGTGTAAGGCAAGTGAATGCTACAAGTAAGAAAGAAAAATTTCAAGAAATAATCATACTGAGGCTAAGGACTGAGCTCCCATGAGCTTTATCCTCTCCAAGTCAGGAGTAGCCACCACATCGGTGAAATCCTTGGGAATTACGCCATGGTAAGACCAATCCCAGGCGTGCTTCGTGGATCCAACCACGGTATCCCCTCGGCGGAATCCCCAGAGAGGCTGAAAGGCGCCCGTAGCAACAGAGACTGGAGCAGCAGTAGTGATAGGGGCACTGTGGCCCTCAATTCCCTCAGCCGGAACCTCAACCATGGGCTCCTTGTGCTTCCATAGGAAGCTAGGCTCCGTAGCCTTTCCTCGAGTATCTAGGCCCACAAGACAAGCCTTCTTCATCCTAGCAGTCTCCTCAATGAGAGGCACATTATCCTCGTTAATCTCCTTAGCAGCTGCAAAACAAAAGAAAAAACAAAATAAGTGATGTTAATAATGCATGAAATGAAATAAAAATGAGAAGGGAAGAAAAATACCCTGTTGAGAAACAGAGGATAGCCTCACGTGGATGAGGGATAACTCCTCTAAAAGAGTCCAGCTGATAGTGGCACCATCATTCCGAGTAAGCTCCTCATAAATGATAGTTTCCTCGGGAGTTAAGTGAATGGATTTGAGGCTGCCATCACTAACCTTCCCGAAAGAAGATCTGAAGAGGGTGCCCCAGTCACCATTCTCCCACCTTAACCCGACAAAATTATTCCTCCAATTTTGGTTATTTTCGGGAATGGAGGCGCTGTTAAAAATATGCTTACACTTGGGCCTTTGTTTAACATAGACCCAACCACAATTACCAGAAGAACTGTTGTAACATTGAAAAACCTTCCTAAAGACAGCTATAGATAAGGGAAAACCTCCCCTAAGACAGCAAACCATGAAACATAAAATATTCCTCCAAGCGTTTGGAGGAAGCTGACATGGGTTAATTTACAAATCAGCTAGGAGGTGAGGAATGAAGGGATGAAAAGGAAACTTAAGCCCAGCATCAAGGGCATCTGTGTAAATGAAAAGAGTATCGGATTTTCAGTGACAAGTACGGTCACCACCAGAAACTGGAACTAACCTAAGGGGAGGACGCACATTATAACGTGCATTTAACTTATCATAATCTATATTGTGCCAAGTGTTGCAATGATTAAAAGAGTCGAGATGTGCAGTGGAGGGATATTCGTCCCCCTAGTATTAATCATATATCTCAAAGACATGTAAGAAGAGCGGATCTCGATATCTTTACCTCGTTTTGAAGCCGAGGCAATCTTGGCCGCTCTCTCAGTACCTTAATCTGCCATTGATAGAGAATGAAGAAACCTGGAAACCTTGGAAGAAAGGGAGGCTGGAAAACTAAAGAAGAGGAGTGTTGAGAGTGGGAGGATAGAAGATTGAGTGAAGAATGAAATGAGAAGTGTGAGGAAATCACACTCTCATCCCATCCTTATATAGGCACTTGAAAATAAAAAAATGGGCCTAGAAAAGCTCACTTGGCCCCAAAGTCAGGAAGATTCTGGAATGCTCTACAAAGTATTGGAAGAATTTTGATTTAAGCACATATATTTGAGAACTTTCTGGAAAAATGTTTGGAAAAATTCCATAAAAAACCTCGAAAATTCCAGAAGGTTCTGGAAATTTGGCTTCAAAATGGGGGCCCAGCCCAAGAATCATTGGGCCTAAGGGTACAAAAAGCCCAGTTCAGAAAAAGCCAAGTATTCAACAAATCAAGCCCAGGATCAGTACAAATTACCCAAGTGGAAGGCCCAATTAAGAATTCAAATTATAAGCCTAAGCAAAAGGCTCAGGTTAGAAAATATAATCTGGCCCAAGCTCAAAGCCCAGAAAAGGGCCCAAAAATTGGTTAGGAAGACCAAAGTTAATGCCCAAAACAAAAACCCAGTAAAGGATGGCCCAAGATAAAAAAACCCAAAAAAATAGGGACAAAAATTTTTCTCACCTATTTCGACAAAAAATAGTACTATATTCTTGGTCGAAATGATTTAGGTCGAAATGACTACAACTAGGGATGAAAATGGGGGATAATTCGACTAGAACCTGGCCATATTCGACCAAAAACTATGTTGAAATCCTGGTCGAAGGGCGTGAGGTCGAAATGATATCGATCAGGGCTTAAAAGGATGATTAATTCGGTCAAAAATGAGGAATCCTGACCGAAAGGATTGAAAGTCTGATCGAAATGCAAAAAAAAATAAAAAAAATATAGTATAAAATCCTGGTCGAAATTCGACCAAGAAGTGAGGTCGAATGATCCTGCTCGAATTTCTGTCCACCAGGGCAATTAGAGGCTTAATTCGATCAGGATCCTGGTCGAACAGGATTCCTGGTCGAACCAGGTATAAAAAAAGAAAAAGAGAAGAAAAAGAGAAAAAAAAAGAGAAAAAGAGAAAAAAAGAGAGGGAAGAAAAATCCTGGAAAAAAAGAAAATTCCTTAAAATATTTTCTGAAAATTATGGATAAATCCCAGAATTAAGGGAAAAAATCCAGAAAATTAAGGATAAATCCCAGAATTAAGGTAAAAAAATCCAGAAAATTAAGGATAAATCCCAGAATTGAGGGAAAAATCCAGAAAATTATGGATAAATCCCAGAATTAAGGGAAAAAATCCAGAAAATTAAGGATAAATTCCCAGAATTAAGGAAAAATCCAGAAAATTAAGGACAAATCCCAGAATTAAGGGAAAAATCTAGAAAATTATGGATAAATCCCAGAATTAAGGGAAAAATCTAGAAAATTATGGATAAATCCCAGAATTAAGGGAAAAATCCATAAAATTAAGGATAAACCCTGAAATTAAGGGAAAAATCCCATAATTCAGGGAAAATTCCTGGAAATTAAGATAATTCCTAAATAATAGGGATTAAAGCAAATTGTTGTGAATGTGTACGTCGCTCCACACTTTACGCAAAGCGATACCCTATAAGGGAACGAATGAACTTAACTTCTACGAAACCTAATCACTGTTTCCCAAAAGTTGGGGGCAAATAATAGGGAATAAATAAATCCTGATTATGTAGTTAATGTTTCATTAATTACACATGAGTTGGGCTACAAGGCCCAATAAGAAGATGTATGACATTCAGACCAAAAAGGTTAACACATTGATCAGGCCTGATGGACCAGATCAGGCCTGATGGAACAAAGAAGGCCCAAAACCCTGAATATTAATTAATTTTGTAATTAATTAATAGGGGAGAAAAGCAGCTATTAAGATAAGTCCTAGTGGGGATATAAATCCTTGTAGATTGGCCTCCAAGGAACTTGGTGGGATAAGGAATCAACTTCCTACCTCTTAGGACTCCAAATTCCATTCTAATTCTGAGACTTGCCCACCAAGTCTCCTAACTCAAGTCCAATTCAAGGACTCCCAACATTTATATAAGGGGCCTCACCCCACAAATCAGAACTACGTTTTTTGACTTGATCCTTGGCAATCAGCAAGGTACGTAGGCATCTTGTTAAGGAAGACCGAGTCACGAAACACAAGAGCAGTCAAATCGATCCTTGAAGCTCACGTTCCTTAGTAATAAAATACATCAATTATATACCTTAGTTTTTAATCCATAACATATTCGCTTCGAACAAATTACACACAATTAATAATAAAGCAACACACAGCTGACAGAACTATCCCATACTTTATTTATTTGATAATTACATTTACATATTAGATCCGGAAATAGGTTACTTAGCCGCTAAGTAACTAAAAAGACGATACGATTTTAATACCAAATTTGGATAAATATCAAAACAGAGCCTCTTATAAAACACCTTATACAAAAATAAGGTGATAAAACCTCGCCTCTCGAGAATATAGGTTTTATCGATCTATAAAATGATTAGCGTATCGGAAATTTCACGCTAGGGCTCGTACAGATCAAATCGTACCCCGGATCGAAAAAGTCAAAACATGAAAAGTGTTCAGAATTATCAGATTAGGTTAGGAAGGAGTTCTTGGAAGGGTTTTGGGTTGTAAAAATGCAAAAACGGTTGAATTGGGACGATTTCTGATTCTAAAAAGTAATTTTATAATTACGTAAAAATAATCATTATTAATTCTATAAATTCTTATAAAATCATATAATAATCCAAAAATTACCAGAAAAATACCAAAATTATCTATATTTAATTCTGGATAATTAGAAATTAAAACATCCTAATTTTTATCAGATATCAACACCCAAATATTAATATCAATCATCAAATAATTCACCAAAATTCATATAATAATCACATAATAATTATTTATTGATAAAAATAATTACATAATATTTCTCGGACGTTACATCCTTCCCCCTTAAAAGGATTTTATTCTCAGAATCATGCTAAGGAACAGACCATGATATTTTTCGACTATCTTACTTAAAATTTCTCAGAACTCATCATTTTCACCACTACTAAACAGTCTTTTGCCAATATCAACATCTATCAGTTGCTCATGCAACCTAATTCAAATTTCAATTCTGTACATATGGAGCTAAATTACTCTTCCTGGTCATACACATATGAACATCTTATGAACTCGTTATACCTGTGACAACAAGACCAACTCATTCACAATCGTTCTATCTATCTTATTATCTCAAAGGACTAACTTAAGTTATACTAACCTTCTTTTCTTTCTGATTCTAATAATTCGTGGTCATGAATGCCTCCCATTTTCACTGGCTATTCTATTCTTCTTTTCATGTCTCTTCCTGCTCCATTAGCCTGACCTACGATCATTTTCAATCGTATTCGAGAACCTTTAGCTGGTCTCTTGTACTCTTCATTCATTTGCGCATCATACACTGAGTTCATGGCATCTTCGGTCTCTAAATGTCCTAAGTTTATTCTAAAATTTAAAATTTAAGAGGAAATCTTGACAATTGTATTTAAGTCACCACTTTGTAGTATATCTCAATTTCTTTTCAATCACTCTCAAGTATATTGATCGAGCGAGAATCTTTTACTATCTCAAAGAAAATATTAATTTGGAATGGAATGAATCATAACTTTATTCAAAATCGAACTCTTGGTAATAATACTCATTTCGTTGTCATATCTAATTAGATATTAATATGAACTTTGATGCTCACAACATTCCATACTGAAGTCAACATCAATCATATATATTAATACCACCTTTGATATCTAACAACAAAGAAAGTATAAACCAGAGCTGAGTCATAATCGAATCTTCAATTTCTAACTTTTCAAATTCCTTCACTTATTCCCCATTAATCCTAATGATATTCACTCTTTCTTTTCTACTCAAGACATATGTCCTTAAATGGACCTTTTCTGTTTGGTAGTTAACCGAACAACCGTAGCTCATAATCAATTATAACCAGAATTCATACCTTTGAAGCTGAGAATGTAGTTTCTACTTTTCAACCCTTTGTAGGCATATCTTCAGGCGTTCAACTTGGTCTTCCTTAGTCCTTGAATGGGTGAGGATGTTATCAATAAATACAATTACACCATCCAAATACTCCTGATACACTATGTTCATTTAATCCTCAGACTTATAACTTCTGATAATCGATGCGTAACTTCATACCTCCATTCTCTTTTTCCCATGACCACTTTTATGCATAGCACGAAACACTCTTTATTTTATTATTCTTTTATTCCACACTCCTGAAGTTTCCTTCACTCACTACTTCATCCCTACCGGGTCATACGATACAGGGCTTTTGACATCAGCTCGACTCTGATGAGAAATTCTTACCTCATTCCCCGAGGTAACCTTGGTAAATCATTTGTTCGAACCATCGGAACTTCACTTTAATTCTAAAGAATTCCGACATGAGATTCATTGTAACGTTCTTTTCTAACAGTTCGCCACTAATACCTTTGTTTAACCTTCCCTGTTTACACGCATTCCGGAAACGAAATTCCTATCTCCAATTATCGACGTTTCACTTTATTCTCTTATCAGTTCTGGCATAACCGACGTTTATAATTTGCTTATATCCTGGACTATTTTATAGAATTTCTTTATCCTCCTTTTGATCCTACTTCTTGTCTTAATTAGTTCTTTATTCTCATTATTCATTATCTCTTTCAATTATAAGGAATTTCTGTTTCTTGATAATACTGATATGTTCATTATTAGATAGGTCATCTCTGGAGTTAACATTGGAACGAGGGCTTTTATTTATGATATTTAAATTCTTATTAACAGAATTATTAAAATTTATCGATAGATATTCTCTTAGCCTTACTTAACTCATCACGGATTGCGTATTTGACTTTTCCTCATTGGTCAACATCTCCTTTTCCTGAGTTCACCTGCAGACTTCATCAGTCTCTATTTTACATTAGATGCTTGAATTTGCGAGCTTTCCGCTATTTTACAGCAACTTCCATTCAATCGCCATTCGAAATGAGTATACATTCAAGTTCTTCCTGAATGTCATTACAGATGATAAAATCTCTTTGTTTTGTCTTACACCTTCAGTTCTTGAAAATACTCTTCTTGTTTATCGCAAAGGTCTATTTATCTAGATAAAACCTCGCACATATCTACGGTAACATCCCACTAATTCTGCTAAACTCTCAATTTCTGCTAATGCCATCACTTCCTCCAAATTGCTAATTGCTTTGATTTCGGTTCTGAAAATCATATCAAAGTTTGACTTAATCTAATAAGGATCGATCTCCATTTAACTAACCATTAGTTGGTAAAGTTAATCAATTAACTCTTTTAACTGATCAATTAAACCAAGTGATGGCTTGCTAAATGAAATCAAAGACCAATTACATAAAGTCAGTTTGGTCATAACAACCTTTTCTAAAACCGAGATCGCAATCATTTGGAGTACCATCGAGAATCTGAATAACATATGAAAGTATACCTCTTGATCCTTAAAAGTAGGGTAATTTCTGAAAATTTGGGCAGCACTTCCCCTATACCATCAACTACCAGTCGGGCTCAAGCCGACATTATCGATCAACCAAAGCATCTACAATCATATCCACCCACTTTCATTAACCAAAATCATCAATTCACCACAATTCACATTATATCATTTTGATCAGCATCTGACTGACATAACATATATTTTTTTTAATTTGGGACTAAGGTTTTAAATCAACAATGATTAATATAACCATACTTTTCTTAGTTCCTTTAAAATATTACAATATATTATTAATGAACTTAAAGTTATCATGTTATTTTCCAAAGACTCTATTTCGTGATTCTCTTTAACTTATTTCTTGTCGTCACTAATTGTATATAGTTACTTTTAAGAATGATGCCACATCCTTCAACTAATCACACCAATTCTCTATCTTTGACGATTCATACTCAATTTCATTAACTAATCTGTTTATCTTTTAATAACCACGCATGGTTTTCATTATTATCGTTGCAATCTGGTGGAAACTCAATTGTTAGATCATTATTTCTTAAAAGGTTTCACAGTCGAGTCACCATTGCTTCATCTCCACTCATGTTCCCGTACCGAACTTCCGTCATTGTCCGGTTATGGGTATTAAATTCACCATAACTTATTTACTCAAGTTAGAGAACCTCACAATTTCTTAAAGAATACGTTCGAAATTTGGTTGCAATTAAGATTTCTTCTACCCTGAATCTTTACGACAAATATCTTCCCGCGATGAAGGGATGCTTCTCGTATTAATTCCCTGTCTGAATCATTGTTCAGAATTCCATAAATCTTCAATTGTCGTCCCGTCACTCGTTTGCTTTGTCTGACGCACACAGCTTTACTTCCTTATTCTATAATAAATTTATTTATTATAGTTCACTAACGATTCATTTTACACCAAAATCTTCTCATTTGAAGCGCATCACGCTAACGCAATCTACCATACTGATGAGATAATCGTAACACGAGCAACTGTCTGATTTGATATCTTTGCCACGACCGTGTTATCGGTGTATCCATTTTTCCTTGTTCACAGATGTCCACCATTTATCGGTTTGCAGTCATATCTATGTTCGTTATATAATTCCACGTGCTACACTATTCCATTTCTTTTGAAATCGTCAGAGAACAGATTCTACTCAAGAGGAGAGTTTGTGAATATGATTTTAGTTGAAAAACTGAATAAGGAATAACAATGCAATAAATGATTGGGAGAATTTGTAAGTCAGTCAATTAAAGGAAGAAGAATGAGTGAAGATTTGGACGTGAAGGAGACAACCATATTTGTACTCAAGATGGCCAGTCTTTCATACTATATGGAATACAACACATGATTAGGTGGCATCCCACCGGACTCTTCGTCATTTTGACAAAGCGTCACATCATAACACTGTTTATCTCAATCAGGAAACAATATTTTGAGAGAAAAAAAATAATTTGGAAGGAGTACAATAAATTTTCTTTCATTTTCGTCTCATATAATTTATCAACAGAAGAAGCTCATACATATTCACGGATCGAGATGAACATATGTTTTCGTATTAGAGAAAAGAATAACATTGTTGGTCACTGTCTATGCTTTACTTGAACATGCCTTCAAAGATCATTCAAATAACAGAGTTACCATTTCGGTCACGTCATAGCTTTGGAATGTCGTCTGGAAATGCCTTCACATTAAATACTTTAATGATTTGATCATAATTGTGTCCCTTACGAAATTCATAATCACTGCTTTCGATTTCATCTATGCCACATAGAATAACCATTGATAACGCAACACCTCAACTTCGTCGATAGAAATACGATTCTTCTCCAATCATCTGAAAGATTCTTCCATTTTATTCAATCATCCTCTGTCCGTTCGAATCACGATTCTTGTTAAATTTTAATAATTTCATAAATGGGGTAAATAATATTTTAACATGTTGATTCAATTATTGATATTATTAAACAAAGTTTACTTTCGTCTTTCACGGAAAACTTTGAACTTTCTCCCTGCTGGTGGGTCTACTTAGTCCTTCGAACTAACAACACTGAGTTTATATCCATTCTTCTTTTTAAGTCATTTTCTTTTTATAATAACAAGAACTTAAGTAGTAATTCGACAACCAAATTGTGAAAGTCATTTTATGCAAAAATCTTCTGAAAGTTGATTAAAAAAATCTTTTTCGAAATCTCATTTTAAAATTTTGAAAGTCAAATATTTGGTCGTCATTACTATATAAGTTACTTGCTATTTTTATGATCCACTAAGGAAATATCTATTTAAAATAATTCTCATATAAGGGTCCCTCCACTTTGGTACATATTCTACTTTTTCCTTGGATTCTGCTCGCACTTATTAGTCGACGAAACTTCATTTACTGTTGTATATCATTTTATTCACAATTCTACCGCAATGCTGACATCTGGTACTATCATTCTTGTCATCGTCCTTGATGTTATGCTTACAACCACGCATGCGCTTCGACGTTCTGTCTGTTGATAGGGTCGCACTTCTTGCTAGTCTTACCTATATCTAGTAAGGTAGATATCATTCCTCGCGCAGCGCCCGATATGTGATAAGAATATTCTCGCAACGGTAGTGCCTTTGCAGCTTGCAACTTTGACTCTTCATCAGCTTCCATCAACTCGTTGCCTTCGACGTGGAACTCGTCCTACTACCTAATTCTAAGTTAAATCGCATCAAAACTCACGAAGTTCTCACAAGACTCAATTACATTTTCTTTAAAACCACCTGAAAAATAGGGTAACATACCCAATCTTCGCTAAGCTGTCAACTCCTCATTACTGTAGGGTCTGAAAACTCAATATATCTATAACATTGCTATATTCGTGTCAATAACCCTATATTACTCATTCTGTATCGGATCTGCTAACTTTAATCCGCACTCAACTCAACTTAACATAAGCATGCCTAGCTCTTTCCAATCTTATATGGCCTATCACTCCTATCTTACCCTCACCTATTCTTATTTCAGTGACCAATAACCTATGGCTCTGATGCCAACTTGTAACAACCCAAATCCAGGGTCAAGATTTGGTGTCACCAAATAATCTTTACATAAAATAAAAGAATATTCAATTAACCCCTTGAATCCGAATCGTTTACAGGTTATGGTATGAAACAAGAATTTAACCTTCTACAATTCATAACAACTACAATACAAGTGTAAATACCTTTATGCTAACATCCTTGTCATATTTTTCTAACATCTTCGTCCTCTCGCAGCGGAGATCTCTCTAACTTTTGTTGTCTAACGAAAGTTATTCACTTTTATCCTTATCTGCTTCTGAAAGAAATAAGAATTTACAAAGCAAGAGTGAGCCAAAAATGCCCACCAAGTATATAATTGAGTTTCAAACATCAATATCAAAGGAAAATTTTCGGACAAAATCTTTAAATAACTTTTAAACTATTCTATTTATTTGAAGGAGTTGAGCGAATAGAAATTGGTTGTTACCAGCCTTTAATTACAAATCCAAAAGTGACAAGCGATTCCCGGATTCATCTCCTGAATCAGGGTTTTGTCCGGTTTTGGAATCATAAAACTTTCAAGAGAGAATGTCGTTAATGGCGATCAACAACAAATAAGACTGGACAGTAGTTCGCACCTATACCCTGCTGATCAGCTAGGATACAGTGCAGATCTATATCTCACTATATAGATCCAGTCAGGTACCCAGGCTCTACGGCCCATCTCAAGGATACAGAAATATTCCGGTCCTTCGGATTAAGAAAACTTAATCCCACACATCATCATCATCCAGTCCATGGAGTATTTTGATGTCAAATCATTTTGATTTAAAACATCCCAATTGAGGGTTCGTAAAATAATCGTAAATAACCCGAAAGAATGGGTATTTGCTCAAGAGAGCAATCGATAATATAGAAACAATAATGAAAGAAACTTGCATAATTAAGAGTAATTGCAGCGAAATATAAAACAGTTAACAATTTCGAACTTAGAATATGAACAAAGAAATATTTGCATTATTTTAACAGAAAGTTCAGGAATACTTGCCTCGAGAAGCTTTAACCACTATTATCGGTTGACTTTTGAATTGCCTTGAACGTTTGGCTTTATCGTCAACCCACTCTCCTATTCTGGATACAATCATATCCTTCATGTCCTTCGATTGGAATCTTGTTGAGTCTGATAATTAATCAGTAGATCATTCCTAGTCCAACGTCAAATCTCGGGTCTTCCGACTAGGACCTAAGCATACCACAGTCGCCTCGCCGGAGAATGGAAATGGCGGCAACAGCGGCGGCCGGAGGTACCAGGAGAAAAGCACAGCCACGAGTGGAAAGAAGAAGGAGAGAATAACAGGGGAGGGAGAAAGGGGATAGAGGAAATCGAAGTGATTTTTTTTTAGGGAGGGAGGAGAGAATCTGTCGAGAGAAAGAAGAAAGAATGCGCACAACCCAGAGAAAGAAGGGGCACAGGGATAAATTGAGGGGGGGAAATGGATAAGCTCAATTGTGCTTATCTGATTTGCTAATCATTTTTATCCGAAATTTTTGTAATTTAACGAAATGAGTTGCGATTAAAACACATTCGAAATAAATCCAAATTAGTGTTAAACTTTCATAATTATCCCGAAATTACTAAAACACAAATTTCGTAATTTAATTTTTTTTGAATATTTTTGAAACGGAACTCGTACCCGCAATTCACAATTAATGAACCAAGGGCCCGCAAAGGTTGGCTCAGCTGGTTAAAGAGGGGAAAACTATCCTCTTGGTCACAGGTTCGAATCCCACGGGAGGAGAATTTATGATTATGCCTCCTGAGTCAGAGCCTGTCGCTTAAATGCGATTTACCTTGGTTCACGTGGTTTGCAGGCTATTGCGTGAGCCCGTAGGGTTTACCTAGTGCGCACCCGAAAGGTAGCGGTTGTGGGTTACCTACGATAAAAAAAAATTAACGAATCAAGTTGCATTTAAAATAATTTCAGAAAATCATGAAAATATTCTTAAAATATTATAAATATCCCGAAGTTAATTAAAACATAAATTTTGTAGTTTTTAGAACGATTTTTGAAATACAATTTATACCCGCTTTTAACAATTAAACGAATCAACCCGCAGGTGAAACTAATCCCAAAAATTCCCAAAATAATTTTAAAATTCTTGAAATATTCCAAACTTTATGAAATATGGATTTCATAACTTTTGAAGAATTCTGGAACAAAATACTGATTTTATAATTAAATGAAATCAGAAAATCATTTAGAGATACATAATCAATAAAATGTTGATTTCTAAATTTTATAAACTCCTAAAAATAATAAATAAAATTATAAAACAACAAAAATAATTTTAGAGATAATTTTAGCATTTATGAGAATAAATATTCAATAAAATCATTTTAAAAGCAAAATGCATTCATACTGCTCAATAATTAATTATAAAATTAATCTTCGCTTCGAACAAATTACACACAATTAATAATAAAGCAACACATAGCTTACATAACTATCCCATACTTTATTTATTTGATAATTTGATAATTACATTTACATATTGGATCCGGAAATAGATTACTTAGCCGCTAAGTAACTAAAAAGACGATACGATTTTAATACTAAATTTGGATAAATATCAAAATAGAGCCTCTTATAAAACACCTTATACAAAAATAAGGTGATAAAACCTCTCCTCTCGAGAATACAGGTTTTATCGATCTTTAAAGTGATTAGCGTATCGGAAATTTCACCCTAGGGCTCGTACAGATCAAACCGTACCCCGGATTGAAAAAGTCAAAACATGGAAAGTGTTCAGAATTATCAGATTAGGTTAGAAAAGAGTTCTCGGAGGGTTTCGGGTTGTAAAAACGCAAAAACGGTTGAAGTGGGACGATTTCTGATTCTATAAAGTAATTTTATAATTACGTAAAAATAATCATTATTAATTCTATAAATTGTTATAAAATCATATAATAATCCAAAAATTACCAAAAAAATACCAAAATTATCTATATTTAATTCTAGATAATTAGAAATTAAAACATCCTAATTTTTATCAGATATCAACACCCAAATATTAATATCAATCATCAAATAATTCACCAAATTCACATAATAATCACATAATAATTATTTATTGATAAAAATAATTACATAATATTTCTCGGACGTTACAGTGAAGGTGAGGGTGTGAGGGTGGGAAGCCAAGGTGAGACCTTGATGCAAGAAAAGAGAGATAATGAGAGAAATGCAGGTATAGGAGAAATAAGGGTGGATGTCATTACAAGTGAGTTAATAAATGTCCAGGATGCAGACAAGGAGGGACTATCTCAGCAAAGTCAAGTTGTTATAGATTCTACCTCCTTGGATGCTGAGACATTTACTCACCCTGTTCCAGCATATCAACTTCTAGCTGGACAGGGCAAAGACAATGCAGAAAGAATGCTAAATTTGGTGCACACCACACAGTCTATGCAAAGAGCAAAGGATGGAATCACAGCTCTACCCTCTACAGCTGGTGATATTGACTATGAGACTGGTGGTTCAGAAGATTTCTTTGGTGGTGAGGATGAAGAAAGTGAAGAAGAGCCATTGGACATAGGGAGAGAAGTAGGACCTAGTTCCAGATCAGGCATGCCATCATGGGCCTTCTCCAAGAAATGTGATGAACATCATTTCAAAACCACACTCATCCAACTTATCAGTCAAACACAGTCTACTCTTTAATCATCCAAAAATGCTAGCACCAAGAAGCTTCTACAAGCACATCTTGCTTCTCTCCAAGTACAACAAATCCAAGGCTTCCAACACAATCAGGATATCATTTATATCAAAACAGAGATCACTCAAGTGAAGAAGGATATAGCTGATAGATTAGATGCAAAACTTCCAGAAGCTACAATGCTTAATATCAAAAGACAATTAAGGAAAAACACTGATCTTGCCACCAAGGTGGATTCCTTGGAGAAAAGAATGACAATAGTGGAAGCCTCTCTAACAGCTATACATCTACATCAGGCACAACAAACATACTTGCTTCAAAGGCTAGTGGCAGCACAAATCCCTTATGCTACACAACTTGATGATAACAAAAAGGGGAGACAGAAACCTCTTCTAAGGGGGAAAAAGCAAGCTCAATTGTCTTATTCAGTCAAGGGGAATCAAGAAGTGAGGGGGAGCAAAAAGTGCTAAACATACAAGTCATCAAAGTGATTGTGTCAACAATTGCTTTCACAAAGCCATCAGTGTTGGATAGCATTGATCTAATCCAAAGAGCAGCTGAAAAGCTTGAGTTGAAATCAAATCCCAAGATTCTTGATGTTACAGCTCTAGAGAAGGAAATAAAAGAAACATGAAGAAAAATAGATGCAGATATTCAACAAAAGTTTGGGCCAATTCAGAAGCCAGACAAAGTCTTCAATCATCATTCTAAAGTCATGAAAATTTCTGTGAATGACATAAGTATGAACTATCTGGAAAGAGGTCAAACTTCCTGCATTTAATCTCCAAAGAAATATCTCATCATGAAGGCCAAAAGGAACTACTCTAATTTTTCAGACAAGAATCCTATGGATACAGTGTTTGAAACACCTAGGCCAGATGAGAAGAAGTTATTGGCTAGGTCTATTGCATTCTACAAGGATCCAACTGATTCAGCATTGAAAAGAAGAATTGGCAAAATTTACAGAAATGGTAAGGAGATTTGTGTGGTGGTTGGACACCCACTGTTTGTGAAAGCTAAGAAGGAAGAGAAAGAAAGAATCATGCTAGAAAAGAAGCAAGCTGCTTTGGATGCTAAGAAGCAAAAGCAAAAGAAAGAACAAGTTGCTATCTTGGCCAAGCTCCAAGCTGTAAAAACCATAACAAAACTTCCTGTACAACCAACTGTAATTACTGAACCTAAGGATCTGAAAATGCAAGAAGAATCACAGCAGAAAAGAAGATTTACATACAAACTCCATTCCAAGAGGAAAGTGAACTTTAATGATGAGGAATTGGAAGACCAATTTCCCAAAAAGCCTACAACTACAACTCAGACATCAAAACCCTCAGTGGTATTTGAAGAATTCAAAGTGGTTGATCCAACAAGAAATATTTATGGTGAACCAATTGTTCCTAAGGATGAGCCAGTAGACTGGGATAGTTTACCAATTCCTGAGCTAAATTTACCCATCTTCAAGACAAAGAAGATAAAATCTAGAGCTAGCAAGAAAGTGAAGCATGTACCTCTCAAATCCAAAGCTCTAACCAAATCCCAACCCACAGTCAACAAGAGAGATCTCCTGTACATTTATGATATCAAGAAATTTTCAAACTTGAATCTCTACTTGGATGAACTGGAAGAAGTAAGAGGAATTGATGCTTACAGACATCTTCCTGAAAGACTGGTATTTAGATACAAGGGAGGGAAAGAGATGACATGGCCTCTTCACAGGATTCTCCAAGAAAGTGAATCTATTCTGATTAAAGTCTATTCATCATTCAAAAAGAACTTTGGATACAATATGACTGCAAGAAGAATAGTTCTAAAGAGGATTGAGGAACTAAGGCGTATTAGAGCCAAAGATGCACTTCCAAAAACTCTATATATTCCCTTTACAGGAAAAATAGTGCATCTAAGGCCCTATTGGCTGATGGAATTCATGGATGACAAATGTGTTAGAAGATTCTTCAGATTGGAGGACCAATTGAGTATCTCTATCAATGAGACTCTTTTGGAAATGCAGGAAATGCTAAATCTCTCAGAAGCTGATGAACTTGAATTCCACAAACAACTTCAGAATCAAATTGAAGAAAACAATAGAAGGCTTGGGAAGAAATCCAGACAATCAAGGAAATAGATCTATCTGCTAAGACTAGAGGAGCATCTTGATAACAATTGTGAGCAATTTCTTTGTGTACTTTGCATTGTTCAACTTTCAGCAAATTGTAGCACTTATAGTTTTATCTACTATTTTTCAATCTGTATCTTTAGGATGTTTTGTTATCATCAAGTTTCTCTTAATTTATGGCTACAATTCCAGTAGACATAAATTGGGGGAGATTGTTAGGAATATGTTGTGTACTTGATGATAATCTAAATAAAACACCTTGGTAGATTTAACTTAATGCATTCTGTAGCACCCGACGGATGATAAATTATAGTCCCGACGGATGATTCAATATAGTCTCGACGGATGACTAATTGATATCCACCGGGTGAGTAGCTTATGTAACAATAAGTACTGTAGCACATTTCTACAAACAATTGTGTATAGATTCTGTAGTAGCTTATGAATCATATAGACTACTGGTAGATGTGCAGAATAGGTTGATTAAATGTAAATATAAGATGTCTTGTAATTCTGCACAAATGAAATGGAGTCAAGAGATAAATGGTTACCCGATGGATGATCAACAAAGCTACCCGACGGATGAACAACAAGGCTACCCGACGGATAACAAGCATGTACCCGACGGATGATCAATTCAAATATTTGTTGACAGTGACATCACAGTCACATGCGTCGAGTGTTTGCAAAAGGAATGTGGCAGCCTGTTTAGCAGGGTTTTGAGAACAAAGAAGCATTACCATTTCCATGCTATTATGAAGATATTTAAAGATGCTGGAATAGAGTAGTGAAGCAGCATGGAGTTAGACTTGATAGGTTTTGTTTTATTATCTTGTCTTATGATCATATAAACTTGGTGATATATAACCAAGTGTAGATAGTAGAACAAACTAACTAAGCAAACACATTTTTATCAAAGAAACATTTGTAAGTTGTATTCTGTAGAATTTCTCTGTAGTTTGTTTGTTCACTTGTAAAGCAGCTGCGAGCTATTCAAGCTTCACAGGGTTCCCTTGATATATATATATATATATATATATATATATATATATCTGGTGGATACCTTCAAATCCACCAGAAAGTTTTAAAGACTTGAGTTTTTATTACTTTATGTTTGATTAACTTAACTCTGTATTCCGCACTTTGCAAATCAAACAGTTAGATATAAATTGAGTTAGAACCACTTTTCATAAATCTCAAAAAGAAGCCAGAATTACATTCAACCCCCCCCCCCATTCTGTAATTCTTGTTGTATTGTTAGGGAATAACATAAAGTAATATATGTGCGAGAAGTGATGAGATCACTTTAAAAGAAAAGAGAGATTTAGGTACTTATTGTTCTTTTCTTTCAGGATCTTTACAAGTAACTAAGCCTTCTAAGTCAAATCCTGATTTAAAGTTCAAAGGCATAGTTCCTGATACTGATTCTAATATTCTTGAGAAATCTTTTGGTGATGATGTTGAGTCTGATGATTCTGATGATGATAACAATCCTGATAATGCTGCTCTAAAAGCTGGAGATGAAGCATCTAAAATGTCTAATTTTGGTTCATCATCTAGTCATGCTCCTACTCGTAGTATTCATAGGGCTCATGAATGGAATCACTCGTGGAGATTGCCAAGTGAAAAGATCTCTCTGGAATCTGCTCAGACTTTAGCTGATCACGTTGTTCATTTGGTTTCTAATCCTGATATGAAAGCATTAATCAAGGCCACAACAGTTTTAGTCAAAGGATTGCATTCTTCTGTCTCTACACTCAAAAAAGATAAAGTTTATCTTAGAGAAGAGATTATTGATCTTTTTTTTACTATTAAAGGAACAAACAAACACAATGGTTTGATAAAGAGGATGTTCAACATGGAAGCTAAGCAAGATCAAATGTCTGAGAAACTGACAGCTCTGGAAGCTGGTCAGAATGCTACAAATTCTAAGTTGGATGTTATTCTCTCTATTATACAAAGTATAGATGCCAAAAAAGGGGAGATAGTACTAAAGACAAAGTATCAACCTAAATCATTTTTGAGGAGAAGTACCAATTCTGATGATGATGGTGATAAGAAAGAAAAAAAGACATCTAATGCTGTGATAGTTCAAACCGGAACTGGAATTCAAAATCAAACTACACAGTCAATTCAAGTCTTTGAAGGTGGATCACATGGATCTAATTTAGAAGCTGCTCTTGTTACTCCAAGTTTAAATCCTGACAACAAAGATACAAGTTCTGATTCTTTTCCTGACACTGACAGAGTAATAGTAAATCATGATTCTATTAAAACTGAAGAAGAAGAAATTCTATTTCAGATGGATTTACAGATTCTCTCTACTTATGTTGAAGCCTTTAATGCTGAAAATTTCAAGGAAGAAGAAATGGTTTTTGACAAGAAGAAAGGGCACATGAAGGAAAAATCAAAATTGCTTTTGACAAAACAAATCAAGCATACAAGAATATGCTTAGAGGATTAGAAGGGAATAGATGGATGAGTACAAATATGAAGATGTTACATGAAAGAGCAAAAAGGAAAGCTTGAGTATTTCCAAAGATCAAGAACAAATACAAATGGAGAAAAATTATTGATCTTACTTGTAATGATAAACCGAGTTTTACTTCTGGAGGAATAAGGATTGATGGTTTATCTGGTTCTAATACCATGGGAGATAAACAGTCTTGGTTAGTACAATCCAAGAATCTCAAGTTAATTGAACCATTTACAAGAGCTGGAATATGACATCTTGAAACTAAACTTGTCAACTTAAAGTTGTTGAACTTCACTTTTGCTGATAGTCCTGGTCAGGAAGTAACTGATGATCATCTGGATAGACTTGAAGCTGTAAAGATTATACTTAAAAAACATGATGGTTTTGAACCTAAACAGAAGATCTTACTCTTATTATAAAATGATCAAGTTCAAGTTCTTTCACTTGATGAACTGTTGATCATGTCTACAAAGGAACTAAAATATATTCACTATTTTCTAAGAGTTGAAGATGAAACTTCAAGGTTATGGTCAAAAGTGATTCTTGACAAATTTAGAAAAAGGATATTGGATGGTGGTCAATATTACTTTGGATCATATATTACTACATACATAAATTTCAAAGGGCAAGAAGTCAACATCAATAAAGGAGAAGCTGTGATTGAAAATGTTCTTACACAGAGACACATAACTATGAATTCTGATGGTTCTAAAGCTTGCTATGTGACACTAGAGGAGTTGATGATTGAAAAAACTCCCATCAGAAATTTGAGGGATGCTATCTATCAACTGTCAGATTAATCTGGATATAAGAACAACTTGAAGATCAGATTAGAAGAGATATTGTTGAAGAAGATTGATGGTAGAGTTAAAGCTTTTGTTCAGGGATACTGTAGAGTTTATCAAGGAATGTGAAGATTAAAGTCTGAAATAAAGTATACTTTGTACTCTACAATTTGTTTCTTTGGTTTTTGGCACTAGACATTAATTTGGAATTTATGTTTATTCTGCAAAACATAAATTGGGGGAGATTTTTAGGAACTGTCTATATCAGGAATCAAGATTTATCAAAGCGTCAGGATCTGACAGAGGAATCAGGATATGATCAGTTATCAGGATATGATTATCCATTGAAAGCTTTATTATCATCTGTTGACAATCTATTCAGTCATCCGTTGATATCTACATATGAATATTCATCGAAGTTACAAAATATATCCGTTGATCAGGTTATCTGTTGAGAATGACTTGGATGATAAGTCAGAACTGCGAGATAAATCAGAATATGCTGATTTATAGGATCATACTTGATTTAGATATGTACAGAAAGTGGTAGAATTATACGGTAACATATCTTGTAATTGATAGTGATTGATTGTAGCTATGTAGTATATAAACACAGAATAGGTTAACACTTTATGCGTGGTGCTTAACTCGAGTATTCACATAACCTAGCAGCTCTTAAGAATATTATTCTTGAGAGAATTTTATAACAGTTTATTAAAAATCAATATAAACTGTAATTTGATTCATCTGTTATTACTTTACTTTCATAATATATCGATTTATTTAGTAATTGTATCCAACCCCCCTTAAACAATTACTTTACTGGGAAATAATAACCTTTTGGTCTGGGCCATGGTCAAAAACTTCTGTGTCTGTCTCTTTTCACTGAATATGACTTCCTTCTTTCCTAAGGAGTTTAACTTAACCGTTTTTCCTCTACATTCTATCTGAGCATCATTGCTAGACAACCAATCCATTCCCAAAATTATATCAAATTCCCCTTGTTTAAAAGGAATCGGATCAACACTAAAAGATTTTTCCCATATGCCTAATTCGCAAGCGGGGTGAATCTGGTTAACGGGGATGACCTCATGGTTGGATATTTCTACTCGTAAAGACTCTTTCAAAGGTTTAGCTTTAAGTTCTAATTTATGGGCGAAGTCCCTCGATATAAAAAATTTAGTTGCTCTAAAATCAAATAAAATATTTGCACTGACTGAATTAAGAAAAAAGGTATGTGCTATCACATCTGAGTCTTTCATAGCATCCTGAATTGTCATGTTAAAAGGTCTAGTAGTTGGTGGCTTGTTGAAGGCAACCTTGCTCGCCCCTGAAGCCGCTGGTTTATTCATTGGACAATCCTTCTTCATGTGACCCTGGTGTCCACACTGAAAACAAGTGTTGGTATTGCTGACAACAGGGGTCAACGAAGTACAATTGGTAGAATAGTGACCCACCCGACCACACTTAAAACATGTTATTGCTCTTATTCTACACACCCAAAAATGCATCCTTCGACAAGTATTACATGTCGGTAATGGGTATCGAGATTGGTTGGAATAGGACATTCCTGATTTCTCGCCGCTCTGGCTCACATTTGCACTCATAGGTCGTATAAATCCAGTATTTTTTCCTGGTAGGGATACTGCTCCTCGGTTAAACTTGCTTGGGAAATTTCTTTATGCAGAACCTCCACTCATACTCATGCTCTTTTTTCACCCCTCCCTTCTCTATTTCCTACTACATCTATTCGTTTACTGCTTCTGCATTTGTTGCCCTCTACTCCAAGATGGCATAGTCCATAAGCTCAAAGATGTCCACCCTATTCTGAATCCACTACTTTAATCCCTGTTGAAACCTTCTTCCTTTATTCTTCTCAGTATTCACAAACTCTGACAAAAATCTTAATAACTCTGTAAACTTAGCCTCATATTCCACTATTGATAAATTATTCTTCTTTAGTCCCAGAAACTTGAGCTCCATCTGATTCTCCATAAATCTCGGGAAGTACTTTTCCAGAAACAACTGACTGAACCTCTCCCAGGTGATGATAACATCTGACTCCATATTCCTCTTTGCCTCCCACCAATAGTTGGCCCTTCCTTTTAGAAGGTAAATAGAAAATATAGTCTTTTGTGCCTCATCAATACTTAGAATCTCGAAGCATTTCTCCAACTCCCTCAGCCATGCTCTTGCCTCAACTAGGTCAACTGATCCGTGGAACTCATAGGGGTTTAAGTGACTTAAAGACCCTAAAAGAATTTGACACAATATTATTATTTCCCTGGGGTATTAGATTTGGGAGACGTTCCAGGTCTTGCCTGAGTAGGTGCATAAACTGCCCCATGGGATCCATGCTTGGGTTTTCTCCCTGCTGCTCTACTTCAGTTTCCTCTAATTCAAATTGTCCAACATTAAAAGTCTCACCTTCTTCTCCATAATAGGACTCATTCTGTACATTATAATCCTCATCTTCCTCTTCACTGTGTTCTTGGTTCCTTCCATCTCAGTTATGGCTTCCCTGGTCCTCAAACCCAGGGTTTGCCCTAGTTCTCATTCTTCTTGGCGGCATATTGCTGATAATTTTTGGAAAATTCAATGTTAGGTCTTAATTTTTTATAGTAAGTTTTATCCTGTACAGTCATTACATATTTAGAAAATGAATCTGACAGTTCTATATAGATATGACAGTTTTAATCGTAAGCAGTGTAGATAAATAATAAGGATAATCTGGTGATCCCGTCATAAAAGAACTAAACTGAACAGAAAAGAAACAAGTATATACATGGTACTAGAAATACATAATTAGATCCAGTCAAAAGTACATCACTCCTACCAATATCTGGTCAAAAGTGAAATACATCAGTCTATCCATCTAATCAAAGAAGGGATAAAAATATACAAGTGAAACTATCCCAGAAAATCGACACTCTACTATGGCCATCTGTAAATAGAAGTCTAGACTACTACATCACCATCTCTAAATCAACCATCAGTACGGGTCAAGTCCCTCACCCTAGTCATCACACTCCTGATGATATCCTCCACCTGTGTCCTGGAAACCTTGTCATCCATATGTCCACGAAGAGATCGGATCCTCAATCGAGCCCTGAGCTCAATCCTTTTCTCCTTCCTCCTAGCAGCTTGAGGGATGGAGGCTCTCCTCTCGTGAAGGAGTACAAACCCGGTATCTCTTTCCGCATCCAACTCCCTCCTCGCCTCATCCAATCTGGCCTTAGTAATGGCCAACTGTGAACTCACCATGTCCACTATCCTACACGAACAAAGACACTCCCTCTACGGGGATATGGGGTGTAACACCCCCAAATCCAAGGTCGTGAATTCAGGTCGTTACGATCACTTATTAATTAAATAATTCTCTTTTCACAATATTACTCGACCTTTTATTCAAACTCACACACACAGGTTATATGCTTGGAAACAGTATCAAATAAATCATCTCCACTTATCTACCTGACGGGGCTGGCGCACAAAAAGCCTACAGAACTTACGAGCGTTCCTTACCCGCCTACGGACAGCAGTCCTGGTCTGATCCATGCTGGTATTCTGTTGTGATATGATATATAAAAGCAAGAGTGAGCATTATAGCTCAACAAGGTATATATCCCCATAATTAAGTATGTAAGGATAAATAAAACCAATAATTATACTTTGTATCTCCAAAGCGTTCTGAAAGTTTATATGCTTGTCAAATTTATAATATTCTCAAGATCAACTATAATAGTATATCCACTGGATACTTATATTCATTTCTTTCTCAAAATCATTTTATACTCGTACTCATTTTATATCAAAATCTCAAGATGTTACTCGAACCAAAATTCTCAAATGGGTGTGATATATATTCATCAACATGCCAATTTAAAACTCAGCCTTATTGGCAGATTTCTTAAATGGATTTGATATATAATCATCAACATCCTTATTTAAAACTCAGCCTTATCGGCTCTCTGTTGTATATTTCATAACAGTTTTTCCAAAATGGAAGAAAGGGACTATACTGGAATAAACCACGTATCGGTGATCAGCCGAATATGAAATTTTCTCTACTAGTAGAAGAAATACAAACCTAGCCGCCTTTGGGCTCATCAAGACACTACACGGTGGTTCCCCATTGCAGTGCAAGTCCGAAAGTCAATGGTCACATAGACCATATAACCGTACAATGCGCCAATCCGCAGTTGCATAATGCGCCACTCCGCGCCTGGTCACTGCCCGATACCACTCCGTGTCGGGCAGGCCACATTCCAGTCCCAAGACAATTATATCTTTTGCTCAAAATCCTTTTTCGAAGGAATAGGTCGTTATATAATTGCTCTTTGAATGGAGACACCTTAATCAAATAATCAAAACAGGATTTGGTATCCTATAATTGCTCTCTGAATAGTTAAATCTTTATTAAATAACGTGAAATGATTTATAAACTATTAGGTATATTTTTAAATACTTTTTGGATATTTAATAATCCCTTAAGTATCGCTTTATAAAATAATCAATCAAGTAAGGGTGTCCCTTAAATGAATAAACCAATATTTCTCGAAGTTTAAGTCAAAATCTCAATCGTTCGCTTGATATATATATTACGCGAACGTACTTTGTTTATCGAAATAGAAATCTTTCGCGTCCGGCTCTCTCCGGAATTAAATCGTTATTAAAATATCTCTGACTCCCATTATCATATATTATATTTGAAATACGTTTCAATTTCTCATACTCGTGTAAAACGAAATTTGTTTTCGTAAACAATCGCATAATTCGTATGCACTGATATCATAGACAACCATATATATTTGAACTGTAAATCATGGCATCAATATCACAATAGTATATATATAGCATGGATAGTATGAGATAGGGTTTCGAAAACTTGCCTCGAATAATCGAAGTGGTATGGTCTCTGGTGTTTGGTTGGCGATCTATAAACAAGAACCAACGGTCTAAGTTAGTATGCGATTAACGTCTCGCTTTTATTAAGCAACTTTCGCAACTACTCAAGTATAACGAATCTCCGATCATCACATTCTCAACACTTATATTCTCACTTTATAACATGGTCGAGTTTTGAAATCGATCGTTCGCTTTAGAAAGTCCATTTCGAGTTTTAAGCTCGAACGTGAGAAAACGGGAGTCAAAACAAGGTTTTTATGCGTTTCTCGCTTGCGCTCGCTTTACCAAAATATTTTTATAAAATAAAAAAATTAATATTTTCTCAAAATTCTTTTTGGACAGTCTTCTATACTGTCATATACATTTTTCATAATTTTTCCAGAATCTCGAAATTATTTTAAGTCCTTCAAAATTACCATGCAAGTGGACTTAAGTGCAGTTGGCTAATCGCAGAAATGTTTTACACTAAAACGACCATAACTCCTAAACCGTAAATCTCCTCATAATGATCTACACATGTATAGAAACTATAAAACAAGATATATCTAGTAATGGCCAGTGGTTTTCAAATTTTAACCATTTTCAAGGCCGAATGTCCTGCAGAAAATAGATCAAGTGCAAGAATGCCCAAACTCAATTTCTACTACTTGATCTTAACACAATCACTACCTATAACCATCATAAACACAAGTAATTCTCAAGATCGACCCACATACACCTTATATGCTCTATCTAGTACCACATAAATGGATTACAACTCAACATCTCAAGCCTTTAGCAAGAACATAATCAATACAAACTCAAACAAACACAATCTTTTGGATCTTAACACTACAACAAACATAACTCTTAAATCCAACCATAAAACCTTAAAAGGTTGGAAGTTATACCTTCTTGGACACTAGGAAGGTTAGTTCTAAGATTATTGAGGCTTGTTTTGCTTAGAAAACACTTGGAAGGGCTAGATCCTTAAGAAACAAAACCAAGAAACAAGTTAGAATTTCTGAGTTACTTTTCAGCACCTCATTCAAACATTTTTATAAAATTGAAAAAACAATAAATTTGAGTCTGAAATTTGGAACGAAGCTTACCCATGATATAGATAAGCTATGGTAAAAATTTCATGATATTTGAATGAGTATATTTTGAGTTATGAATTTTTCTTTCTCCCTTGCTCAGAAAACCCGAACTGCTGGAATGAAAAATGGGAGAGCTTTAAGTGAGGGAAAAGGGGTTGTTTTCTTTTTTGGCTAAAGTGTGGAAGTGTATAATGAATATATGGGATGTATGCAGCAGATTTGACAATAATTTGGCAAAGGTATGGGTTGGTTTGATTGTGTGGTGAAGTGAGAAAATGGAGAAGCATGGCTTGTGTACTTGTTTGTCTCCCATCACTATTCAACACTATTCCACTAACTACTCTAGTTAACTTCTAATCATCTAGTTACACTCCTAACTACTAGTTAGGACCTGGTTATGCATGGCCAACTTGCATGAGATTTAATTTCTCATTCGTTTATTTATCGTAAACCCAATCGTCATTCCATTCCGATAGTTTCCACGTATAACGACTTGTTTCGTAGCGATTTCTTTTATCGCTTATAATCTTATAACCAATTCCATTTCTTCTCTTGATCATAGAAACACCTTGATATATTATTTATTTCACGTAGTATTCCCGGTTATACGCCATTCTTTACGGATACGAAAACACGTAGTATAATCGTGAATCTTCGAATTCCGTCGGCTTTTACATTCACTTATTTTCCTCGATAAACAAGAATATGATCTCGGATTCTCAAAATTCCACTATTCATTTTATGATGATCCCCATACGTATTACTTAATCAGCTCAAGTTACTGTTCACAGAAGTTTTAAAATATTACAAAAATCAGGGTTCTTACAGTCTCCCCCCCTTAAAAGTATTCCGTCCCGGAATCAACTCACAAATAGATGGGGGTACCTTTCTCGCGGGTGGCTCTCTAATTCCCAAGTCGACTCCTCAACCTTGGGATGTCTCAACAAGACTCTGAATAGCTTGACACTCTTGTCCCTGAGTACTTGCTATTTTCAACCAATGATTTCAACTGGTTGCTCAATGTAGGACATATCTAGTACTTACTCATGTTTCACTATATTCTTGGTATCCGCATTATACTTTCTCAACATTGGCATATGAAAAACACTATGAACCTATTGAAGGTTTGGAGGTAAAGTCAATTTGTATGCCACGGTTCTATTCGTCACAAAATCTCAGAGGACCCATATATCGGAAACTCAGCTTCCCTTTCTTTCCAAATATCATCAGTCCTTCCCATGGTGATACTTTCAAAAAAAATACCTGGTCACCCACTTCATACTCTCTGTCTTTTCGTGCTAAGTCGGCATATTTACGATGTCGGTCTTGGGCTGCCGCTAAGCATCCTCTGATCAACTCAACTATGTCCCTCGTTCTTTACACCAAGTCGGGACCTAGTAACTCTCTTTCACCAACTTCATCCCAGTACAAGGGTGAATGGCACCTCCGACCATACAGCGCCTCATGTAGGGGCATTTCTATATTCGCATGATAACTATGACTATAGGCAAACTCTATCAAAGATAGGTGTTCATCTCAATAACCTTAAAAATTAATTACACAATTTCTCAACATGTACTCCAATGTCTGAATGATTCACTCACTTTGTCCATCGGTTTGGGGATGGTATGCAGTACTCACATTCAGTTTGGTTCATAAGCATTCCTGAAAGCTCCTCAAAAAATCTGGAGTTGAATCGGGGATCTCTATCAGATACGATAGCTACAGAGACTCCATGTCTTACCACAATTTCCTTGATGTATAGCTCTGCTAATCTATCCACCATGTAGGTTTTCTTGATTGGAAGAAAGTATGCTGACTTGGTTAGTCGATATATAATTACTCATATTGCATCACGGTTAGCCTTAGCTCGGGGAAATTCTACCACAGAATCCATGGCTATTTGTTTCCACTTTCACATCGAAATTCCTAAGGGTTGTAGGAGTCCCCTCGGTCGCCGATGTTCCACCTTCACTCTTTAACAGGTCAAACACTTACTGACCCAATTGGCCACGTCTCTTTTCATGTTGGGTCATCAATAATATTCCTTTGGATCTCGGTACATCTTGGTACCTCCAGGATGAATTGAATATCTAGAATTATGTCCTTCGCGTAAAATTTCATCTTTTAATTCTCGAACATTCGGAATCCAAATCCGGTCTGCATACCTCATAATTCCCTTCTCATCTTTCTCACATTTGACTTCTTCTCAGTCAAAGATTCTCACTCTTCATTCGTCTTCTCAACCTGACAATGTCCCATTTTTTCTAACAATTTCGGTTCTAATTTGATCTCAAATAGTCCATCAATCCCTTTACCAGTGACTTCACCTCTATCTCCATCTCCTCGAGTTCTCTCACTAGTTCCTCCGGCGTTGTCAACATCTTGAATCTCTCTTTACTACTAAGGGCATCGGCCACCACATTGGCCTTCCCTGGGTGATATAAAATCTCACCGACATAATCTTTCATTAACTCTAACCATCTCATCTGTCTCCTGTTGAGTTCTTTCTGAGTAAATATTTACTTAAGGCTCTTATGGTCAGTGTAGATCTCACAATTTTCTCTGTATGGATATTGTCTCCAATTTTTCAAAGCAAAACTATTGCTGCTAATTCTAATTCATGAGTAGGGTATCTTACTTCATATTCCTTCAGCTGCCGTGAGGCATAAGCAACCACTTTCCCATGCTGCATGAGCATGCATCCTAATCCTTTATGTGACGCATCACTATAGATCACAAAATCACCCTTTCCATCGGGCAATGCCAGCATGAGGGCTGTTACCAAACTCCTTTTCAATTCCTGAAAACTTTCCTCACATTTTTCATTCCACACAACCTTTTCCATTTTACAAGTAGGCCTAGTCAAAGGTCATGATATCTTAGCGAAATCATGTACGAACCTCTCATAAAACTGGTTAATTCCAAAAAAGTTCCTAATTCCGTAGGTGTGGTTATTCTTTCTCATTAGAATACTGCCTCAACATTGGTAGGGTCAACTAACACTCCTTCACTGCTCATCAATTATCCTAAGATCTGAACTTCATTTTGCCAGAATTCGCACCTTGAGAATTTGGCAAACAACTTTTCTCTTCTCAATGCTTCTACCACTGTCCTCAGATATTCCGCATGTTCTTCTTCCATTTTAGAATAGACTAAAATATTATCAATAAAAATAATGACGCACACGTCCAAATACTTTTTAAACACTCGATTCACAAAGTCCATGAAAGCTACTGGGGAATTCTTTAGCCCAAACGACGTCACCAAGAACTCATAATGTCCATACGTCGTGTGAAATACGGTATCTGTCCCCTATTTTAATCTTCAGTTGGTGATATCCCGTTCTTAGATCGATTTTCGAAAAGTGTACCACCCCTTCAAGTTGGTCAAACGAATCGTCAATTCTAGAGAGAGGGTATCTGTTCTTAATAGTCAGCTTATTCAGTTCCCTATACTCTGTGCACAATCGCATACTGCCATCCTTCTTTTCGACAAACAACATTGGTGTGCCTCATGGTGACACATTAGGTCTCATCATTCCTTTGTTCAACAGTTCTTGCAACTGTGAAGTCAATTCTTTCATTTCAACCGGGGCTAGCCTATATGGGGCTTTTTGAAACTGATGTCGTTCCTGATGCTAATTCGATAGCGAACTCTATCTCTCAGTCAGGTGATAATCCTGAAAGGTCTTTGGAAAACACATCCTCAAATTCGTTAACAACTGGTATGTCACGTACATCGGGGCTTCTCTCTTGGTACCCGCCATGTATGCTAAATACGCTTTGCTATCTTTCCTCAATAATTGCTTCGCTTGAGCAATATTCTAAAATTTCTGGGTCTGACGCTGACCCTTAATCACAATTTCCTTGCCGTTAGGCATTCAGATTTTAACTGTCTTTCCTTTATAATCAATCTGAGCACCATTGCTCGACAACCAATCCATTTTTAAGACCACACCAAATTCTCTCAGCCTGAAAGGAATTAAGTCCAACTTAAAGTCCTTCCCTCCTAGTTCCCACTTGCAGATTAGATGAATCTCATTAATTGGAACAACCTCTCGATTCACTATTTCTATTCGTAATAATTCTCGCATTGGAATCACATCAAGTTTTAATAAAATACTTAGTTGCTTCAGAATTAAACAGAATATTTGCAGTAACCAAACTGTGTAAAAGGTTACATGTTATCACGCCCTAGCTGGGTTGGGGCAGTTGTTAGAATAATGTCCTCGTTGGTTGCAATTAAAGCACCTCAGTAGCTCTTTTCCCAAATTACATGCCCCGGAATGTTTCTCCCCACATGACTTATGATCTGGTAGGGGTGACCGAAACTGGTTATGAAACGTAGTCTTATATTGACCACCTTCCTGGGCGATACTCTTGCTTACCGGTTCGCTAAACCTGGTACCCACTGCGGGTTTAGACACCGCTCCCCTCTCAGTCCTAATCAGAAAATTCCGTTTATCGCTCTGCCGCCTTGGCTTCCGAACTCCTCTTCTTGCTCTCTTCCTCTTTTTGACTTTGCTCACTCTCTGCCTCTACAATCGAGGCCTTTTTGCACATAGTCTGTTATCTCAAGTAATGACACTCGGTCCTGAATCCATTATTTCAGCCCTTGCTGAAATCTCCTTGCCTTTTTCTCTTTCGTGTTCACAAACTCCGGCACGAATCTCGATAGTTCAATAAATTTGGCTTTGTACACAGCCACTGACATCTTATCTTAATTAATCTCTAGAAACTTCAACTCCATCTGAGCCTCCATAAACCTGGGAAATACTTTTCCCCATGTGATAATCACATCAGTCTCCAGGGTTCCTTTAGGTTCCCACTAATAATTTGCTTCTCCTTTCAACATATAATTGGTGAACACAGTCATTTGTGTCTCTTCTATGGGCACTATCTCAAAGCTCTTTTCCATTTCTTTCAGCCAAGCTCTGGCCTTAACATATTAGCAGTCCCTTGAAATTTCTGGGGGTTTTAACAAGTTAAAGGACTGAAAGACATTAGTAACTGGAACATGATCAACCTGGGTTGAGGGTGACAATTTAAATTCTCTCGAAGAAGATTCATAATTTGGTCCATGGGGTTTCCGCTCTGGCCTTCCCCCTTGTTAGTATCCATAGTTTCTTCTTCATTGTAATCCTCTAAGCCGAATTCATTATATTCGACTTCCTCGTGTTCTTGGTTATTTTGGTTTACCAATTCAGCAGGGTTTACTCTAGTTTCCCTATATGTCGGGGTGGCATCGTTATGCTAATATAAAAGATCACCAATATAACATTATTCGCGTCTCTACTCATTATGTTAAAGTCGCTTAATAACTCGCTTTGTCACAAATACATTCTTCATCCCTCTTTAGTTACTCGCAACATTGTGCCCACGTACCTGATTTGATGCGTTAACAAAAGACGACATCTTGTCGAGAATATACACGTAGCTCCTAGTGACATCCCACTCTTGGAATTCTGTGTCAGACTTATTGGTCTTCTCCTCCAGTAGTTCGGAGCTTGCCGCGTTAATTGTAGGAGCATGAAACTTTCCAGAAATTATTCTGTCAATTCTCGCTTTCCTTGCCGAACCCTAATGGCTTAACGAACGAAATGATTTCGTATTATCGCATAGCATTCTCATCTTGGGACACTCTAAAATCTTCCTTATAGGACATAGATTCCTCAATGGTATAGCGAATACCCTTCTTGGTAGAATCGTTGTTCATCATGTATTGAACCCATATTATCGGAACAATAATTTCAACCAATTCAGGTAACGTAATAACCTTAATAGTAAAAGAATTAAGCATCTAGATTCTTGCCTAATATTTCTCCTCAAGGACACTCTATAAAGAGCTATGAGTGGCAAGACTCGGGTTTTCCAATCAACCCATGGTATTGGGGTATCGTCTTCATCCCGCTTTCTCCGGAGACTTAGCTCCACTTCTATATCAACATTATAAAAAAATCATGTAAAATTTTCTCCTTTCCTCATTCTGTCGATCTTAAACGATTCCATCAATTTCCGTATAACACTTCACATAAACACTTCAACATAACTCCTGGTAGTCCATCAACAAACTCTATCGGCTCAACCAATGGACTCTCTTTTGCATATAACTCTTAGCACTCTTTTCTCTGAGTGCTACAACTCATTCTCTTCCCTTAACGCTGGCTTTTCAATCGACTGTTAATAACTCAACCAATGCCTCAACTCTTAAGGCTAAGGTCCCCTTGGGTACTACCGCGCGACTACTCCATAGTAATCCGACTACAAACTCGATGAGAGTTCTTGTTAACTTTTAGATCCTCAGTCTACCCATTTTACTCTTACTGTTTCCAAGACTTATAACCTTTGGCTCTGATACCATTTTTGTAACACCCCCAAATCCAATATCGTGAATTCGGGTTGTTACGATCACTTATTACTTAAATAATTCTCTTTTCACAATATTACTCGAACTTTTATTCAAACTCACACACACACAGGTTATATGCTTGGAAACAGTATCAAATAAATCATCTCCACTTATCTACCTGACGGGGCTGGCGCACAAAAAGCCTACAGAACTCACGAGTGTTCCTTACCCGCCTACGGACAGCAGTCCTGGTCTGATCCATGCTGGTAGTCTGTTGTGATATGATATATAAAAGAAAGAGTGAGCATTATATCTCATTAAGGTATATATCCCCATAATTAAGTACGTAAGGATAAATAAAACCAATAATTATACTTTGTATGTAACACCCCCAGATCCGGGGTCAGGGATCCGGGCCGTCACGGTCTTTCTTTCCACAATACCACTTCACTTAATTAATAATAATTAACCTTATGCTGTGACCCCACACTAACACACACCACAACTCGTTATAGTCTCAGAGATGAAATTGAAATAAGTACAAGTCTTTGAATCCACAGTTTAAAAGTTATTACAACCCAAAATGATTACTTGATAAATTTACAGTTAATTGCCATTATCTGCCACAAGTTATAATTATACAATATTTGGTTCCCAAAAGTAGAATGTCTGATCTACAGATAGATCTACCTCTGCAGCTATAGCAGCTACGATCTCAACGGGAAGGCGCGGGGCGCTTCCCACGCTCTTGCGCTGGGTCTGCTTGAGCCTGGCCATCTTTCCTAACTGTTGTTGTGTGAAGAAGAAATGAAGCAAGAGTGAGCACTACAGCTCGCAAGATAATATATAGTGTTAACAATAATACAAGTATCTGAATGGATACTTACTAGAATCCTTTATCATGTGTAAGGTAATTACTTACTGGATATAAGTTTAAAAGAAGATGAAGTTACCAATTACTTCACTATACTTATACCATTTTTAGAAATCTACTTGAACTACTACTGTTCAAAGTATAATAAGATTCAAGAGGTCATCCCATAGATGAGACCATAAATTAAAACTTGAATATATTCAATCTTTGAAATATTTTTAAAAGAAATGAAGTTACGAGATACTTCATTCAAGGGAAACACCAATAAAACTGTTTGACCCTGTCAATGCTTCGGCAACCACCCATTCGTAGCCTTTCGATCGAAATGCTACGGGTAGTGTTGCAGAATTATCCAACTAGATGATGAACTCATTACGGGAGTTTGTCGCCCCAGGAAGACCACTTACGATGATCAGTCGCAGTAGTACAACCCCACCATTTTCTACATGTAGAGGAGAACCTGTCGGATTTACTTGTCAACCGAACACTGGACTCCTAAGGAATGGACCGTCTTAGCGGAACTTCCAGGCCATTTTGGGCCAATATAATAAGGCTGGGCCGGCGCCACTCGACCACTTACGCCACTCCTAGTTCAGATGAAATCCATGACTCTGAAACGTAAAGCTCGTCCCCCTTTCCCCAAGTAGAAACTTGTTGATACGGCTCCACCAAGAAGTCGTATCTAGTTGGAAAGGAAAACTCACCGATATTTCCCAGGCGATGCCTGTTAATGGATTAACTTGTTCCAAGAATTTTACTTCCCGAGTGTTGGGTAAGTAATCAAAATTCTTTTATCAAGACAGCAACCTTGTTGCGAATATAAAACACACCACAGAGCCGGATCCCTCAGGTTTTGAGCGAGTATTTAAATCCCCTTCGAAAGGAGGATCTTAAATATAAAAATGAGTTTTGGGATCCGCTCTAACTTTTAAAAATCATTTTAAAGACTCGAAAATACTTTAAAGAGTGTTTGGAGTAATGCTGATTTAATAAAGTAAATCAGTCCCAATATATTAGAAAATATCTGAATATTATTATTTAAATAATATTCCCATAAAGAATAATCTTTATAAAAATAATTGAAGTAGATGTTGTAAAACTTATACTTGAAATGACTATTAAATAACCAAAGATATACTTATACGAAAATAATATCTTTACTTGAATAATCAAAAGTAAGTTTGATTACCGACACATTATTCTTTAATAAAATAAAGAATATTAATTAGTAAATAAATCAGAGTCATAAGCCCTCGAATGAATATTTAAAATAATATTCAATAAATAAAATAAGCGGAGTCATATGTTCTCGAATGAATATTCAAAATAATATTCAATAAATAAAATAAGCGGAGTCATATGTCCTCGAATGAATATTCAAAATAATATTCATTAATAAAATAAAGTTATTGAATAAACATTATTTGATTCATAGTTTTAAAAACTATTCATATATATATATAAAAATATATATATATATTATACTCGGGAGCCTCGACTCCCGGTTTTAGAAAAAGTTCACCTTTTGATCCCCTATATTAAGGGTATACGCAAAAACCGCTTATCTCTAGCATAGGTATTATGCAACTAATAAGCATTTGAACCAAAAGATATATAATTCAAGAATATGAAACAGGCATGCATATATACCATATCACATGCTACAATATATCGCAAGAATTTGCTAATAACAAATATGCATTTATCGCAAGATCATGCATTAACACATGTACATCACAACAACAGTTATACGGGTAGAAAACTTGCCTGAGCGACTGAGGGTGATTAATGGCTTGGGACGAGTCTGGTAACCTATAAACAACATATGAGTTGGAATTAAACCAAAGTCACTTATAAATCTATACTTTAACCAAATTAAACTCCAACGCTCGCTTTGCGCTTACTGATTCTCTTAAGTCACTCGAGTACCCTCGGCTCCACCATTTTTAATAATTTAACCATTACGAGTTTTAAGGCGATTCCTTCGCGAGTGTCTTACCAACTGCCTAACACACTTAACATAATTGTTTCATACACTAATTAACCCTTATTAGGTCTTTAACCTATGTTTCAAAGTAAGGCAAGGGGTAATGTTTCGTTCGCGAAACGTCGTTACTTAAAACGGCCGTTTCTCCTAAACCGTACATCGGAATCAAACGAACCACATATCAAAACGAAGCTCGTAACATGAACTATCTAAAAATGGCAATGGTCAAATCCTAGCAGGGAGTTCTCGGGTCCTAATGTTATGAACAAAAGCAGTCTAAAGTAAATCGGACATTACGACGGCTATGTTTACGCGATTTCCCAATTTTATACCATTCCAATTCAATCACCAAACAACCCCAATCCATTCATACAACCAAAGTCCATCCATATCACACTACAACAGCCCCAATCAACTCAATATTAACAATTATACTTATTCTTAAACTTGAATTTAAACTATACTTAAATCCTTTAACCAAACCATAAGATTTCAACATTCAATTCACCACCATTCCAACCCAAACTCTAAACAAACAAGCTTTAAGCTACTCTTTACCATAACTATCAAAATCATCCTAATATAAAAAGTAAAGCTAGGGTTTGGAGATGATATACCTTTCTTGAAGTGATGTGAGTAGCTAGGAAGCCTTAAGAAGCCTTGAGATGTCTTAGAGATGCTTGGATCTTAAAGGAAAAACATGAAAAATCAAGTTAAAAACCTTGAAATCACTATTCATTGTCTTCTTCATTGATTTCTTGGAGAAGATTAAGAATGAATTGGAGGCTTAAACTCATAAGATAGCCATAACTATGCATAAGGAGTACTAGAGAATTATCTTACCAATTTAAGAAGCTTGGAACTTGAATTTTGAAAATTCTTCTCTTTGAAAATGGAAAAAGCCGAGAGCAAGCTTCTTGGTGAAGAGAAATAAAAATGATTTTTTTGTTTGCTTTGTTTTGTTTTGGTTGGTTGATTTTCTTTTGATTAGTTTTGGTTAATTACCTTATTAACCTTGTCTTTGTGTGGTTATAAACCAACCACATCTCCTTCCCCTTATGTCATGCTTATGTCATGCTTATGATGTCATCTTCCCTTACTTGCCCCCTTCTTATTGGTTGGATGACCTCATCATCCCTAACCTCCTTGATTAACTCCCTAATTGTTTTCCTAATGACCGCTGATCTGTTATACGGTTCGCTTAACTTTCATTCTCGTTTCTCGTTTGAGGGATCATACCCGGGATCTTATTACTTGGGTTTCCTTAACCTTTCTCAATACATTATATTCCTCTTATGATCCTCTCTTATAATCCTATAATTTATATCATTTTTATCCTGTTACCTTATACTCAATTCCTTCCGTATCTAGTGGATTTCCGGGAAAAATCAAAGTGTTCGGAATTGGATTCTGACGATCTTTACATACACTTATATATCATATAGAGTACTAATAAAATCTCAGAATATCCAAAACAGAACCCCTACATAGTGTGGAATGAAAAGTTTTCTCATTCAGCAAAAACACTATTCATAAGGGTTACAAAAAGTTCAAAATTTTGGGGGTTATTATATTGTATCTCCAAAGCGTTCTGAAAGTTTATATGCTTGTCAAATTTATAATATTCTCAAGATCAACTATAATAGTATATCCACTGGATACTTGTATTCATTTCTTTCTCAAAATCATTTTATACTCGTACTCATTTTATTTCAAAATCTCAAGATGTTACTCGAACCAAAATTCTCAAATGGGTGTGATATATATTCATCAACATCCCAATTTAAAACTCAGCCTTATTGGCAGATTTCTTAAATGGATTTGATATATAATCATCAACATCCTTATTTAAAACTCAGCCTTATCGGCTCTCTGTTGTATATTTCATAACAGTTTTTCCAAAATGGAAGAAAGGGACTATACTGGAATAAACCACGTATCGGTGATTTGCCGAATACGAAATTTTCTCTACTAGTAGAAGGAATACAAACCTAGCCGCCTTTGGGCTCATCAAGACACTACACGGTGGTTCCCCATTTCCGTGCAAGTCCGAAAGTCAATGGTCATATAGACCATATAACCGTACAATACGCCACTCCGCGGTTGCATAATGCGACACTCCGCGCCTGCTCACTGCCCGATACCACTCCGTGCCGGGCAGGCCACATTCCAGTCCCAAGACAATTATATCTTTTGCTCAAAATCCTTTTTCGAAGGAATAGGTCATTAAAAGTTGACCTTTAAATAAGATGATTTATTCATCACTTTTAACTCAATTGATCTTTGGGAGTTGTCGGAGTTTTGAATTTAAAATCATTTTCAAATCCCTATCTGTAGTAGGGTGACACATATGTTACTCACTTGTTCTTTATTGAACGAGGAAGTAAAATTCTTATGCTTCTAGACTAGGTTCCCTAAGGTTTTGATATGTTTCAAATGATTAATCTCTTTCAAGAGTTTTGAATAAATTAGAAAGTACCTTTGGGAACTATGTCTATTTTTAAATAAGTTTTTTTTAGAAGTCCGAAGATATTAAATATCTACGGTCTCATAATAATTTAAGAGGGATTCAATGAATTGATAAAATCTTATAAATAAAACATCTCTGTATAAGGTTCAATGAATTGATAAAATCTTAAGTACAAAGTATTTCTAATTAAGGTTCAATGAATTAATAAAAAACCTTAAATACAAAATATTTCTGAATAAGGTCCAACGAATGGAGACACCTTAATCAAATAATCAAAACAGGATTTGGTATCCTATAATTGCTCTCTGAATAGTTAAATCTTTATTAAATAACGTGAAATGATTTATAAACTATTCGGTATATTTTTAAATACTTTTTGGATATTTAATAATCCCTTAAGTATCGCTTTATAAAATAATCAATCAAGTAAGGGTGTCCCTTAAATGAATAAACCAATATTTCTCGAAGTTTAAGTCAAAATCTCAATCGTTCGCTTGATATATATATTACGCGAACGTACTTTGTTTATCGAAATAGAAATCTTTCGCGTCCGGCTCTCTCTGAAATTAAATCGTTATTAAAATATCTCTGACTCCCATTATCATATATTATATTTGAAATACGTTTCAATTTCTCATACTCGTGTAAAACGAAATTTGTTTTCGTAAATAATCGCATAATTCGTATGCACTGATATCATAGACAACCATATATATTTGAACTGTAAATCATGGCATCAATATCACAATAGTATATATATAGCATGGATAGTATGAGATAGGGTTTCGAAAACTTGCCTCGAATAATCGAAGTGGTATGGTCTCTGGTGTTTGGTTGGCGATCTATAAACAAGAACCAACGGTCTAAGTTAGTATGCGATTAACGTCTCGCTTTTATTAAGCAACTTTCGCAACTACTCAAGTATAATGAATCTCCGATCATCACATTCTCAACACTTATATTCTCACTTTATAACATGGTCGAGTTTTGAAATCGATCGTTCGCTTTAGAAAGTCCATTTCGAGTTTTAAGCTCGAACGTGAGAAAACGCGCGTCAAAACTAGGTTTTTATGCGTTTCTTGCTTGCGCTCGCTTTACTAAAATATTTTTATAAAATCAAAAAATTAATATTTTTTCAAAATTTTTTTTGGAAAGTCTTCTCTACTGTCATATCCATTTTTAAGAATTTTTCCAGAATCTTGAAATTATTTTAAGTCCTTCAAAATCACCATGCAAGTGGACTTAAGTGCAGTTGGCTAATCACAGAAATGTTTTACACTAAAACGACCATAACTCCTAACCGTAAATCTCCTCATGATGATCTACACATGTATAGAAACTAAAAAACAAGATATATCTAGTCATGGTCAGTAGTTTTCAAATTTTAACCATTTTCATGGCCGAATGTCCTGCAGAAAACAGATCAAGTGCAAGAATGCCCAAACTCAATTTCTACTACTTGATCTTAACACAATCACTACCTATAACCATCATAAACACAAGTAATTCTCAAGATCAACCCGCATACACCTTATATGCTCTATATAGTACTACATACATGGATTACAACTCAACATCTCAAGCCTTTAGCAAGAACATAATCAATACAAACTCAAACAAACACAATCCTTTGGATCTTAACACTACAACAAACATAACTCTTAAATCCAACCATAAAACCTTAAAAGGTTGAAATTTATACCTTCTTGGACACTAGAAAGGTTAGTTCTAGGATTATTGAGGCTTGGTTTGCTTAGAAAACACTTGGAAGGGCTAGATCCTTAAGAAACAAAACCAAGAAACAAGTTAGAATTTCTGAGTTACTTTTCAGCACCTCATTCAAACATTTTTATAAAATTGAAAAAACAATAATTTGAGGCTGAAATTTGGTACGAAGCTTACCCATGATATATTTAAGCTATGGTAAAAATTTCATGATATTTGAATGAGTATATTTTGAGTTATGAATTTTTCTTTCTCCCTTGCTCAGAAAACCCGAACTGCTGGAATGAAAAATGGGAGAGCTTTAAGTGAGGGAAAAGGGGTTGTTTTCTTTTGTGGCTAAAGTGTGGGAGTGTATAATGAATATATGGGATGTATGCAGCAGATTTGACAATAATTTGGCAAAGGTATGGGTTGGTTTGATTGTGTGGTGAAGTGAGAAAATGGAGAAGCATGGCTTGTGTACTTGTTTGTCTCCCATCACTATTCAACACTATTCCACTAACTACTTTAGTTAACTTCTAATCATCTAGTTACACTCCTAAATACTAGTTAGGACTTGGTTATGCATGGCCAACTTGCATGGGATTTAATTTCTCATTCGTTTATTTATCGTAAACGCAATCGTCATTCCATTCCAATATTTTCCACGTATAACGACTTGTTTCGTAGCGATTTCTTTTATCGCTTATAATCTTATAACCAATTCCATTTCTTCTCTTGATCATAGAAACACCTTGATATATTATTTATTTCACGTAGTATTCCCGGTTCCACGCCATTCTTTACGGATACGAAAACACGTAGTATAATCGTGAATCTTCGAATTCCGTCGGCTTTTACATTCACTTATTTTCCTCGATAAACAAGAATATGATCTCGGATTCTCAAAATTCCATTATTCATTTTATGATGATCCCCATACGTATTACTTAATCAGATCAAGTTACTATTCATAGAATTTTTAAAATATTATAAAAATCAGGGTTCTTACATGGGGTGGGGTATCTGGCTCATCTGGCGGGGCATCCTCAATCTCCTGGGCCTCGGGGGTAAGATCCTCAAAGTCATCATCAGAATGGCTCCGTAGTAGTGGTGGATGGGTAGGGGCTCTAGCAGTAGGAAGTGGAGGAAGGTGAGTATCAGTGTACCCAATAGCATCATCAACAGGCTCCTCAACACGGGCCTCATCATCCGCATCATAGAGATGCTCAGTATCCTTGGCAACCGGAACCTCCTCCGGGTCCTCCTCCTCAGAATTTACATCAACAAGTGGCTCAGTATCCTCCATGGGATCCCCCTTATCAGACTCTGTTATTACATTAACACGCTCTAATAATACACGCAAGTATACGCGTTCGCAAGTAGTATAAGATTTAGATCAAATTCGTTCCCACAGAGACTCTTTGGTTAATTTAAGAATATGCACCTATGCAACAATGATATGGTTATTATCCAATGCTAAAACAAATAACAAGTTGAGATTGTTTATAACTAAGAATTAAACTAACAATCATAACTAAGAGAACAAGAATGGTTGAATTAATATAAATGACAAACATGGGATCCTAACTTCATTAAATACTTCATTCAATAGCCTTTTTGTTCTTAACCTTAGCATGTAATGCTGATGACAGTAATCAGATAACACGAAACTAGTAAACGCCAACTTTCGTTGTACGAATACCCTACTACCAAGCATCCACAAAAGAGATAGAAGTTGACTAGGCACCAATTATGCTTAGTCCTTATATGTCTATAAGAATTGAAAATATAACGGTTTAATGCGCAAGTTATCTATCGTGATTACATAAGGGCAAGTAAGATGGTTAAAATTACCTACGAATCATGCATAACATTAACACATGAACCTATGCTAGCATGGCAAGTTCTAAACCTCTATATTCACTGTCGCTTCAATAGAGATTAACACGCTATCTTATATGTTAGCTACGCACATAAGATGAATAAGCACAACCAATACTAGGTTATCATACAATCACCACACAATAAGGTATCGAAACAATTTAACTAAAGAAATCCATAAATAAATATGCTAGAACCCCACGATAATGATTAGTTCATAATCAAACTCATCATCACCATGGGTTCCAATGAAAGCATGATAATAAACAATATAAGAGTACTAGGGTTCAAAGAAAATCGAAAACAAGCATCCAAGTATCGCCTAAATCAAAGAAAATAAAAGTCTTCTTCTCCGTAGTCGTCTCGTGCTCTCTAGGTCTTCTTATTTCTCTCCCAGGTCTCCTAGTTGTTAAAAATATTTTTTAATGGTATATATAGGCTCCAGGATGACCAGAACTCTCAAAATCTTCAATTTCGACTAAAATCAGGATTCTGGGGCAGAAAAAGGGCGCGGGCGCGCTGTTTTCGGGCACGGCCGCGCTGGAATAGTGTTTTCAGCGGCGCGGGCGCACTGGTTCTGGCGCGGCCGTGCCGACCTTCTGGATAAATTCTGACATTTCTTCTTTTGGCCGTATCTTGAGTTCTGCTCGTCAGAATTAGGTGATTTAACTACCCACGTGAAGATAACGAGATTCTCTACTACTTGAGAATGGACTAGGCCTACAATTCTGATCTTTTTTCAGCATATTGTTTTTAAAAAGCTTCTTTCTTCATTTAACTGATGCCTGAAATGTACAAACACAAAAACACATAAAAAAATACCAACAACTTGAGTCCAAAACACCAACTTAAGACTGAAATGAAGCATTCCAAGTAGATATAAAATCCACTTATCACACCCCCAAACTTGAATCGATGTTTGTCCTCAAGCATAAACAAACTCAAATCTATAAAACAAACCTAATACATGAATGCAACTATGTGAATGCAACTAAATGATAATGCAATCGATCCCCTCAGAATAACCATAACCAAATGAATAAGCCAATGCCTCTAAGAATGCAACGACTTTTAATAGAGTTCGAATAAATCCCACAAACCAACTCACAAATCAGAAACGTGCGTGTGTGGATACTTAACAGAAAAACTCTTGATACTACATCAATAATCATAACTTATCTATCATAAAAACAATCAAAAGTTTATAACTAGAGTAGATGTTAAGCGCATAATGACTCACACACCTTCATTTTACTAGAGTTATACATGGATTCATGCTATTATTGATCACATAACACATAACAAAAATGCTTATTTGATCGTGCAATGAATGAGGTCTAAAAAAGACTTATGCAATAAAATCCATGTAGCGCGCGTTAGGTTAGCAGATCCTAAACTATAAAAGCCTTAGGTCATTAGGCACAAGGTCCCCTAGAACTTAATAACTCAAGTATTAAAGAGCTCACTCTTGATCAATTATGCATAAACACATACTTTTCTTTTCTTTTCTTCTTTTCTTTTTTTCTCTTTTTTTTCAACAATTTCTGAATGAGTGCGTTTCGCTCCATCTCATTCAACCCTAGACTACTCATAAAATTATGAGCCGACTACTAGCCATTTGGCGCCTAGCCTTATTCACAACTAGCAATGAAATCCAAGTTTTTCTCCAGATAAAAAATCAGTGTTTTTACGTCATTACGAGAATATCACAAATTCTAAATATAACCAAGTGATTAAATCTCAACAACAAACAAGTATGATCATGATCTAGATCGAAAGCAGCCCTATAAGACTTTGTGAAAATATTTGTTTCTGGCATGCAAATCAATTCATTAGGACTTAAACTTCCCTCTATTCGTCATCACTACACTCACATCAACATCAACCAATCAATCAGAAATAGCTCAACCTAAGGGATCATGTTATATGCATACAAATACAACTACATAGACTCACATAATAACCCAAACAAATATGTCATATATGAACAATCATGCAAAAATACGAATGAAATATAACTAAACATGCAACATGAATCTATATGAAGCTATATGAACTATATGGACACATACAAACTAATCCTTACATTATCACCCCCAAACTTAAAATTTTCAATATCCTTATTAAAGGAAATAATAAGGATTTCAGGCATACCTAGTTAGCGGGAGGATCACCCTCTTCGGGTGGAAGATCGGGTGGTCAATCAACCTCGACACCAGTGTCTTGGAAAACAGTACCGAGAGCATGTATCAAATTCACAGCAAAATGACAGTCAATGTCGTGCATGGCCTCCATACGCCTAGTCAATCACCTGTACTGCGCATCACCAACACCAGTCCTATCAACTGCCTGCTGCGCATGAGAAGAATCCTCTGTAGGCACTGGAGCATCCGTTCGGCCACCCTCTACATCATCAAAAATATATCCCAAGTCCTTGTCATGGGGTGCACCTAAGAATGCATAACTTAAGTGATCTGGTAGTGGGTTAAGCTCAAGTGTGGAAGGTCTTCAATAGACGGCTCAAAACGCTCCTGAGAAATTTTCAGCTCTGCTAACCCAAGAGAATCGAATGACATATCCAACTTCCTCTTCCACGGAGGTGCATTCAAAACCTGCAATTGCTCTTCTCCTTCTTCTTCTTCAATAACTGCTTCCCCTATTAAGGATCTCTCCAAGGTATCTGACTTTGGCAATTGCTCAAGCTCCGAATTCACGACAGAGTCGACCCACTCTACTTTAAAGCACTCATCTTTAGCCGGGGGTAACTTTATTTCCTTGAACACATTAAAAGTGACCTTCTGATCGTGCACCTTCATCATAAGCTCTCCTTTTTGCACATCGATCATAATTCAGCCTGTAACCAAGAATGGTCTTCCCAAGATGATGGGAATCTTCTTATCTTCCTCGAAATCAAGAATTACAAAGTCAGCAGGGAAGATGAGCTTATCCACCTTGACAAATACATCCTCCACAATGCCTCATGGATATGTAATAGAGCGATCGACCAACTGCAATGACATATAAGTAGGCTTCGGATCAGGTAAATCCAACTTCTTGAAGACATACAAGGGCATCAAGTTGATACTAGCTCCCAAATCACATAAACACTTGTCGAAGGACAAGTTCCCAATAGTGCAAGGAATAGTGAAGCTTCCAAGATCTTTAAGCTTCACAGGCAACTTCTGTTGTACCACAGCATTGCATTCCTCCGTTAGAACAACGGTCTCTAAGTCATCGAGCTTCAATTTCCGAGAGAGAATACCTTTCATAAACTTTGCATAGCTAGGCATATGTTCAAGAGCTTCAGCGAAAGGTATGTTGATGTGAAGTTTCTTGAAAACTTCCAAAAACTTAGCAAATTGCTTATCCAACTTCTGCTTTTACAACCTTTTAGGAAAAGGAGGTGGAGGATATAATTGTTTTCCTTTGTATTACCCTCGGGAGGAGTGTTGACAACAACTTTCTTCCTTGGTTCCACCTCTGTTTCCTTCTGCACTTCTTCTTCAGCCACAATCTCATTTTCTGGAATTGGCAAGGGTTCAGACGCACCTACATTCTGGCCAGAATTTCAGACTCTTCATCTTGCTGAATTTGGGGACTTGCGACCCTTCCAGACCTCAAGGTGATGGCGTTCACCTATTCTTCAACTTTCCGCTCTCCTGGATTGGCTTCTGTATCACTAGAAAGCGTTCCTGATGGTCGATTCAATAAAGCGTTAGCAATTTGCCCTATTTGGTTCTCCAGATTCCTGATAGAAACAACCTTGCTTTGGCATATAAGAGCCTGTTTTTTGCACATAAGCCGCAACTCCTCCAATTCAGACTTTTCAGTCGAAGATAGACCTGCACCTCCATGAGTTTGTTGTTGAAGTTGGAGTTGTTGTCTTGGTGCGAATTGTTGCTGAAAACCAGGAGGATTGAATTATTTTGCTTCAAATTGTTGGAACGACTGTTGTATCGCATTCTGATTGTTGCTCCATCTGAAGTTAGTATGATTCCAGTTGTCAAGATGATAAGTGTTTGGAACTGGTTGATGTGATCTCTAAAAGTTGCTCACAAACTGAGCCGATTCATTAGATATAGCGCATTGCTCCGTCGCATGCGAACCTGCACATATTTCACAAACACTGGTTATCTGATTAGCACCATAGTTAGCCAGAGAATCGATCTTCATAGATAACTCCTTTAGTTGAGCAGTGATAGCCGTAGCTGTATCCACTTGAAGAACTCTTGTTCCCTGCCTGTGGCAATCTCTGAGTTGGATATTGATATTCATTAGCAGCCATCGATTCAATTAGATCATAAGCTTCTTCATAGCTCTTTGCCCATAATGCTCCACCTGATGCTGCATTGAGCATGGGTCTTGACTGTGCTCCCAAACCGTTATAGAAGCAATTGATGATCATCCAATCAGGCATTCCATGATGAGGACACTTGCTAAGCATCTCCTTGTAGCGCTCCCAAGCTTCATATAAAGATTCTTCTGATTGCTGCGCAAATTGAGTAAGAGCATTCCTGATTGCAGTTGTCTTTGTCATAGGGAAGAATTTAGTGAGAAACTTTTGAGCAAGATCTTCCCAAGTAGTAATCGAACCAGCTGGTAGAGAGTGTAACCAGCTCTTAGAATTCTATTTTTCCTTTCAACTAGACCATTTTTTTGAGGTGTTCTTGCAGCTGAGAACTCTTGAACAGTGCCGTTATCTTTGCAAAATTCACTTAGTATTGAATTCCTAAATTCTGTAGCATTGTCACTCCTCAATCTTTTGACATAATTTTAATCTCCAGCCTGCTTATCAATTTTCTTTATGTGTTCAATGATGATGTGTGGAGTTTCATCTTTTGAATGCATAAATTCCACCCAAGTGTACCTTAAGTAGTCATCCACCATCATTAAAGCATTCTTCTTTCTGGATATGGACATGACATTTACAGGTCCAAACAAATCCATGTAGATAAGCTGTGGTGGAGCATTAATGGAATTTATAACTTTGCTTTTGTGACTGGACCTCTTCATTTTATCTTTTTGACAAGCTTCACAAACTTCATTTTCTGCAAATTCTAAAGTTGGCATGTCTCTCACCAATTCTCTTTTCATCAGAGTATTAATTGCTTTATAGTTCAAGTGAGAGAGCTTCTTGTGCTAGAGTTTCTTTTGCTAATTTGATGTCTTGGTGTGGAAGAAACATATTCTTTCCTTGTTTGCTGAGTTCATGTCTACAAAAAACAGGCTTCCCTTCCGTACTCCTTTCAGAGCAACTACACCAGTTTTCTTGCTTGTGATTGAGCATCTTCTTTGTCAAAAATAACCTTGAACCCTTTGTCTGTGAATTGACTGACACTTAGAAGATTCACTTCAAGACTTGCAACTAGTGCTACATCTTGAATGACAATATTTCCATAAATCAACTTGTCATATCCCATTGTGAATCCCTTACTATTGTCTCTAAAGGTCACCAAAGGGCCAACCATCTCCTCAAACTGTCATAGCATGGCTTTATCACCTGTCATATGTCTGGAACATCCAATGTCAATGATCCATATGACTTTATTCTTCTTTCCCTACACACAATGAGGTTTAAATGTGTTTAGCTACCCAAACAATGTTGGGCACTTTCTTCTTTTTGACAGAGTTAGCAAAAGTAGAACTTGAACATTCAAAAGAAACAACATTCTTAGTTTGATCATTATTTTCTTCTTTGATTAAAGATCTAAAGTTGACTTCTTTTAGATCTTTTCTCAACTTATGACAGCTGGTCATTACTTTCATGTTGCATGGAAAGCAATCAAACTTGTCATGGAAAGAATAAGGGTTATTTGTTTGTGCCTCATTGTATTTGCAAGCTTCATACTTTGGTTCACTAACAACCTTCTTACAAAGGTGAGTTAGATGATTTGTTGAGCCACATTTTTGACACTGCTTTATGGGAGCATCTGCAATATAGGCATAATTATCGCTCTTATTGATACCTATCTTTCCATTATGTTCTTTTTCTTCTTTCCAGTGCTATCATTCTTGATCTCATTTACTGATGTTTTGGCAATTGGACTAACTGCAGGCTTCTTCTCACATTCAGTGTTGAGAGTAGATTTTGCATCCTCCTTTTTTTATCTTCATCTGTAATTTATTGCTTGATGACAAGCTCCACTTCACTGAAATTTACTTCACAAGCTTTGAACAAGGGTGCATTCACCTTTTTGAGCACCATAAGAACATCTTGGTTCACACTTTCCTTTCCCTTTTCAATATTACTTTTCTTGTGTGATGCAACAACCTCAAAGTCCAAGCCAATAGGTATGTTAGTACGTAGTTTTTTCTTCTCATGGTATTGACCAACCAATTGAGATGCATTTTTGAATAATTTAGATGGAGATGACTCTCCTTGCTCCAAGGCCATGAGATCATAGTTTCCATATTTTTCACCATCATCTTCATCATTTATGTCATTGCAACTCTTACATTCAATGATTTAAGTTTTTCCCTGTCATTTTCCCATAAGTGCTTCATACTTAACTTCAAGCTCCAAATAAGCCTTATCCTTCTTCACCTTCTTTGGCTTTCTGCATTCTATGGAAAAGTGACCAAGTTCATCACAATTGTAACATTTAATCTTTGATCTGTCCATAAAACCTGACTTGTAAACACCTTTTTCAGTTGCATTTGTCTGAGTCTTTTCTTTCCAGTGGTTGTTGTAGGATGTTTGGCCTTTCCCCTTGAAATACCTAGACTTTTTAACTCTGATGTTTGAAAATTTTCTTGCTAGATAAGTCATAGACTGGTTCATTTCATCCAACTCATGAAGAGTATAGTACTCATCCTCTTAAAACTCCAAAATAACTTAATTTTGAGGTTCCTTGTTTTTCTGATCAACAGCTTGAATAACTTGAGTCTGGGGTTCAATTTCATCCTGAGTCATTTTCTTGTCATTTTTTATCAAGGCACTTGATACATCCACAACATGCCTTTGACTTAATTTTAATGACTTTCTTTTCATCATTTCCAGCTTGTAGGTTTTGAGAATATCATACCAAACCTCCAAAGTTATTCTCCCTAGATCTATTCCTTCTCTTATTGCAGAGATCTTTTTTTCCAAATGGTCAGGAAGAGTGAGCAAGAATTTAAGGTTAACTTCTTCAGCTTCATAGTACTTGTCATGAAGTTGCAAGTCATTTATCAGCTTATTGAATCTTTCAAGGACCTCAGTAATGCCTTCTTTTAGTTTAGCCATGAAACCCTCATATTATGATATTAAAATCCTTCTCTGGTTTGATCTCACCTCTTCAGTACCTTCACACAAAATTTCTATCTTTTCCCAGATTTGCGTAGCTGTCTCACAGTTGATAGTGTTGTTGTACATCACGTTATCAAGAGATTCAATCAGAATGAGTTGCAAGCTACTATTAAGTGAAACTTTCTCCTTCTCTAGTTCACTGTATATAGCTGGATCTTTAGGAGAAAAGTGTCCAAGAATGACCATATCAACCTCTGTTGCTTCAGACACCCTTACCATAGGAATGAAGGGTTTATGCTTAAGAATTTTGATATACAGTGGGTTGGCCATCTTGATGAATAATATCATCTTCTTCTTTCATAAGGTGTAGTTCACTTTGTGAAAGACAGGGATCTTGATACTGCTAAGTTTCTATGCACTCATACTTCCAAGATCTAATCTGTTTACTTTCATATTTTGCTCTGATACCACTTGTTAGGTATGAAGTGCAACACAGGGGGGTGAATGTGTTTTCCTAATTTTTTTATTAACTGTGATAGTTTCTGGCTTATGGAACAAAACAGTTGAATTAATTTGTAGTGATAAAATACTAGATACAGACATACAAATAATTTATCAAAAACTCACTTGATTTGTATTACATCAAATTTGTCTTGCTACAAATTTGTGTTCTTGAAAATAAGAACTCAGTTACTTCTATTGAGAGAATTACAAGATTTTACTAAATTTATTTTGTTACCTTTAAGCAAAGGACCCGTGACATTTATAGGCTTTCCAATTCAATGATAGAATTATTTGTTGACTGATAATCATGGATCTTCAAGTTGTTGTATTTTGAATTCTGAAGTTGTTTTCCGAGATCTCTTTTGTTGCGTAGAGATGTCACATATCAATAAGTAAAATGACTTATCAATATCTCAAGTTCTCTAAATAGCCTATTTGGCTATTCCGTTAAGTGAGCTTATTTACTTGTAAGTTCGTTATAACTTAATGATGAGTATTTGTCTTCCTAACTTATAAGCCGAATTTATTACTTATAAGCTGATAAGTTGAATGTTAGTAACGACGTACTTTTTCTCAACTTATTTTATTTTATTTTTTTAACTTTGGGTTCAATATATATTTTTTAATGTCAATTTAACTTAAAATTCACGAATTAAGATAATTATATTTATAAAAAAATCATTCTAGTTCATTTAAGTAAAATAAAATTCTGAATTATAAGTAAAATTATCCAAATACTTACATAACTTATAAGCATTTATCTACTTATCACTTATAAGTTACTTAATCATTTTAAATCGTAAGTTACTTATTTTAAAATTTCTCAAACGGACACTATAGACTTTTGACTTATCGAGGTCTCAATTTCTCTACAAGTAGAATGACTTGTCGATATCTCCAGTTCTCTACATAAGCTTTTGACTTGTCGATATCTCTTAAGACTTCTCTACAAGTCATTTTAGATTTCTTGACATACGTCTCTACATTCCTTGATCTATGACTTGTCGATATCTGACTCAGAACATTTTTCTTAGAACAACATTATTCAACTCCAAGCTTTTATACTTCTCTCTCAGGCATAATTAGAAATGATCTTCTTCCAGAGTTTATTCCTTAGCTTGATAGTTGTTCATAGAAAAATCCTCCAATATAATGAAATTACACCTAGAGGGGGGTGAATAGGTGATTATGGCTAACTAGGATTACTTTTAAATTTTACCCGATAATAGCTTACTGAGATTTTACCAACTGAACTATAATCTGACAATGATAGTAAGCTGAGATGACTAAATGCAATGCAGAAAATAATGTGCAGGAAAGTAAATAGAACACACAAGAATTTTAGCCAGGTTCGACCCCTAAGCCCCTATGGTCTACGTCCTGGTCCCTTACCAACTTGGTAAGAGAATATATTATTGATCAATGAAGGTTACAACTACAAGATACAACAATATATCTCCCTTTATCCCAGCTGCTGATAATGGCTTGCTGAAACCCTGTTTAAGAACCTGCTCTCTAAGTACTATACTACCCCGTAGTACAAACTCCTCTAGCAAGTACCACTAAACCCTTGTTTCCCTAGCCAACTTATCCAGCAACTAATCAATACAATTTGAACAATACAAATCAGTGATAAAGTTTACAACTCAAACTATAAACTCTCTCTAAGATGAAACACGTGTATATATTTAGAGCTCGAGAGTATTTTGAAATCAATAAAGATCAGGAGTTGTATGTGTTCTTGCTTGCAAATTCTTCCATCATAAAACTGCAAGAAAACCACTTTTATAACCACACATTAACGTTTAAAAACAGCCTCAACAAATTACAACGGCTAGAATCCAATTCTACCGTGTAAGATCGTTGGGATGATTTCCAACGTTCATGTGTACGTTAGATAGAAGAGAAACACAGAAGTCCAACATTCAGAAAATATCTCTTCTATTATGTAGAGGATAAAACGTTTTAATAAGAAGATAGGAGAAAGAGTTTGAAAGAGAAACAAACTCCTATTCTTTAGGAAATCAATTTGAATAAGTAAAAACGTTTTATAAATGAGCTCTCTATATATCATGCACGTATATTATATTAGAGAAGTCCTTACAACTGATATATATGAAGATCCTATAAAATCTCCATGAAATTCGACTTCCTTGTTGAATCTGGACTGTGCATCTTGGCTTGCTGTTATTCTGACAATCGTGATCATAGCTTGCTGAAATAGATTACTGTCTTATGATAGCTTGTTGTCATGATACTTAAACAGCAATGGCATTAACGTGTTATATCCTGTAGACATTCTCAAATAACAACATGATGGCTTGCTGTGTTGTGATCATCAAAACTAAGGAGTTACAATCTCCCCCTTTTTGATGATTACACACATTTAGGAGAATTATAAAAACTCCCCCTAAATCTATGCATATCTCAAAATATAAAATAAAACTAAAGATATCACAATTAGCATAATAAGCTTCTAAATGTAAAAACAATTAAACATAATTCAAATATTAGAAGCATCAGCATAACCAAGTCTTAAACCAAAACAATTTAAACCAAGTAGCAAACCACAGATTAAACATAAGCCAACTAGTCAACAGAAAGTCTTAATAATCAGGCATAAACATAAACATAAGTCTCCTAAATTTCTCCCCCTTAAAGCATCAAAAAGATTCAGGTTGAGGGCTGATCAGAATTATAAGATAAAGCATCAAAACACACAAACAAGTAACAACAATAAACAGATAATGACATATCATAATTAAAAAAATTACATTAAACATAAAATTAATGTCATTTAAATAACCAATCATAGTAAGCTAATATGAAAAATGATAGTAAGCCAACATTACCAAATTTCCAAAGATAGCTTGCCATTATACACTGCACATGCCAAGTTCCCTTCGAATGGTAGAAAATCTTGCTTCGCCAAGGGGTTTTGTAAAGATATCTGCCAATTGATATTCAGTAGGTACAAAAACTAATTCAATCTTACCTTTGGCAGCATTATCTCTCAAGAAATGATGACGAACATCAATATGCTTTGTTCTTGACTGATTAACTGGATTCTTTGATATGTTGATGGTGCTAGTGTTGTCACAATAGATTGGAACTTTGCCACACTTGATTCCAAAATCTCATAGAGTCTGAATCATCCACAAAATTTGAGAGCAACAGCTACCAGCTGCCAAATACTCACCTTCTGCTATGGATAATGCAACTGAAGTTTGTTTCTTACTTTGCCAAGATACGAGACTTTGTCCTAAATATGTACAAACACCACTTGTGCTCTTTCTATCAGTTTGACAACCTGCATAGTCAGCATCACTATACCCCACAAGATCAAATGTGCTTGTAATAGGATAAAATAACCCAAGATTAATAGTCCCACTTAAATATCGAAATATTCTTTTAACTGCATTTAAGTGTGATTCCTTAGGTTTAGCTTGAAAATGAGCACAAACACATACACTATACATAATATCTGGCCGAGAAGCAGTAAGATATAAAAGACTACCAATCATACCTCTATACTTCTTGATATCAACATCTTTACCTTTTTCATTCGATGTCAGCTTGCTATTTTGATTCATTGGAGTAGATTTCGGCTTGACATTGTCAAAACCAAATCTGGTCAGCAAATTCTTGACATATTTTGATTGATGCACATAAAATTCATCTTTAGATTGTTTAATTTGGAGCCCCAAGAAATAATTGAGCTCACCCATCATGCTCATGTCAAATTCACTGCTCATACACTTAGAAAACCACTCACACATAGAATCATTAGTGGATCCAAAGATTATATCATCTACATATATCTGGACAATCAAAATATCATTACCATTTTGCTTAGTAAATAAAGTAGGATCAATTTTACCTCGAATGAAGCCATTTTTTATCAAAAACTTACTAAGCCTCTTGTATCAAGCCCTTGGTGCTTGCTTTAAGCCATATAATGCCTTCTTGAGCTTGTAAACATAGTCCGGATGTTGTTCATGTTCAAAACCAGGGGGTTGCTTAACATAAACTTCCTCTTCCAGAAATCCATTAAGAAAAGCACTTTTGACGTCCATTTGATGTAGCTTGATCTTCTTGAAGCATGCATAAGCAAGAAGCATCCTAATTGATTCCAATCTAGCTACTGGAGCATAAGTTTGATCAAAGTCAATGCCTTCTTGTTGGTTGTACCCTTGTGCTATGAGCCTTGCTTTATTTCGAGTAACATTACCAAATTCATCCACTTTATTCTTGAAAATCCATTTTGTACCAATGATTGAAGCATCCTTTGGTGGCTTGACCAGTTCCCAAATATCACATCGTTCGAATTGATTGAGTTCTTCTTGCATAGCCGTGATCCAATTTTCATCTTCAAGTGCTTCTTTGACATTCTTGGGTTCCTCTTGAGCTAAAAATGCAGCATAAGCACAAAAGTTTGCAGTGCCTTTTCTTGTCTTGAGACCGTCAGAAATATCACCAATAACCTGTTCTGGAGGGTGATTCTTCACTGTCCGTGTAGCTTTTGACAATGAATGCTTTGCAATATCTTCATGTGAAGTCTTCCTTATCTTAGATGGAGGAGCTAAGTCTTCACCATCATAGATTGGCATTTTATCCTTTGCTCTATTTCCTCTAGGACCATCAAGAGTCATCTTTGCCATCTTTACAATTGCATCATCAACTGGAGTAGAAGGTTCTGCTTGCTGATTTCCTGAGGCAGTTTCAATTTCAGCTTGCTGTTTTCCAGAATCAGTCTCTGTTTCAGCTTGCTGTTTTGGAGTAGCCTTCTCTGTTTCAGCTTGCTGTTGTCCATATTCACTTGCATCATCTTCCTCGTCTCTTGGAAGATCATTGTTAGGTTCTTGAAAAGTAACATCTATAGATTCCTCAACAATATGCTTAGACAAATTATAAACTCTATAGGTTTTACTATTCATAGAATAACCAAGAAAAATAGCTTCATAAGATTTAGCATCAAATTTACCATCATTACCAATTGTCTTGAGCACAAAATACTTTGAGCCAAAGATTCTGAAGTAACTGATATTGGGCCTCTTTTTCTTGAGCAATTCATATGGAGTCTTGTCCAAAATAGGTCTTATCAATACTCTATTCAGAACATAGCATGCTGTGTTGACTGCTTCTGCCCAAAAACTTCTAGGTAACTTGCTTTCTTGCAACAAAGTCCTTGTTGTCTCTTGCAGTGACCTATTCTTGCGTTCCACCACACCATTTTATTGTGGAGTCCTTGGAGCCGAGAATTCATGTGCTATTCCTCTTTCTTCACAATAAGTAACAAAGTCTTTTTGGAATTCACCACCTCGATCACTCCTTATTCCTACAAGCTTTGTATTGAGCTTATTCTCAAGTAATTTATTTAGTTTCTCAAACTCATTAAAAGCAGCATCTTTAGTTCTAAGAAACAATACCCATGTAAAACGAGAATAATCATCAATAATTACAAAACCATATTGCTTACCTCCTATACTTTTATAAGCTTCTGGACCAAATAAGTCTAAATGTAAAAGTTCTAAGGGTTTAGAAGTAGATACCATTTTCTTTGTTTTGTGAGTACTTCTAATTTGCTTGCCTAATTGGCATGCCGAACACACCTCAGTCTTGACATACTTGATTTTGGGTAAACCTCTGACTAGCTTCTTCTTTGAAAGCTTGTTAAGTAAATCCATGTGAGCATGACACAATCTTCTATGCCAAACATAAGGATCAGTGTCTATTGCAGCAAGACAGCAAGCTGTTTTCTGCAACTCAAAGTCCAAAATATATATATTTCCTTCCCTTCTAGCAACTAGGGGGACTTTGTTAGTACCAATAGTAATAATACACTTATCAATACCAAAGTTAACAGTATGACCATCATCATATAACTGACTTATGCTAAGCAGATTATATTTAAGGCCTTTAACATATTGAACTTTATCAATTGAAATGTGTTTATTACCTATTTTACCTTTTCCAAGAATTTGAAGAGTTTTGCTATCACCAATAGTCACTCTTCCACCCTTTTTCATCTGAAGACTCAAGAATTGTGCTTTGTCTCCACTCATATGTCTAGTACATCCGCTATCTAAAATCCATTGAGTTGATTTGACTCGAGCGGCAAGACACATCTACAAAACAAATAAAACAACTCAACCTTTTGGTACCCAAAGTTTGTTGGGTCCGACATGGTTAGCAGATAAAACATATAAAACATGTAAATCAGATTTCTTTATCCATTTTTGGATAAATCTAGGTGATTTAACTCTGCCAGCCTGATGATGGTAAGCTGTCTTTGTTCTGCCATTCTGATCATAGTAAGCTGTTTTCTGTTTGTTTCCCCCATGATATGATTTTTGTCCATTCTGAACTTTGCAATGCTTTTCAAGATGCCCTTTCTTTCCACATCTGTTGCATATCTTCCAAGGCATAGCATAATCATAGGGTATGCCATGTTTTCCTTCATATTTTAGAGCTTTGTCCTTCTTGTTTGCATTCATTCCAATTCCTTCTCTGACCAATGGAATATTTGTGTTGTTCATCATAGATTTGAGACTTTCTTCTCCTTGAACAAACGATCCCATGCCCTTTTTTAGATCCTCCACTTCCTTTGTGAGCAGATCAATCTTTTCAGCTTGCTGACTTATGATTTCAGCTTGTTGAGATGGTTCTTCTGCTTGATTTGAAGGTGTTGCATCTATTGATTCTCTGAGTTTGAACAACTCCAAACATTCATCCCTTGCTTCAATCTCCTTCTTTAACTCTGTGATCTCCATTAATTGAGTCTTGTTTCTTTTGAGGAGAATTTTGTTGAAGTTTTCCACATGACTAACTTTAGCTTGAAGATCCTTGATTTCAGCCTCTTTGTCAGCTTGTGTAGGTACCTTCTTGTCAATCCAAGTATCTACTTTGCTCATCAAATCTTGAACCATAGTCTTGAGATAATTATTCTTCTCTTTTAGCTTGCTATTTTCAGCTTTAAGAGAATAATATTCACCCATAGATACATTCTTACATTCCTGCATGGTTAGTGGTTCCAAAACAATATTTTCAGAAGATAAATTATATTTACAAGAGTTTACCTCACTCTGATCTTCTTCTGAATCACTTTCTAGGTATCCACTTTCTGAATTTCCTCGAACAGAATCATCATCAAGTCCAACTAGGGCAAGATTGACCATGTCTCCACTTGAATCATCACTGGAAACCGAGTCATCATCACTCCAAGTCATTAGAGCTTTAGCTTTCTTCTTATCCTTGAAGACAGTTTGCTGTTTTGACTTCAATTTATAGCAGTCCCGCTTATAATGGCCTGGCTTTCCACATTCAAAGCATGTCTGATCTTTAGAATCCTTGTTGGGCTTCTTGTTGTTGGAAAATCTGCCTTTATCTCTTTTTAGCTTGTTCTTCTTCTCGATCATCTTTCTGATCTTCCTGGATATTAAAGCTAGTTCTTCGTCTGACTCATCTTCAGATTCCAGTAAGCTATCATTAGTGTGAAGAGCTAATTGCTTCATTTGAGCAATTGGATCTTTCATAGAACTTGATTGGCTTTCCTTGATTTTGCTTTCAAATTGTTCCAATTCTGCAAAAACAGCCAATTGATCCATAGTATCTATAGTTGGAGAGGATTCTAGAGCTGTTACCTTTGGTTCATAGATAAATGGCACAGCACTAAGTATCTTCATGTTGATTTCCTCTTGTGGGATATGTTTGCCAAGCTGCTTTAAGGCATTCAGATTTATCTGGAATCTAGCTTGACTTTCTCAAATAGTTTCTCCGTCTTGAAGCTTGAAATTTCCAAACTCATTCATTAGTTTACTCAATTTCACCTTTCTTAAACTCTTGGATCCTTCGTGATACAATTCCAGAGTATCCCATATCTCTTTAGCTAATTTGCATGAAGAGACTTTATCACATTCACTAGGACATAACCCATTCATGAGAGAATTCCTAGCCTTTCCATTGAAGCTGTATTTGATTAGTTCAGCCTCTGTGAGATCATCAACGTCTTTCACTTTGCCTTCTTTGTCCTTGAACTCAAAAGGACCCTTCTGAACAACTCTCAAAGCTAGTGGCTCCCTGGATAGATACACTTCCATACGACCTTTCCACCAGTTATAGTTTTCTGTACCAAGCAAGAGAGGTGCTCGGTAATCTGAGGTTCCTTCGGGATATTTGTCAGCCATTTCGATCGAATACTATTCCTGTTACAGAAAGATTAGTATACCAAAGCTCTGATACCAACTGAAATTACACCTAGAGGGGGGTGAATAGGTGATTATGGCTAACTAGGATTACTTTTAAATTTTACCCGATAATAGCTTACTGAGATTTTACCAACTGAACTATAATCTGACAATGATAGTAAGCTGAGATGACTAAATGCAATGCAGAAAATAATGTGCAGGAAAGTAAATAGAACACACAAGAATTTTAGCCAGGTTCGACCCCTAAGCCCCTATGGTCTACGTCCTGGTCCCTTACCAACTTGGTAAGAGAATATATTATTGATCAATGAAGGTTACAACTACAAGATACAACAATATATCTCCCTTTATCCCAGCTGCTGATAATGGCTTGCTGAAACCCTGTTTAAGAACCTGCTCTCTAAGTACTATACTACCCCGTAGTACAAACTCCTCTAGCAAGTACCACTAAACCCTTGTTTCCCTAGCCAACTTATCCAGCAACTAATCAATACAATTTGAACAATACAAATCAGTGATAAAGTTTACAACTCAAACTATAAACTCTCTCTAAGATGAAACACGTGTATATATTTAGAGCTCGAGAGTATTTTGAAATCAATAAAGATCAGGAGTTGTATGTGTTCTTGCTTGCAAATTCTTCCATCATAAAACTGCAAGAAAACCACTTTTATAACCACACATTAACGTTTAAAAACAGCCTCAACAAATTACAACGGCTAGAATCCAATTCTACCGTGTAAGATCGTTGGGATGGTTTCCAACGTTCATGTGTACGTTAGATAGAAGAGAAACACAGAAGTCCAACGTTCAGAAAATATCTCTTCTATTATGTAGAGGATAAAACGTTTTAATAAGAAGATAGGAGAAAGAGTTTGAAAGAGAAACAAACTCCTATTCTTTAGGAAATCAATTTGAATAAGTAAAAACGTTTTATAAATGAGCTCTCTATATATCATGCACATATATTATATTAGAGAAGTCCTTACAACTGATATATATGAAGATCCTATAAAATCTCCATGAAATTCGACTTCCTTGTTGAATCTGGACTGTGCATCTTGGCTTGCTGTTATTCTGACAATCGTGATCATAGCTTGCTGAAATAGATTACTGTCTTATGATAGCTTGCTGTCATGATACTTAAACAGCAATGGCATTAAGCTGTTATATCCTGCAGACATTCTCAAATAACAACATGATGGCTTGCTGTGTTGTGATCATCAAAACTAAGGAGTTACATATAATCTTCGTAGTATTTTTATAGACTCAAGAGAATATAATTGCATATTATAATTGAATTATCATATAACTTATCCTTAGGGTTGTCAAGATGACTTAGTCTTGTTATGTACATGCATGTCTTGCACAACAATCATCCCCAAGGATGGAACCAATTTCCTTGCATTTGTTGACCCTACTCAAGCACCTGATAACTTCAAGTGCTTTATGAAATTCATTTCAGACTCATATCTTGCAGGAGCTCTTACTGCAAACCCCACTCTGTACTTGGACGTCTTGAATGAATTCTGGGGGAGTGCAATTCTCACCACCACAATAGATGAAAATCAAGTTGTGTCAATGATGGTGTCTTGCAAAATCAAAGGGGTAGTTGTGGAATTTGGTGCAGCTGACTTAAACACTGCTCTTGGGATATCCACAGAGAACTTGGTTGCAGCTCCTACCTCTCAGGAGATTATGGAATTCATGGATTTCATCAATTATAGAGATAAAGTTAATTTAGCCAGGATTAACAAGAAGCATCTCAGGAGGGAATGGTCATTTGTGTTTGACACTGTGATCAGGGCTTTCACCTGCAGAAAGACTGGGTTTGACAACATCTCTAATATAGTTCGAAAGTTGGTATACTCAATGACCTACAACAGAAAATTGGATGTTGCAAGTTTAATCTTAAGTGAGCTAATCACAAGGGTCACAATGCCCCTGGAAACTAGAGTTAAGGAAATTTTCTTTCCTAGGTTTATATTTTTAGTCTTAAACCATAAGGTCAATGACATTCATTTAACTTGGGGCATAGATAAAAGTTTAATAGGCATTCCTAAGTCAAGTGTCTAAAGTTCTATTTGGACAACTAAATAAGAAAAATCAGGTAGAGGTAAGTCTTAATTTCACTACATTTACGTTAGGAAAATTTAAGACTTACCCCTACCCTATGCCTGACATAAGAAGTGTTCCATCTGCTGGTATAATTATGGCTCCTGGTCCTGTAGCAGTACAAAAATAGGACAACCCACATGAGCCTTCCACATCTGAAACCACTTCTTCAAAACCTTTAGATGCTAGTAAGCCAACTACTTCATTCTCTCAAAAGGGTGAAATTATTAAAAAGAAGAGAAGGCGTGTAAACCTCAATGCTATCAATGAGAGTGAGGATAAAGTTAATGAGAAAGAGAGTCACCTGGTCAAGAAACCTAGAAAGAAGAAAATAGAGTTGACCACTCATTTGGCCACTTCCGCATCTTCTCAAAAAGATGTAGATTTGAATAACGGAAGTAAACAGATTCTGGTGGCACCTTCTCAATAAGGTTTCACTATTGAATAAAGCATTCTTCTAAATGCATCATGTATAGAGTCTGCACCCCTTCTTGAGCACTCTCAAGAAGGTGAAAGAAATCATGAGGTTGGCACACACTTGGAGAGAACATCACTTGAAACTCCCTCTTCTACTCAAGGGGAGTTGCCAACACTCACTACTGAGATCACTACTCGTATCTCTAAAATTTCTTGTTCATTCAATGAAGGGTTTAAATCAACCTCTCAGGCCCTGCCAAAATTAAGTGACACAATTCTTGAAATTGTGATCACCACTCAGAACCACACTTAGATGGTGAGAGGCTACATGCTGAGGAAGACTTTGATGACACTATCACAAACACGGGGGTTTCATCAGATTTTACTGAAGACCCTCTGACAGATCAAGCACCTTCATGTGCAAATGAGCCTTCACATGCCATAAGGTTTGAGGGTAGTAATCTTGAGTAGAGCTACTCAACACCTCTCAAATTTAACTAAAGAGTTCTATAGAAGGATCAACTCCCCTAAAAAACCTAGTTGAGATTGCCTTGCCAATTGAAGCTAGGAGTACAACTGCCAATAGTCCAATAACTGGGGAGGTATGATATCAAGCATCTTCAAGTACCAGTTCTTTGCAAGAAGAACAAGGGTTTGAGTCCATGGTACATGACAGTAACTTGGTCAACTCTCTTCCAATTCCAATAAAGGTTCACTCGCAGAGTGAACAATACACTGTCACAACCACAGTTCCAACTCTAAGCCAAACTGTGACTACAGTCAGAGGAGTTACACACCCGATCCCCCCAAACACTACCACTCTAAATACTGACCTACCATCTACCTAAACCCAACCACCTCCAAGTATCCTATCCAACTGGCTTCAAGATACCCAAGCTCATCCAATATCTGTAGATGACATGCTTGTGAATCAAATAGAAGACCTTTCTAATATTGCTCAACAACTGCTCACATCAGGCATGTCCAATCAAGACTATCGGGCCATCCATTTGGCTCACAAAGAGGATGTTGAAGCCCAACAGAGGAAGATAGTAGATGCAGCTGAACAAGATGGCAATAGTGATGTCTGGTTATCAGCATCTTTCTCTATAGATATGGAGGAGGCCATGTCTAGATTTAGGGAGGAGTATGTCACCATCTTAGATAGCAAAGGCAAGGTGCTTACTCCTCAGGAAGTATATGATGCCATCACAAAAGTCTACAAGGCCCAACTCAAAGCATTTAACTACATTAGAAAAGCACCGAAAAAGACACTGGTAAAGCATATTTTATATATCTGTTTATTTTTCATTTTTAATTTGGGATTATTCTTGTTATCGGGCATGGATTTGTGACAAGTAATCTTCTCACAAATTGGGGAAGATTGTTGTGCAAGTCATGCCTTAACATAACAAGACAATGTTACATTGACAATCCTAAGATTAAGTTGACTTGTAATTATTATGTAATCTGTAATTGTATTATTTGATTCTGTAAAAATGATTAGAGGAATAGACTGGGATATTTTTCAGTGAACAACCAACAAGCTAAGGAATAAATCTATGGAAGAAGATCAAGCCTTATTGTGCCTCAAAAAGAAGATACATAGCTTGGAGAAGAATAATGTTGTAGATTGAAAAATGATCTAAGTCAAATGTCAAGAAGTCACAGATCAGGGAATATTGAGAAGTCATATCGAGAAGTCATTTTGTCTATAGAGAAGTCATTTTACTTTTAGAGAAGTCATCTCACTTATAGAGAAGTCACTTTTTCTATAGAGAAGCGGAGATATCGACAAGTCAAATATATATAGAGAAGTGGAGATATCGACAAGTCAAAAAAATATAGAGAAATGGAGATATCGACAAGTCGAACACATGTAGAGAAGTGGAGATATCGATAAGTCGAATACATGTAGAGATGTGGAGATCTCGATAACTCATTTTACATCGCGATATCGACATTTATATACACTTTGAAGATATCGATAAAGCTTCATTCACATAATGCATCTATCAGAAGATTTCAGATTATCAGTCAACAAACCATTTTATCGTTAAAATGGAAAGTTTATAAATGCAGCTTGAGAAGTGCAAGATCAAGGGCCAAGATGAACTGGATAAAGGAGTGTAGCAGACCTGGAAGATTGTATGCAAATATGCATCACTTAAAATAGAAATAGACAGAAGAGCTTTATAAAATATATTTGTCAATTTTAGTGCAATCTTTGTAAACTGTGCATGCTGATCTATGAAACATGTCACGAGTCCTTTGTTCCAGTTATAACAAAACAATCTAGATATTCCTGTATTCTCTCAAGTAGAAGCTAAGTTCTTTAATATCAAGAACTTAGATTTGTAGCACAACCTAATTGATTTTGAATAAAGATCAAGTGAGTTTTGATAATTATTTTTCAGTGTCATTTACAGTTAATAGAATATCACTACAAAGTAATTTAGCTGTTAAGTTCAAGACAAGCCTAAACACAAACTTGATTTCTTGAAAACAGTTGATAAAGTTTTTAAGTAAAAATCAAGAAACACATAATCACAATCCCCCCTCTGTGTGCATTTCATATTTAACAAGTACGACAACGAATTGTATCAATTTAGACGATTTATGGTTGATGTTGAATATCCATTATTTGAGGGCAGTGAATGTACCAAGTTGGAGTCGATGCTAAAATTATGTAATTGGAAAGCTAGGTTTGGAATTAGTGATAGTGCTTTTACAGATTTACTCACTTCCGCTGGCTCTCTCTTTCCTAAGGATAATATGCTTCCACCTAATGCATATTAAGCCAAAAAACATTGTTCGACTTAGGCATAAAGTATGAAAAAATTCACTAATGTCCGAACAATTACATCCTATATCGGAGTGTACATGTTGATGCTTCCGAGTGTCCAAAGTGTCGTTTATCTAACTCAAAGTTGGGGAAAGATGGTCAAATAAGGATAAATATTCCTTCAAGAGTAATGTGGTATTTTTCAATTATTTCCTCCTACCTCTGAACTGATGACTTCGCATGCAAAGTAGCGAATACAAGATGGAAATATATGGCATCCAGCCGACTCTCCTTCTTGGAGAAATATAGATTATAGGTGGGCTTCCTTCACTAGTGAGGCAAGAAATATTCGCTTGATTTTGTCGGTAGATGGTATAAACCTGCATAATAATGGTAGTGATGTTAAATGTACAAGCACACAACAGTTCAACTTAGAAACCGATGTTAATATCTTATTTTGATGTATTTTTAGTAGGTTTAAACTACTAAAAATGTAATTTTATTGCAACATTCAAATCATAGTTATGCATTTGTTTGAAGAAAACACATCAGAATCACAGAGGAACCGATGCCTATTTCATTATTAGACATCCGTGTATAACCGATGTAAAAGGCACTCACCTTTAACATCATATGCAAAGACATCAGTTCTGTTTTTAAAAGACATAAAGCCTTTTTTCTGGAAATGAAAAATAAAATATATAAGAACCTAACGATTACAAACTATAAACTGAAACCCTAAATCTAATTATTAAATCACAAACAACATAAACCGGGTCCATCTTCAAATCAACACGATATCAAGTTTTAAGTCGTGTCAAGAACATTAAACTAAATATTAGAACTGCCATCGATGAAATCGGAATCAAAGGAACTCTAAAAATAGGGTAAAGATATAGATTTAAGAGTTATATACTATATATATATATGATTTAAGCGTTATATATACATATCTATACTATACTATACTATAATAACCGGAATGTGGTATAATTTGGTTCAACGGTTATTTCCCAATTTTGGTTATTAAAAAACTAGTTAAATAGTGTTATATATCCGCTAAACTACTAAATTATTAAATAACTACAAATATAATCTACTTATCCTGCTAAATTACAATCACAACTTATCCTATTATTAAAAAAATAAATAAATAGTGTTATATATCTGTTAGATTACTAAATTGCTAAACTACTAGATATATTATTTATTCTACTCAACTACAACCACAGGTTATCCTATAATTTTTATTATAAATTTATAATATTATATATTAACATAAATAAAATTATAATATGACGGGATAAATAAACATTTTAAATATTAACGAGATCCCGTGCATCGCACGGGATTTAAGTTAATATATTAATATACGGTCAGTAGAGAAACCATCGTCGAAGAACTGATTGAAAGAGTAATCAGAAAAAGGAGGCAGTGTGATAGAGAGGTTTTGAGTAGATGTTAGGTTAAGAGCAAGTCCAACAACTCCCTTATATGAGCTCTTAAGTTCAATTATAAGGATTTTGTCTAAAAATGTCACTCCAACAGTGTCTTATGCTTTCTTAAATTAGGGATGGCAATCGGGTCGGTCGAAACGGGTTTTGCAAATACCAAACCCGAACCCGATTGTGTTTTCTAAACCCGAACCTGAACCCAAAAAAACCCGAATTATCAAACCCCGAACCCGAACCGATCGGGTTTTATTCGGGTTCGGTTCGGGTTCGGGTTTGTAGATCTCTACCAAAATATACTTTCATTTTCACAAATTTTATTGAAGGATTAATATGATCTTATTCGAGTAAAGAGCTCATAGATCTAACTAGACCTGGCAATTCGTTCGTGTCGTATACTTTCGTGTCGTTTATTTTCGTGTTTCGTGTACTTAAATGTCAAACACAAAACCGACATGTTTAGCGTTCGTGTACATTCGTGTTCGTGTACTTTCGTTTCGTGTCGTTTCGTGTCGTGTATGTCGTCTTAATTGAATATTAATATATATTAAATTTAATATTAATATTAATATTAATTAAAATATTATATTTTTAGGTAAAAAAATTATAAAATATATGAAAAATATATATTTAGATCTCAATTCTAGACAATATAATGAAATCATATAATATTTTAAAAATAAATATGCATACATTTATTGCAATTCTACATATATTTATAAAAAATATTAAAATTTAATGATAATATTTATTTATGTCGTATACTTCGTGCCGTGTCGTGTACTCGAAGGTTAAACACAAAATCGACATTAAATCTCGACCGTGTACTTTCGTGTTCGTGTACTTTCGTGTCGTGTACTAAAAATGCAAACACAAATACTAAATTTTCGTGTCGTTTCGTGTCGTGTAAGTCGTGTCGTGTCCAAAATTGTCGGGTCTAGATCTAACGATATTGAAATTTTTTGGTTGAATTAGAGGATTCAGATTAGGCAATGGATCAGAATTCTAAGGATGAAGTTATGGGTTTAAAAATGCAACAATCTTGATCTAGAGTATACTTGTATCGAACTCTACTACTCAAAACATGTTTAACGATAGTAGTTCACTAATGTTAGACTTCAACGTAATAGTTTATAAAAAGTATAATTTTTTTCTACTAATATTAGTAATATATGATATCATATATTATATTAATACTTTAAAATATAAAATATTATTTATATATTAATACGGGTTTCGATTCAGGTTCAGGTTCGGGTTGGAATGAAATAGGTTTCGGGTTTTCGGGTCGGGTTCGAAACAATATGCCTTAAACCTAAACCTGACCCGAAAAGAGTTCGAGTTTCAAAATCATACCGAAACCTGAAATATTCGGGTTCGGTAAAATCCGATCGGATCGGTACGGATCAGTACGGATCGGGTATTTATCGGTTCGGTAGAAATTGCCATCCATATTTTAAATCAGACATGAGAGTCATTCTTTATCTTAAAGGAACCTCTAGTATTCCCTTATAACACTTTTATTAATAAAAAATTCATTTCTCTCTCTACTTTTTACCTTTCTCTCTCTCTTTCTTTCATTTTTTATCCATATCTTTTCAAATTTATTAATATATTAATAATAAGGAATGAGTATAGGGATCATTGTTGAAGTTAAAATACTAAGAGCCAATATTTTATATTATTTATAAAAAAGTTACTAGCATACTGCTGGATTTACTCTAAAGTTTTATCATCCTATTTTTTTAGGCTCAAGTTTTGTCATTCCCATTTTTTCAATTTAATATAGTTTTTTAGATAAAATTGAGGTTTTAAGACGAGCCATTAATCATGATATATTTTTTTTAACTAATGTGGCATGCAGCCTTAGAATGGAGGTATTTGTTCTAAGAAAAAAAATTCCCAGGATGTGCAATAATCAAATTCATGATAAGATGATAGAGGAAAAATTTATAATCACATAAGTTAATCATGATACGTTAACACACACTCACGCGTATTCATGTTCGAAATCATATCTTTCTTAAATTTAGTTGAGTGGATTAGTAAAAGTTAATGATCAAACTCATCCTCTACATTGATCGGATTTATATATTTAACCCACTAATCTATACTTTGTGCCGAACTCCTTGTGATTTCTGCAGCTTAATTATCTATGGAGAAAAATGAATAATTTATTAGTTGGTCGTTGGCAGGTGGAACATCCACCACGCAACTTGTGTAACATATAAATTATGTGAAATTTGTAAACTTATAGATACACCCACCCGTGAACTCCATACTTTTTAGTCTTGCACTCTTACTGTGCTGTCCCTCTGCAGGCACTAACATATTTAAATATTTTCTTCCTAAAACATATAATACTTCCGAATACACAAACACACAAGAAACAAAATCTTGAAAATGAAATATCAGCGAACTACATGTATTGAAATACACGGAAGGATACTGATGAGAAGAAGTGTATGGAAAAGCTGGGTCATATTTTCGTGTATAAAATAATATATCAAAACGAAGGCTGAACTTGAAGCTTTAATAAGCCTTTTTTTTTTTTTTTTTAATTTTGACTGTCAAGAATTTGTGTTGAGGAATCTTTGAAGGCTTTATCTTCTTTTTCTTGTTGTTTTCTTTTTACTAATCTCTGTAACTGGGGATATATAATTATAAGAAAAAGCTGGGCAACACACGTGAGTGAAACTTTTGAAAAAATAGCATTTACCTGTACGAGAGAACTTGTTAGGTCCCCCCCATAGTCCGATACAGTGCGGTTGGTCACTTCCTTTGCTCACCACTACTTGTGCTCTCTTTCATTTATCATTACGTTTTATTAAAGGTTTTCCAGTTTTTCTCGTTTGAAAGTAACTTGTATCCAACTCGGAGTTAATTCCCTGTAATTTTCACCATTAACTCCAAAATAGACACTTATGAACAAGATTTAGGTCATTTGAAGTGACACGTTCCAACTTGGTGAAATTAAATTTGGAAAATGACAAAATGTGAACGCACAGAATTTGCCATGAAGAGTAATGCGAAATCAATATGTGGTTTATGACCATTGATAATGTGAATGCCAAGCGCAGCACTGCACTTGTTTTGTTCGTTACATATATAGAATTTTGTTTCTGAATGCAAATTATTACTGTATTGCATATTTAATAATGGATAATGACATAGAACAAACAATTTATGTAGTATATCATATCATCTTACCGCCTTTGTATACAAATGATTTGTAGAGTTTGTAACACAGGCCGTGGAAGGCAGTTGCATATGTATATATACAAGTGATTCTCATGATGTATATATGTTTCTCCAGTCTGTACTTGTTTGGAAATGAACACGGGTGGAACTCTCTCCGATAAGTCGATAACCCTAAATTAAACACTTTCTGGTTTCAAGTGAATGATTCATTAGAAAACAACAAAGTAAGCACCGCCCCCACTAACCCTACTCTCTCTCTCTCTCTCTCTCTCTTCCATCATTTGATTCGTTTCCTACCTTTACTTCCAGCCTGTTTCTATCTATTCTTATTACCTCATCATCATCCCCCTTATATAATTACACTCCCTCAACTTACACTATTTCTCCCATACCTCCTCTTCATTACACAACCATCATGAACATGTTTAAGCTTCTTTTCTTGGTGGTTCTAGTAGTTTTTTGCCACGTGTCAGCGGCAAAGATCAATGAGGAGAAAAAAACATACATAGTTCACATGTCGAAATCTGAGATGCCGGTGAGTTTTAACGACCATACTCACTGGTATTACTCGTCGTTGAAGTCGGTTTCAGATTCCGCTGAAATGCTCTACACTTACAACAATGTAGCGCATGGTTACTCTACAAGATTAAGCAAGCAGGAGGCCGAGTCGCTAGAGAATCACCCTGGCATTCTCTCGGTCATGCCTGAGGTGATTTATCAACTTCACACGACTCGAACTCCTGAGTTTCTTGGACTCCATCAGAACTCTAATTTGCTCCCCGAGTCCCAGACAGCTAGTGAAGTAGTAGTTGGAGTTTTCGATACTGGTGTTTGGCCCGAGAGCAGAAGTTTCGACGATGCGGGACTTGGACCTATTCCAACTTCCTGGAAAGGTGAATGCGAAACAGGCAACAATTTTAACTCATCAAACTGTAACCGTAAGTTAATTGGTGCGAGATTTTTCTCGAAAGGGTACGTGGCTGCTCTAGGTCCGATTGATGAGTCGAAAGAGTCTAATTCTCCGCGTGACGATGATGGTCATGGGACACACACCTCTACCACCGCAGCTGGATCAGTCGTCCGTGATGCCAGCCTGTTAGGTTATGCATCAGGGACAGCGCGTGGAATGGCATCGAGTGCGAGAGTTGCTGTTTACAAAGTGTGTTGGGTAGGAGGTTGTTTCAGCTCTGACATATTAAAAGGTATGGACATGGCTATTGCTGATAATGTTAATGTCATGTCTTTGTCATTAGGCGGTGGAACCTCCGATTATTATCGTGATAATATCGCAATCGGAGCTTTCGCTGCCATGCAAAAAGGCATTTTAGTTTCATGCTCAGCTGGTAATGCTGGACCTAGTTCCTTTAGCTTATCAAATGTTGCTCCTTGGATAACCACTGTCGGTGCTGGAACATTGGATCGGGATTTCCCGGCCTTTGCAAGTTTAGGTAATGGCCTAAATTACTCCGGTGTGTCGCTCTTTAAAGGCGATTCTTTGCCAGATAAAATGCTCCCCTTTGTTTATGCTGGCAATGCTACTACAGCAACAAATGGTAATCTTTGCATGCCTGGTACTTTGATACCTGACAAAGTCAAGGGTAAAATTGTACTTTGCGATCGTGGAGTAAATGCAAGGGTTCAAAAGGGATCTGTGGTAAAAGCAGCTGGTGGCGTTGGAATGATACTTGCTAATGCTGCATCTAACGGTGATGAGCTGGTGGCTGATGCGCATTTACTACCTGCCACCGCGGTGACGGAAAAAACTGGAAAGATGATCAAAAATTATTTATTTTCGGATTCTAATCCAACCGCCACGATTATTTTCCAGGGAACGAAAATTGGAATTGAGCCATCACCTGTTGTAGCTGCATTTAGCTCAAGAGGACCTAATTCAATCACTCCAGAGATTTTGAAGCCTGACATAATTGCCCCAGGCGTGAACATCTTAGCAGGTTGGGCCGGCTCTGTTGGGCCGACAGGACTTGCCGAGGACTCGAGGCACGTTGAGTTCAACATTATCTCGGGAACATCCATGTCGTGCCCACACGTGAGTGGCCTAGCCGCGCTTCTCAAAGCAGCTCACGGAGATTGGAGCCCTGGTGCCATACGGTCGGCTCTTATGACAACAGCCTATAGTAAATACAAAACAGGCAAACCAATGGAAGACATTGCCACCGGGAAACCATCTACACCTTTTGATCACGGTGCTGGACACGTGGATCCTGTCTCAGCTCTCAATCCTGGTCTAGTTTATGATCTAATCGTTGATGATTACGTTGGCTTCTTATGTGCAATGAAATACACAGCTTCCGAAATGAAATTAGTTACTAGAGGGAATTTTACTTGTGATTCAAGTAAACAATACAGTGTGAATAATCTGAATTACCCGTCTTTTGCCGTTTCATATCAAACAGGTAGTGGTCCGATCAGTGAAGATACTACTACGGTGAAGCATACACGGACACTCACCAATGTAGGCGTGCCAGGGACTTACAAAGTGTCGGTGACCTCTCCAGGAAAGTCCGTCAAAATAACAGTTGAACCTGAGAGTCTGACCTTTGATAAGGTGAATGAGAAGAAATCATATACGGTCAGTTTCACGGCTAGTTCAATGCCAATGAACACTAATTTGTTTGGTCGGATCGAGTGGTCGGACGAGAAGCATATTGTGGGAAGTCCGGTTGCAATTAGCTGGATATAACACTTTCAGATTTACATATATAAGTTAATTCTAATTAAGTTAAAAGGTCGTACCAAGTACACAACTCTGACAACGTGGAATTCGTCGATGTTGATCAAGTTTTTAATTTATGGTTTCTATATTAACTAACCAGCAAAACTAAATGATGGTTAGTAAGTGTTAGTTTGAGGTTCTGTGTTTGGGGAAAAACCTTAAAACACCTGGAATATGGGGAAGCTTGATGCCTTGATCATGTATAGAACTCTATTATGGCGCATAATTGATCTTAAAGAGAGCAAAAGCAATCAAAATTTTAACTAAATTTGTCCTAATAAAAGTATACCTGATCATTAACATCTAATTAATGGCAAGTATGGCATGTTTAAACTTTTTGATGTCTTGTACAGGCAAAATGACAAATTATTCGATATAGACATCAGTGTTGGCTTTTTCACACAATCCCCCCAAGATAAGCAGTCGATGACAGTAGTCAGTAGTGAGTGACTAGTGACGTCGCAAAACCATGTTGATTGTGAGGATTTAACAGTAGCTGATAGTAATAGCATCTGCATGATGATTAAAAGTGGGTCATTTGGTTAATAAGGTATGCAGTAAATTTAATTTTTTAACTCGTAAGTTAGTTTATCACTTTTGTCCATTTTTCCATTAAGGTAGGTAGTGAATTGAACAATAATTAAGGTAATTTGTTCCATATGATAAGTATCATTATGTGAATAGATGGAAGAGTGGGCAAGACCTTAATTGAGATTAAGATAATTAATCCGGGGATAACCAAATTTATGGAGTCATGGGTGGATGTAAATGTAAGTCGGTAATTTTGAAAATAGGCGTGCCAATCTTATGCGTGGGTCACCAATTTTCACCCACCGGCATGACCCGCAACATGTGCTCATTTCCTTATTTTTACTTTGTTTTATTATATAAATTTATTTATTTTCAGTCACATTTATTCAACTTTGTTATATTTAAGCAAACATTTGTTACATTTTGTAATAATAAACCATGTAAAAGGTGTCGTAGAGTAAAACCTCTGTAAATTAATACTCGATTAATTAATAATCTCTCTAAATTAATAATTTTGTCCGGTCCCGACTTGGGCCAGTTCAAAAAATGATCAATTTCGATAAGATAATAAGATAATAATTTTTTTGAAAACCCTGTATAAAAATATGGTCCCAATAAAACTATAAATTAATAATTCCCTTATATTCATAAAAATATAGCTATTACATCTTTGTAAAATATGATTCAATTGTAGTTTGTTTTTTCATATAATTTAAATCAACATGAAGCTCATCCCTGATCTTCCTTATTGCATCCAAAAACTCGGGTGTGGTGCTTTCATGTTGCATCAAAAAGTTATTAAGTATTTTTGATGCCTTGAGTGCTTCTTTACGTGTAACCGGCTCCAACGGTGTTGTATCGTCTTCAAGATCATCTTCAACACTATTTTCAAGGATGGTATTTGCAAGGGGGATAGATGAGAAACCATTGTTTTGTTTGTATAATTTTTCCCCCAATCTAGTATATACAGTATATATAATATATTTTATGACTACACATACATTGAATACTTTCTATGTAAAATACAATGAATTAAATTAATTCATGTACTTTGAATTTTCCTAATATACATTGAATATTTTCTATGTAAAATACAATGAATTTAACTTATACACTACATGAACTTTGAATCTAATATATTGTACATTACATTGACTTTCTAAATTCATATACATTGAATTAATTGAATTAAGTATAAAATATAAATTGTACAATTCATTTTATTTAAATTTATGTGAATAAAAATTTAATCAAAAGTTAATTTTGTTTGCTACCGAAAATTCTCTATAAATTAATAATTATTAATTTATCGATTAATTAATACCTCTCTAAATTAATAGAATTCTCCGGTCCCAACTATATTAATTTATAAAGGTTTTACTGTAGTTGCGTCGGGTCATCCGGTGCATCTCCCCAGGATCAAATCAGAAATATAATCTAGATGGATTGAATATAAACTATAATTTAGGAGGATAAAAAATATTCAGAAAAATCAAATAAATTATTTCATATTTTTAAATTTTTTATACTAAAATTTTGATAAATTTTAATAATTGACGAGACTACGATCCCCTAGTTCCTAGTTCCTACCTTCCCCGCATCTCTCATTGTCTTGCTCAAATGAAATCATGGTCTGATTTGTTTACAAATGATAAATCTTCATGTACCAACTACCTATTCGCTAGCCCATACATATAATATACTAGTACTACATTTCACATGAACCATGCAAAATTTAATAACATGGTTGTTGTTCCTTACGGGGCAAATCGAACAGTGATCTAAATATTCAAATTTTGGGGCAGATTTTGGATCACTATTATTCACTGATCTAAATTTGGATCACTTAATTTAATACAAAATAATGATTTTATTATTTGTAGTTTATGAGAATTTAAATTGATTTTTTATTAATTAATTTTATAATTAATAACTGAATATAATTAATAGTTAACAAAATTTATTTTTAAAATAAAACTTAAAATAATGAGAAAACATAATTTCATTAAAGTTTAAAAATAAAAAATAAAGAGACACATATTGCACTTAGAGATGCATTAATTGAGCATTTGTGGGAAGAATATACTAATTCGGAAAATTAGTGTGTATTAATGATATTTTGTATGTTAATTATTGTAATAAATGATTTTTCGTGAATTAAGTACACAATTTTAATATTTGTATGTGTATTAATTTTTTTGATTTAATTAATTTTTGAAATATTATATAAATTGTTAATAATAATTAAATGATAAATTTAAGATAAAATTGTGTAATATGATATTTATATATTATTATATGTAAAAAGTAATTTGGATAAAATTTTTGGATCACACCATTGGAGTTGGTAAGAAATTTGGATTAGTATTTGAATTAATTGGTGATCCAAATTTCGATTTTTGAATCACAACTGTTAGAGATTGCGTTAGGTTTTCCGGTCAAATAAAATGAATATTCTGAATTGGAATAAACTCAGAGCTCGACCTATTTCAATTATATAATTTGAATTTAAGTAAGAGTTCGATTTGGCTGGACTACAATTTTAATTCTAAATTCAGTTTAGATACTCAAAATCATTAACACAAATTAATTAAGCTCGACATAATTAAATTGTATATATAAATTATAAATAAATAAACCAATTTTTTATCATGCGTTCATGGTCACATAATAAACGCGAAAATTTATAAGTTTAAGTGATTTTAATTGATTCCTTCTTTTTAATAGTGATATACCTTCTGCATATATAACAATAACATCAATTAAAATAGTCAAAAATTATAATTTTTATGTTTATTATATGCACGACATAATTAAATTGTATATATAAATTATAAATAAACCAATTTTTTATCATGCGTTCATGGCCACATAATAAACGCGAAAATTTATAAGTTTAAGTGATTTTAATTGATTCCTTCTTTTTAATAATGATATACATTTTGCATATATAACAATAACATCAATTAAAATGATAAAAATTTATAAATTTTTGTATTTATTATATGCACAAAAATCGATAAATAAAATAAAAGTCAGATAAAAGTCAGGTATATGTGATATATTTGTGTAACTGTGTTTGAAACTTGCCTCCTTTTTATAAATATTATAGTTGACCATCACTTGTTCCATGTGGTAGCAGGTAAAATATTGGAGACTGTCCATCCAAATATCCAATTCTTAAAATGGGCATGCGCATCAGCACATGATTTGTGTTTATTAACCAGGTCGTTTATATTATCATTTATTTATAACGGCAATTAATTTGTGTCGTATATTTTTGTATCGTGTTGACGTGTACATAAAGGTTGAATACCAAACCGACTCATTTAAGATTTGTGTACTTTCGTGTTTGTGTATATCCATTTTCGTATCGTTATCGGATCGTGTATAGTGAAAATTAAATATAAATATAATTATAATTAAATAAATTAATCAATGAAAAGATTAGACTTTCAGGTTAAAAAAATTAGAAAATTATAAGAAATATGTCCATTTAAATCATTTATATTTATAACATTATAAAACTACGCATTATTTTAAAAATAAATATACATGTATTTATTATAAATATACATATTTATAACTAAATATTAATATTTAATTATAAATATATTTTATTTCGTGTACCCGTGTCGTGTACCCAACAGGTCCAACGGATGTTACATGTCGATCGTGTACTTCATGTTCGTATATTTTTTATATCGTATACTCAAAATGTAAACATAAATAATAAATTTGCATGTCGCATGAAAATAAATTATCGGGTCTACCATTCACGGGTTAAGAGAATTTAAAGTGGAATTCATTTTTTATTAACAAAAGATATCTTGTCGAAGAAAGACGAGGATCCCTTTTGAGAACATGTATTTCATTTGAAGTTATGGATCTCAAACGATATAACTTGAGTTTTAAATTTAAATTCTCGTATTTGTACTAAAATTTCAATGTATTGAATTTTAAATTAAATTCAAATCTAAATTCTTGTACTTTTTCAAAATGTTATTTTATAAATTCAGAATTTTAAATAAAATTCAAGTTTTCAAACGGACATTTATAATTGTTTTAAACGATTATTCAAGAAAAAATATCTTAGTTTCATTTAAATGTAATTAAATTCAATGCTTAATTTATATCTGTTACGCCCAGATTCCTTCGGGTGTTTGAACAGACTTCGGCTTCCTTGAAGGTGACTTCAGCTAGTACATGAAAGTGAAGAGAATGCGAGGGTTTGTACCCCTGATTCACCTCCGGTGAGAGAATAAGAATCTGGTTGTAGAGGTGGCTAAAGAATACAAGAAAAGTAGAGTGTTTGAGAGAATCTGTGTATGTGTTGTCTTACTTCTCAAGGAATTTTATACCCAATTCTGCCATGATTGCTCGTCCGTTACTTACCATTAAGGCGGGAGTGAAAATGGGGCGTTATGTCCCTTCTGTATTCCAACATTCAGGGAGAAGATGGGTCTCGGCCTGAGTCTCTCCGTGGGCCTTCGGCTTATGGGTCTGGTGGACCTTCGGCCCAATGGTTGGATCGTCTGATGGTCCTTCACTCAGTGGGCCTTATTGGGCCCATAGTCAACATGTCCCTGTCCTTCGGCTGGGCATTCGGTCGTGTTGAGTATACAACAACGAAAACAAAACTCAAAGCGAATAAATAAGAACAAGAAAATAAACGACAATCACACAAGACAAAGATTTACGTGGTTCGGAAATTCCTACTCCACAAGCCGCACTAATTTTGTATTGATCTCTCACAATTTGTTGTGTTATGATTTTACAATTACATGCGTAATTATAAGAGAAGAAACTAGGCCTAAATCAAAATTACAGTCCGAATCTGAAAAGTAGACTAATCCATAAACTAATCTGAATCTGAATCTGAATAGTCTATTTTTATGGGCTTAATTAATAGACTCCACAAAACCCAACAATCTCCCACTTGGAGTCTGGCCAATCTTCACTTCACTCTTGTAAGTCTAGTAAAATCAATTCTTCAATCAATAACTCTAACTAGTGCAGCGCCTTCTCATCAATCAATTCTGAAGGCCAGTTGAAGCTACACAAAGCTTCAACTTTTCATTCGTAACCACCTTAGTCAACATATATGCAAAATTTTTTGAACCAATGATTTTCTTCAAGGACAAAGTATCATTGCTTATCAACTCTCTTGTAAAGTGATATCTCAGCTGAATATGCTTCGTTCCAGCATGAAACACGGGATTCTTCGCAAGATGAATAACACTCTGACTGTCTCTATACAAAGCACTGTCCTCTTGTTTTTTTCCCAACTCCTCAAGAAAATTCTTCAACCAAATCATCTCCTTGCTAGCTTCAGAGATAGCCATATATTCTGCTTCTGTGGTTGAAAGAGCAACACTCTTTTGAAGTCGAGACATCCAACTAACTGCGGTGCCACCCAAAGTGAAAATATAACCCGTTGTACTTTTTCTTGTGTCCAAACATCCACCCAAATCTGCATCAGAGAACCCTTCCAAGCTAACATCTTTCTTACTGAAATATAGTGCAACCTTGGATGTGCCTTTCAAGTAGCATAACAACCACTTGACTACTTCTCAATGCTCTCTTCCTGGATTAGACATAAATCTGCTAACAACTCCCACTACATGAGCAATGTCTGGCCTTGTACACACCATAGCATACATTAAACTGCCAACTGCGGATGCATAAGGAACTTTAGCCATATCTTTCTTGCCTTCATCCGTTTTAGGTGATTGCTTCTTTGTGAGATTAAAGTGACTCGCCAACGGTGTACTTCTGATCTTCGCATCCTGGACACTGAATTTTTGTAATAATTTCTCAACATACTTCTCTTGAGATGATTTTAAAGTACCTTCAGTTCTATCCCTTATGATGCTCATACCAAGTATTTGTTTTGCTGCACCCATATCCTTCATCTCAAACTCCTCAGACATATGTCTCCTTAACCCGTTGATTTCCCTCATATTTGATCCTGCTATCAACATGTCATCAACGTACAACAACAATATGATATAAGATGAATCAAACTTTTTAAAGTAACAACAATGATCCATAGCACTCCTCGTGTACCCATTCTTCATCATAAAGCTGTCAAACTTCAAGTACCATTGTCTCGGTGCTTGCTTAAACCATACAAGCTTTTTATAAGCTTGCAAACAAGGTTTTCTTTCCCAGCTACCTGAAATCTCTATGGCTGAACCATGTAGATGTTTTCCTCAAGATCACCATGTAAGAACACGGTCTTAACATCTAGTTGCTCTAGATGTAACTCCTCTGCAACCACAATACTTAGCACAATTCTAACTGTAGTCATCTTAAAAACGGGAGAAAATATATCGGTATAGTCAATACCCTTTTTCTGTTGATAACCCTTAACTACTAACCTTGCCTTGTATCTCTTGTTGCCATCATGTTCTTCTTTGATCCTGAACACCCACTTATTCTGTAAAGCCTTCTTTCCTGCTGGTAATTCTGTTAAAGACCAAGTCTCATTCTTTTCAAGAGAACTCATCTCCTCATCCATGGTTGATTTCCACTGAACTGAATCATCCACTTGTATAGCCTCTGAATAACACTGAGGCTCCCCGTTCTCGGTCAATAACATATAATATGATGAAGGAGAATATCTTTGTGGTGGCCTCACACTTCTGCTAGATTTTCTTACCTCAGTTTGTGGAGTTACTGGAACCTTGTCATCAACATTCTCCGAACTCCCACTATTTCCTGCAAGATCTATTTCTGTAATATCTTCAAGCACTGCTTCCTCTTTCTCAGGTTGTTCCTTTGTAAACTCAGAATCGATTACAAGCTTATCCTTATACACTGCATTCTCATTAAAAGTAACATCTCTACTTCTAACGACCTTCTTAGTCAGTTCATCCCAGAAAGGGTAACCCATATCATCTGAGCTATAATCAATGAAGATACACGTCTTTGCTTTCAGATCAAGCTTGTCCCTGTCGGAATCTTTAACACGCACATAAGAAACACAACCAAAAACTTGCAAGTGTGAAAGATTTACCTCTTTTTCCTGCCACTCTTCTTGAGGAATCTTGAATCCCAAAAGGACTTGAAGGTCCTCTATTTATGAGATATGCAACTGTGCTAACTGCATCAGCCCAAAACATCTTTGGCAACCCTGCATGTAATCTCATACTCTTGGCCCTCTCATTCAAGGTTCTATTCATACGCTCTGCAACACCATTCTGTTATGGTGTCTCTGGAATAGTTTTAATCATTCTAATCCCAAATTCCGCGCAATACTTTTAAACTCATCACTACCGTATTCACCTCCATTATCTGACATCAAACTCTTCACTTTTAAACTGGTCTGATTTTCAACTTCAGTCTTCGACTTCTTGAAAGTAGCAAACACATCTGATTTATTCTTCAAAAAATAAACCCATACCTTTCTAGTGGAATCATCAATGAAAGTGACATAATAGCGAGATCCACCCAACGACGCAACTGTTGTTGGACCATATACATCTGTATGAACTAGTTCTAACTTCTTAGCTTTGGGGGTCCTCCATGATTTTGCAAAAGTAACACATTTCTGCTTTCCAAGAACACATGGCTCATAGAATCCAACTTTCACATTCTTCAACTCTGGAATCTTCCCCTTCGAAGTTAACTGCTTCATACCTTTTTCACTCATATGACCAAGCCTTTGGTGCCACAAAGTTGAAGACTCAATCTCATCAGCAACTGTATTTGCTTCATAGCTAGATTGTTCAACAATGTACAAAGTCCTCTTTTTCTCTCCACGAGCAATGACCAAAATCCCCTTTATAACCTTCCACTGTCCGTCTCTGAAAGTAACTCGATACCCTTTCTTATCTAGCTGACCCACATATAACAACATCTTCTTCAGTCCAGGAATGTACCTTACATCTTTCAACTTCCAGCTAGTTCCCAAAGAGGTTCTGAGATTAATAAATCCCATGCCCGCAATATCCAAAGTCTCATCATCAGCAAGACGAACTTTACCAAAATTTCCCACTCTGAAATTTAACATTAAATCCTTGCAAGGGGTAGCATGGAATGATGCACCAGAATCCATAACCCATGATTCAACCGAACATTCAACACAACAAATCAAAGCATCGTCATCCTCCACTTCTTCAACTACGTTAGCTAAATTATCCTATTTACTCTTTTTTTAGGAGCCGCGGGAGCCGTGCACTGATTTCTGAAGTGACCCTTCTTCTGAAAATTCCAACAAACAATATCCTTGTGATCTTTGGCTTGTCCTCTCTTCTGTGACTTCGATCTGCTACGCCCCTTATTCTGCCCCTTTTCAAACTTTCTGCCTCTACTCTCAGCACTCAACAATGAACCTGACGACTCTCCTGAGTTTCTCCTACAAATATCTTCTCCAAGAATCGAATCTCGAACTTCATCAAAAGTCATCTTACCGCTTCCAGATGAACTACTTATAACAGTGACAAATCCTGACCAACTGTCTGGTAATAAGGATGCCAACAACAAGACTTGTACTTCATCATCGAATTTAATATCCACCGATGCCAATCTTGCTAGGATGGAATTAAATTCGTTCACATGATCAGCAACACAATCGCCTTCATTCAATCTAGTGGCAACTAACAAGTGAAGCAAATACACCTTATTTGAAGCAGACGGCTTCTCATACATGTTTAACAAAGCCTTGATCCAGGAGTAAGTGAAGAGCTTTACGAACTGCTCCAGGAGTAACCACATGCTCAACATCATTTACTTCAAATACTATGCTTGGAGTACCAGTAACACCACCATCATCAAAACGCCCAGTCCGCCAAAACGTCAGAACTTGTTAGCTTGAAATAGTTTAAGGTTGGGTCAAAGCATACCCAATCTCACTATTTGCTAAGAAATCTTGCACAAAGTGCAAATCTGATAGAGCTTCAGCCTTGTTCAAGATTGCAGCATAGTTGTTTGGTACAAACTTGGCTCCATCAACAATTAAATCCTTGGGTGCCATGAGAAATAAGTGAGAAATAAAATTACCTGTAAGGTGTTTGATAAAATGTCTGTAAAGAAACCGTCAGAAAAAAGTGAGAGAGAATAAAAAAAGAGAGAGAGTAGAATAAAAATGAAAATAAAAGATTTAAAAGTCTTTTATCTCTTTTACTTAGACACCCCACATGACAGCAGTTAATAAGGAGTGGAACAGACCTTTACACCTGTCAGACATGCAGCAGTTAAGGCAAAAGTTAATGGGCACGGTAAATAAATAATTATTACTTTGCACGTTCAGTTTAAAAAAAACTGTTCCCACTAAATAAATGATTATTACTACTTTATCTCTCATAAACCAATATTCTGAAAATAAATATGACCGTTGAGGTAATGACCAAAAATAAACCAAGTAAATAAATACTGTCATGTCAACATTAGAACTTGATTATTATCAGGATTTCAAAGTCATCAGAATATGGCTTCTTAACTCGAAAAGTGAAAGTTTATTCCTGTAATTCTTCACACAAATACTGATATGGATACATCAGAACTTGTCCTCAGAATTTATGCAACTGACACTTAAACTGTTCATCCAAAATAACATTTATCACCACAGTAAATTTCATCATTCATATGGAGTGTATGTATGTGCACTAAGCTAAATATCAGATAAAGATTAAAGTCTGATGCACTTCAGTACATCTTAGAAATAAGGCATAACTAAGAACTTTGCTTAAAATCTGTCATTATTCTAAAGTCTACTATAGAATGAGTTTATGCATGTGTCCACCTCAACTGTTTTGTGCTCATTTTATGCATCTTTTGAAATTCCTTTTTACAGTGGCTTCTCAGTGTAAGTGAGTCACAACTGCTTATCAGAATTTATGTTATAATCAGAGTATTTCTCCAGTAATCAGAGAATGTGAAAAGTCACCAAGAAAATTTTATTTTGCTTTTCTAATGCATATTACTTAATACCAGCAATGCACTTGGGTCTTCCCTTCCACAATTTTTACTCTAGATCTCAAAGGAGTACCTGATTTTTATTTCTTTTTCTTTTTCCTTTTCTTTTGATAAGTGAGGCTTATCAGCACTTAGTACATCCATCAGATTTACTAACATCAAAACTTAACAGATAAAAAGCACTATTCTAGTTTTTGACTTAGTAATAAGATACACAAAGTAAACTTTAACTAAGCTCAATATCAGAATTTGCTTGTGTTAAGAGATTTCCACATAAACAATTACTTCAGACATGGGATATCAGTATATTAAAGATTACTAGGTCAGCATCTAGCACAGTTATCCTCATTGGATTAATAGTCACAGAGACATTCATATCACTATCAGAGTTTAGAAATTCACATCAGACAACAATCAGCACTTTAGCAAATTTCAATTTAAGCACAGAATACACAAAGATAGTAATATCTGTAAATACTGATTATAAAGTCTGATGTATCAAAACATAAACTAAGCAGATTTAGAGAAAGAACCTGAAACCATTCCAAGTTCATTTACCAATATTGTAAAAGTAGCTTCACACAGTGGTTTTGTGAAGATATCTGCTAGTTGTTGATCTGTTGGAACAAAATGCAATTCCACTGTACCTTCATCCACATGTTCCCTTATAAAGTGGTACCTAATGCTGATGTGTTCTGTCATTGAGTGTTGAACTGGATTACCTGTCATAGCAATAGCACTTTGATTATCACAGTAAATAGGGATTTTAGAATATGTTAACCCATAATCCAGTAACTGATTCTTCATCGAAAGAATCTGTGCACAACAGCTTCCTGCAGCAATATATTCAGCTTCTGCAGTTGATGTGGAAATTGACTTCTGTTTCTTGCTAAACCAGGAAACCAATCTGCCTTCAAGAAATTGGCAGCTTCCACTTGTGCTTTTCCTGTCAATTTTGCATCCTGCAAAATCTGCATCTGAGTAACCTATTAGCTTAAAGTCTGATTCTCTAGGATACCACAATCTCAGATTAGATGTACCCTTAAGGTACTTGAAAATTCTTTTCACAGCTGTTAAGTGAGGTTCTCTTGGATCTGCTTGAAATCTTGCACAAAGACAGGTAGCATACATGATATCAGGTCTACTTGCTGTTAGATAGAGTAGAGAGCCAATCATACCTCTGTAATCAGTAATATCTACTGATATACCAGTATCCTTATCCAATTTAGTTGCAGTGACCATGAGAGTGGATGCACTTGAACAGTCCTGCATTCCAAATTTCTTCAGCAAATTTCTGGTATACTTGGATTGACAAATAAAAGTGCCTTCTTCATTCTGCTTGACTTGAAGGCCCAGAAAATAGCTAAGTTCCCCCATCATACTCATTTAATATCTTGACTGCATGAGCTTGGCAAACCAAAGTCTGTCATTTGTAGAACCAAAAATGATATCATCAACATATATCTACACCAAAAGTAAGTCCTTTCCATGGTTGAGATAAAACAATGTTTTGTCAATAGTCCCTCTGTTAAATCCACTTTCCAGAAGAAACTGAGCTAGTGTCTCATACCATGCTCTTGGAGCTTGCTTAAGGCCATAAAGTGGTTTGTGAAGTTTGTAGACATGATTAAGAAATTTTACATCTACAAAACCTGGAGGTTGTTCAACATATACTTCCTCTTCCAATTCTCCATTGAGAAAAGCACTTTTCACATCCATTTGAAAGACTGTAACTTTTTGTGAGCAGCATAAGCCAAAAATATCCTTATGGCTTCCAATCTAGCAACTGGTACAAATGTTTCATCATAATCAATTCCCTCATGTTGAGAATATCCTTTTGCAACCAGCCTTGCTTTATTCCTTGTAATTATGCCATCACTATCAGTTTTGTTTCTGAACACCCACTTTGTACCAACAACAGATCTGTTCTTTGGTCTTGGCACTAGGGTCCATACTTTATTTCTTTCAAATTCATTTAACTCCTCCTGCATTGCTTGCACCCAATCAGTATCTTGAAGAGCTTCTTCCACTTTCTTTGGTTCAGTCTAAGAGAGAAAAGAGTGATAAAGACATTCATTTGATGTAGCTGTTCTACTTTTGACACCTGCATCAGGATTTCCAATAATTAAGTCAGGTGTATGTGCTTTAGTCCACATTCTTGCAGATGGAAGATTTTCTCTAGAACTGGATGCTCCCCCATGATCCATGCTGTCTTCATCAACATTTTCTGATGCTCCCCCTGAAATTATGCTCTCTGAGTTGGATCCTTCAGAATTTGAGTTTCCAGAATTATCAGCACTTGGCCCATCAGAACTTGATGAATCAGAACTTGAAGAGCCTGTTGTAGGTTCTGATGCTTCTTGAGATGTGGTTGTATCTTCAGTATGTTCCCCCCTACACAGGTGCATCTTCCTTTGGCGTAGTCACCACAGTTTCAATAACATCAGAGTTTAATCCATCAGAGTTTGCAATATCAGGATTTAGACTGTCAGGATTTACAGTATCAGAATTTAAAACTTCATTCTCAAATCTCAACTGACCATGATCATTGAAATCTTCAAGTCTTGTAATCTTCTTATCATCAAAAGAGACATTGATAGATTTCATGACAACCCTTGTTCTTAAATTTTAGACTCTGAAGGCTTTTGTGGAAAGTGGATATCCAACAAAAATTCCTTCATCAGCTTTTAGATCAAATTTGGATAGTTGTTCAGGATGAGTCTTAAGAACAAAACACTTACATCCAAATACATGAAAATACTTCATATTTGGCTTCTTTTTCTTCGCCATCTCATATGGTGTTTTTCCATTCTTGTTAATGAGTGTTGCATTCTGAGTAAAACAAGCAGTTTGCACAGCTTCAGCCCAAAAGTAGGTTGGCAACTTTGCTTCAACAAGCATAGTTCATGCAGTTTCAATAAGAGTTATATTCTTTCTTTCAATAACTCCATTTTGTTGTGGAGTTCTAGGAGCAGAAAATTCCTGCTTTATTCCATGGTCTTTGCAGAACTCTTCCATGATCAAATTCTTGAACTCGGTGCCATTATCACTTCTTATGATCTTCACAGAATCTTTGACCAATTTATCCAGTTGCTTGACATGATCAATCAAAATAGATGCAGTTTCACTTTTTGTGTGCAAGAAATACACCCATGTGTATCTGGTGAACTCATCCACTATGACCATAGCATATTTCTTCTTTGCAATAGAATGACATTCACTGGACCAAATAGATCAACATGTAGTAGGTGATAAGGCTCAAGAATTGAAGATTCAGTATTGCTCTTGAATGAAGATTTTCTTTGTTTTACCTTTTGACAGGAATCACAAAGGCCATCAGGAGCAAATACTGATTTTGGAAAACCTCTCACAAGATCTTTCTTGACTAGTTCATTTATATTGTTGAAATTTAAATGAGAGAGTTTCTTGTGCCAATTCCAGCTTTCTTCAATTGATACTCTACTTAACAGATAGATTGCAGAACCATCAGTACTTGTTGAAAGCTTGGATTCATAAATGTTACCATGCCTGTATCCTTTCAGAACAACTTTGCCTGTAGATTTGCTTACAACTTCACAGTGTTCTTCAAAGAAATCCACATGATAACCTCTGTCACAAATTTGACTAACACTCAGCAAATTATGTTTAAGTCCTGAGACTAGAGCTACTTTTTCAATGATGATATTCCCCAGATTGATATTGCCGTATCCCAAAGTTTTTTCCATGTTGCCATCTCCATAAGAAACACTTGGGCCAGCTTTCTCCACAAAGTCTGATAGCAGGGCTTTATTTCCAGTCATATGTCATGAACATCCACTGTCCAGAACTAGGATGTTTTTCCTGTTGCCCTGCAATCACAAAGACCACTAATGATTAGTTTTAAGGACCCAGACTTGCTTGGATCCTTTGGCCTTATTAAGTTTTTTAACATTTGTAGCGGATTTAGCATCAGAATTTATGTTAACAGTTTTCTTATCAGCATTTACAGTATCAGACTTTGCATCAGAACTTACACTAGAAAGAACAATGCTAACTTTCTTTAAAGAAGGTTTTATTTGATAATAATCATAGTACAAACTATGATATTCCTTACAACTATAAATGGAATGCCATAAACTACCACAATGAAAACAAGGATTTTATGACCTATATCTAACAGACTGACTCTTAACACCTGACTTTGAAGGTAAGGAGTTTATGTTCTTATTCTTCCTGCAAAAAGAAGCCAGATGATTAGAATTTCCACAGTTATGACATGTTTTTCTAGGAGCATTAGGAACAGGCTTATAATTATTACTTTTATTCACACCTTCCTTTCCATTCCTATTTTTCCTAGGTGGCTTTACCTTGTTTATATTCTTAACATCTTTCAGCTTATGCTTAAGTTGTTTCTTTGTCATTAATCCTATGTTTACTTCAGTTGGCTTACCCTCTTTTGGTTTGTCAGAAGTTAATTTCTCTTTAACTTCTGATTTATCAATATCAGACTTTACAGCTACAAACTTAACAGGATTTACCTTTGGCTTTTGTTTAACAACTATAGGCTCAATCTCTACAGTTCCTTTATCATTCTTATCATCTCCATAACCTAAGCCCTCTTTCCAGTTTCCACTACTAAGAATATCCTGAGTTGCTTTATCAGAGTTAGTCCAAGTCCTGATAATCTCTCTTTCCTTTTCTAACTCAGGTTTTAGAGATTCATTCATTTTTAACACTTCATCCCTAACAAAAAAGGCATCATCTCTATCTTTCTGAGTTTGATGGAACATGACTAACTCTTTTTCTAAATAATCATTCCTCTTTTTATAAGCAAGATTTTCAGAAGTTTATATTTCACATGTTAAAGTTTGATCTCTATAGCTAATAAACATGGTTTTAAGATATCTTCTCAACTCATTAATATCATCAGTATGAAAGGCATAAGTAGTTTTAGGTACCTTTAACTCAGCAGCATCAGAACTGCTATCAGCATTTGCCATCAAGGCATAGTTCACCTCACTTTCAGAATCTAAAATGTCTGTCCAGCTTTTCTTCTTTGTGACAAGAGCCTTGCCTTTGTCACTCCTCACTTTCTTGCAATCAGGAGATATGTGGCATTTCTCACCACAATTGTAGCATTTGACATTTGTGTAATCTCCTCTGTCAGAGTTTCCTCCTTTGCCTTCAGATTTTCTGAAACTCTTCTTATCAGAACATGCACCTTTCCTGGAAGACTTCTTTCCCTTTCTGAATTTCCTGTATGCAATCCTTGTGATTCCTTTCACCATAAGAACACACAGCTTCATCATCTCTTCATCAGGATCCATCTCAGGTAAGCTTTCAGTTTTTGAGTCATCATCAGTATCAAAATTGATGATTCAGTATCAGGCTTTGTGATGAGAGCTTTTCCCTTGCCTTTCCTTGAGGCAGCTACTTTGGGGGATTCCTCCTCAGCCTTAAGAGCAACTGTCCTTGACTTTCTTCCATTCCTCTTGCTTCTTTGTTCCATCTCAAGTTCATGAGTCTTGAGCATCCCATAAATTTCATCAAGAGTTGTTTCTTCAAGATTATAGTTGTCTCTTATAGTGGTGGCCTTCAAATCCCAACTTTTAGGAAGAGCTAAAAGGAATTTAAGGTTTGAATCATCAAGATCATATTCCTTGTCAACTAGTGACAAGTCATTCAAGAGTTTGACAAATCTGTCATATAAACCAGTCAATGACTCATCAGGTTTTGAGTCAAAGTGCTCATACTCTTGAGTGAGTATAGTCTTCATGTTCTTCTTAATTGAATCGATTTCCTGGCATCTTGTCTCCAAGGCATCCCATATCTCCTTTGCAATCTTGCAGTTAATTACCCTATTTGACATTACATTATCAATGGCACTATGCAGCAAGTGTCGTACCTTAGCATCCTTAGCAATTGATGTGATATCTTCAGCAGTGTAATCACTCTTCTCCTTTGGTACAGACATTGCTGGTTCACCTGCAACTACAACAGAGAGTTTGGTTGGCTTGTGTGGTCATTCATTGATTCTGTCAAGGTATTCTGGATCAGTAGCTTCCAGAAACATATACGTCCTCACCTTCCATATGGGATATTCAGATGGTTTGAGCATGGGAACTCTAATAGTCTCATATCGACTGTGGATTTGAGTCTTTGGAGGTTCTTCAGTTTTGGTGGGCTTAGTTGGAGTTTGTTCTTCTCCAGACATGATTGTTTTTGGATCTTAATATGTCTGTGTGTTAACAGATCTGCTCTGATACCACTTGTTAGGTCACACACACTGTAGAAGGGGGTTGAATACAGTGTTTATCACAATCAAATCGAATATAAGAACATAAGTAACAAAAAAATAGATTTTATTCAACATAATAAACTCTGTTACAATATGGAACTGTCCTCTCTCAGTTATGAACAACTTATCACGAGAGCTGCTAGGGTTACAATAAATAATAACTTCGATTATGATAACACATATAGTGTAAACCCTATGTCTGTGTTTATATACTACACAGTTACAAGATAAATTCTAATTGATATGAAATATAATTTTGCTTCCTAAAATATATCAACTAGTTATCTTTTCTTCCAAGTATTCTATTCTTCATAGAATTCCTTCTTCATAGAATTCCTTCTTCATGCATATCTCTTCTTGCGTTTGTCTTGATCTTCTTTCCTTTCAATCAGCCACCTTCCTTATCTGAAAGTCTCCTTAAGTCTTGATATTATCTCCTGATAAATATCTCCTGATAACTTAAGTTCTGACAACTTAAGTTCTGACTTCTGTATAAGTATTGATTTCCAGTTAAGTACTGATTTGTCCTGTTAAGTAAGATCTGAAAACTAAACACAAATCATATTAGTCATGACATTATCAAATATATCTAACATGTCTTCTATTCACCCCGAGAGAACGGGTTGGGATCTCTTTGGATCGGCGGCGACTTATCCGGGGGCGAATAACCGGTCGGAACTGTCGAAGGAGAGGATAATTCAGATGTATTCTGAGTTCTTCGTTCCTCGGAACTTCTACTGGCTCTACGCCCCCAAGGAGAATGAGCGGATCTATGATACTCCCGGAGTGCCGGAGGGGTACGGCGACGGTGTTCAAGTGCGGCTTCCGAGTATCGACACTGAAGATAGTGAAGCATCTCTTCAAATAAATGGGGATCGCTTTGGGGCAGATGGACCCCAATGGGTTCATCCACATTAACTGCTTCCAGAACAGGTGCCTTCATGCCGGAGTTACTCCTACTCCGAGGCTATTCTGGTGGCATTATGACTTCTGAAGGAACCCGAAGAACCGGGGTTTTATACCATCACCCGTCGAGCTAGCCGGGCGGATTGGACGACCACCAATTCCAGCAACAAGAACACTCATACTCACTGGTGCTTCCTGAGTAGGCAGAGGCGGGATGTGAATCCCTCGCTGCTCCTTGCGCCGAGCTTGACGGAGAGGGAGAAGGAGGACTACGCGGCCCTGGTATATGTCCGCGTGAGTAAGCCGGGTCCCGAAGAATTTCAGGATAGAGACTGGCTGTTAAGTTTGTGGGGTAGGGGTAACAAACTTCTCCTTCATCCATCGTAGTTTTTCTTTTATTATTTTAGCTACTTTCTTTCGTTCTTTCATTTTCTTCTTCATTCTGTCTCCATTATCGGTCTGATGCATCTTTCCCTTATTTTTGTTTCAGTGTCTTCTAGAGAGGCCTTGATCGAGAGGAAGAAGGCCAAGGCGGCCGAGAAGAGGGCCGAAGAAGAGGCGGTGAAGAAGAAGGTTGCTGATGGAAGGGCCACGCCGAATCCTTCTAAGGAGACAGAGGAGAGGCCCGAGGCTGAGAGGGTCTCACCGCTTCGCCAGGCCCCAGCTGCTTCCAGAGGGGATGAGGAAGATGAGCTGGTGGTGGTCAGGGAGGGGAACCCCTCCAAAAGGACCCGTAGTCGAGAGGGGGTCGTTCAGTTTTATCTCCTCGGATGGGGTGTGCTGACGTCCAACCACACTGTCTACCCGACGAGGCAGTCCACGAAGGAGGTGGCTTTGGACTTGTGCCACGACCTCCAGCTCTCGGCCGATCTGCCGACCTTTGCTTCGGCTTCTCCGACCGAGGCTTGCACTGAGCTTCTGTCCTTTTTGTCCCTGGTATGTTTTTAATTTTTTTTCTACTTTCGCTCGTCTTTATCCTTCGGCACTTTTCTCTTCCTTCGTTTAATGTTTTTGCCTTGTCTTTTTTGCAGGCTGCTCCTTGGGTTGCGGACGTGGAGGACAAAGTCTGGGACATGGAAACTCGGATGGCCGATGTGAAGGAGCTGGAGAAGAGGGCCACGGAGGCCGAGGAGGAACTCAAAAGGTGAAAACCCATAACGAGGTCTTAGACGGTCAAGCCACCGCGCTGAAGGGAGACAAGGCCAAGCTGGAGGAGGCCCTCGAGAAGGCGAACCGGAGGATCTCCCACCGGAACGTTCAACTGAAAAAGTCCCGCAAGGAGCTTCGGAAGAAGCAAAAACAGCTGGACCAGACAGAGGAGCGCTGCTTCCAGTTCGGCGCTGACTATATCCTGGAGAAGGCCCATGGCCTGAACTGGGATTATAAGAAGCTGTTGGACGACATCCTGGAGTATCCTCTCGGTCGGCCATCAGTTGAAGCCCCTCATGTCTCCTCCGGCGAAGACGAAGAGCTCTCGGATGAAGACCCCCAGGCCTAGGCTTCCGGCACCGAGGTGCTTGATATGACTGAAGATGATCTTGTGGCGAAGTTTTCCGTTGGTATTTCCATGGTCATACCCAACTCTTGCAGCGGCTTTCTTCGTTCATCTTCTTTGTAATTTTATTTTTTGTAAGTGATACTCTTGCCTTCGAGCTTTTGTAATTTAACTAGCCTTTGAGCTTTTATATTTTAATGCATCTTTCATCTTTCTGTCAGCATTATTTCTTTTATTTTAACCGTGTATTCGGCCTTATTCGCCTTAACAGTTTTAAAAGATGAATTAATCGCGTCTTCGGCTTTACTCATTTGCCTTAGCAATTTTAATAAATGAATTGTATCTTCGGCTTATTCGCCTTAACAATTTTAGTAGACGAATGAGTTGCATCTTCGGCTTTACTCATTTGCCTTTGCAATTTTGTGCCCTACCTCTTAGCAATTTTAATAAACGAATTATATCTTCGGCTTATTCTCCTAACAACTTTAATAGACAAATGAGTCGCATCTTCGGCTTTATTCATTTGCCTTAGCAATTTTAATGAGCAATTACTACCCCTTGTGGCCTCGAGTGTTAAAGGCCGAAGGAGACTTCGGGCCGTTAATACTCTGATTACCCTTGGATCAGCATGACTTCATTCATTCGGCCGATAAAGAGGAGGGGATGGTCTTCTTCGAGGTCACCCCTAGACCAGGACGTCATTGCTCTGAATAAATGCGTGATTGAGGTCGAAAGATCCTGTCTTCTTTGGGATTGCCCCTAGACAGGGTTTTCTTCGGACTCCTTTAATATCACCAACAATAAGGACGAGGGAGAAGGTATGATCTTAGGATTGCCCCTTAAGGTTCTTCGTTCGTCCTTACCTATGATTGAAAATTGAATAATAATTAAATAATAGTGTTGGAGTGAAGGATGTTTGATTCACGTGGGATTGCCCCTATGTTCTCAGCTATACATGCTTCATTCATAAATTGGACAAAGGTGGCGGCCGGAGAGTTTATCGTCTTCGGGATCGCCCTTAGATAATACTCATGTGGCCGCACATTTGGTACTTAAAAAAGAAATGTGACAGAAAGTGCATTTTTATTTATCACTGAACTGCTTACACTTCTCATATAAAATTCAAGTACAAATTTAACTTTTAAAGAAATTTCTTACTGATAAAACTTTCGAAGGCGACTGGCATGCCGGGTGTTTTTGATTGCTTCACCTAATAGTGCTTCAAGCTTGTATGTTCCTGGGTGAACGACCTCGATCTCCTTATAAGGCCCTTCCAAGTTAGGCTGAAGCTTTCCTTGTTTGGTCGGCATAGAAGCAGCCAGCTCCCTCAGGACTAGGTCTCCCACTCTGAACGACCTCTTCTTGATGCTGGAGTCATAATGTTGGGCTGCTTGTAGCAAGTATTTCATGTTCCTTTGGTAGGCAGCTTCCCTTTCTTCCTCTAATAAGTCCACGTTCTCCCTCAGCCCAAAGTTGTTGGTTTCCAAATTGTAGACCTCAGTTCGGTATGATTCCAATCCTACTTCGACTGGGACCAGGGCTTCGGTGTCATAGGCCATTCTGAAAGGAGTTTCCCCTGTTGAAGTCCTAGGGGTTGTTTGGTAGGCCCACAAGATCCAAGAGAGTTCTTCTGACCATCTTCCTTGAGCCTCGCCCAACCTCTTCTTTATCCCTCGAAAGATTACTTTGTTTGAGGCTTCGATTGCCCCATTCCCTTGCGGATGGGCGATTGAGCTAAATCTCTATTCAATTCCGAAGTGGTACAGGAACTTGTAAAACTTGTTCCCAATAAACTGAATCCCATTATCAGAGATGCAAGTCTTCGGAATTCCGAATCGGAGAATGAATCTGTTCTAGGAAGAACTTTTTTGCGGCTTCTTCGGTTATGGCCGATAATGGTCGGGCTTCGACCAACTTGGTCATGTAGTCAATGGCGATTATGCAGTACTTTGCTTTCTTCGTGCTAGTTGGGAGAATGCCTACTATGTCCACGGCCCACACAGCGAACAGAATGAGACTTAGAACGGAAGTCATTTCTTCTGGGGGCTGTCTTGGGATAGTGGCGAACAATTGGCACTGTACACACTTCTTGGCATACTCGCTGGCATCGACCTTCAGGGTTGGCCAAAAGAATCCCTGGCGAAGGATTTTGAAGGCGAGGGACCGACCGGCCAGATGCTCGCCGCAAATTCCTTCATGCACTGCCTCAAGAGCTTGACGTTGTTCTCGGGTGTTTAGGCATCTCATGAGGGGCTGACTGATTGATCGGCGATACATCCGCCCATTAATGATTGTGAAGCTTGACGCTCTGTACTTTAGTTTTAGCGCCTCCCTTCGGTCCGGAGGTAAGATACCCTTCTCCAGAAAGTTCCTTAGGGGGGTCATCCATTTTTCGGGGGTCCAAATGAGCTGTTCGCCAGGCGCGAGATCCTGCGGCCCCGAGAATATGCGCTCGACCATATAGTCAGCCAGAGCTTGGGTCTTGATCGCCGTTCTGGGGATATACTCAAGATCAAATTCCCCGAGTTCGATAGACCAGGCTACTACCCTTCCCGAAGCTTCGGGCCTTGTTAAAATCTTCTTCAAAGGCTGACTGGTGACAACCTGAATCGTTCGGCTCTAAAAGTAATGTCGTAATTTCCGGGAGGCCACGACCAACCCATATGCAAATATTTTGGCATTGGGGTACCTCGTTTCTGCATCTTTGAGGACATGGGACACGTAGAACACGGGGTGCTGATTGCCTTCATAAATTTTCATAAGCATTGCCCCTAAGGTTCTGTCGGACACAGCTAGGTAAAGTTGGAGAGTTTCCTTTGGATCAGGCCGCATCAAGAGCGGTTCCTTAATTAGGTATTCCTTCACTTCCTCGAACGCCCTTTGACACTCGGGCCCTTACTAAAAATTCTTTGATCCCTTAAGCACGGCGAAGAAGGGGGGGGTGCCTTTTCGACTGATCGGGAGATGAAACGCCAAAGGGCTGATCGGGAGATGAAACGCCAAAGGGCGGTGAGTCGGCCGGTCAGCTTCTGGATGTCTCTGATGTATTTAGGGGCTTCCATATTAATGACTGCTTCAATATTTTTAGGGTTTGTCTCTATTCCTCGGGCACTGACCATGTAGCCCAAGAACTTGCCACCGGAGACTCCGAAGGTGCACTTGTTCGGATTGATCCTCATGTTGTTTCTCCGGAGCGTTTCGAAGCACTCTTTCAAATCTTCGGCATGATCTTAGATTAGTGATTTTATAATCATGTCATCCACATATGCTTCCATGTTCCGACCGATCGGCTCTTTAAAGACCTTATTTACCATTCTTTGGAATGTGGCTCCAGCGTTCTTTAGTTCGAAGGGCATTTTGATATAAGCATAAGTCCCCTTCGGAGTTATGAACGCTGTCTTGGGCACATCATTGTCATTCATACCAATTTGATGATAGCCATAAAAAGCATCCAAAAAACTGAGTACCTCGTATCCTGTCGTAGCGTCTATCATCTGGTTGATGCTGGGCAAGGGGTAGTGGTCCTTCGGACATGCTTTATTGAGGTCCGTATAATCCACGTACATCCTCCACTTCCTATTTGACTTCTTGACAACCACCACATTGGCTAGCCAGTCGGGGTATTCAATTTCCTCGATGAACTTGGCTTCCAACAATTTTTCTACTTCGACTTCTATAACCTTCTGTCGTTCGACTACAAATGTCCCCTTCTTCTTCTTCACCGGTTTAGCCTCAGGCTGTACATTCAAGCAGTGCTTAGCCGTCTTGGGATCCAAGCCGGGCATGTCTTCCGGCCCCCAGGCGAACACATCATGGTATCGCCGACTGACAGCTACTAAATTTTCCTTCAGATCTGCCCCCATGTTTTTCCTAATCCGAACCATTTTTCCCGAATGGCCTGCGTACAATTCTACCTCTTCGGTTTCTGCCGCGGGTTTGACTATCGGGCTCAAGAGATCCGCTCCAAATTTTTCCAACTCAATATTCAATATTTCACGACTTCCGCTGGGCTCGGATTCGGCCCACTTTCTTTTCCCGGTTTCGTCTGATCCTTCGTATTCCTGATCCTTTTTTAGGTCCTCAAGCATTATGATTCTGACAGTTTTTTGATCGCCCCTCATTTCTCCTACCCCTCTTTCGGTTGGAACTTGAGTTTAAGATGGGGTATAGACTCCACCGCTTCGAAGGTTGACAGGATAGGTCTTCTGAATATGGCATTATACGGGCTCTCAATCCGAACCACATAGAACTTCACTGGCTTCTCAACAGTATATGGCAATTTTCCAGAAGGACAGGGAGTGTGATTATTCCTTCAAACTGAATAGGATGTCCTCCAATGGTGTAAAGGGGAGCCTCATTGCAGGGTTCTAACTGCTCTCCGGCCAAGTTCATCTTGCAGTAGGTTTTGTGGAACAGTATGTTGGCCAAACTTCCAGTATCTACCATCATCTTCCATATTTTATTCTGCCTGATGATAGGATTTATAATAAGAGGGTCCTCGTGCGGGCGAATGACATCCTCATAGTCTTCAGTGCTGAAGGTCATGGGCGTATGGGGCTTCGCCTGACCGAACTGATATAGATTGTACACTTGTCGGGTGTGTATTTTCTTGGATGTCTTGCTATCCTTATCCAGGATGCTGCCCCCAGATATAGTTTTTACTTCGCCCCTTATCCTATCCCTTCGCTCTGGCTCCTCGGCCTCTACCTCCTCCTCTTGATTCTCCTTCGGCCCAAGCCTGTCTCTCAGGTCTCGGACGAACTGATTAAGTTCGCCGTCTTTGATCATATGCTCAATGAGCTTTTTGAGGTGATAGCACTCATCGGTGTTATGCCCCTTATCCCTGTGATAGTCACAGTATTTATCGGGGTTCTTCTTGTGGTTTGGGACCTTCATTTTAGCCGGACGGACGAATCCAGGTTTGCCCTTGATCTCATGGAGAATCTTGGAGATCGGCGCATTCAAAGGGGTGAACACGGCCGAATCTCTATCTCGTCACCGTTCGGCCCCCTGATCCGTTTCTTTTCTTCCTTCTTTCCTACCATCCCTTTGGTCGGTACCTGATCTTGAGCCTTCGTACTTGTCAGCTCGCTTTGATTGGTCATCCCTTCGAGAATCCTTATACCCCCAATACTCTCCATTTTTCGGCGAATGTTCTCGCCCCTCACATATATATCATTCGGGGATCTAGGGAGAAAATCGTAAAGAGATGAACGAAGCTTTTTACCTTTATAGGGATCCAGCCCCGCCGTCAAGAAGCCCATTACTTTGACCTTGTCCACATTAGTAACCATCCCAGCTTCCTCCTTAAACCGAGCGAGATAATCTCCCAACTCCTCGTTCTCCCTCTGTCTGTAGTGAATCAGGGCTTCAGTGTCCTTTGCCTTTCGGCATAGGTGATAGTAGTATTTCAGAAACTTCCTCTTCAGTTGCTCGTATGATCCAATGGACCTAGGCTTAAGGGATTTATACCACATCAAAGCTGACCCCTTCAGATAGGTCTTGAACATTTTGCACAACATAATATCATTGTGACCCATCCCGATCATTACCAACTCATACTTTTCGCAGTGGTCTTCAGGGTCTCCCTTTCCGCTGAACTCACTCATCTTAGGGAATTGTCTTTCTTCGCCTGGGGGGTCGATACTGCTCAATTTCTTGGGTCACGACCGGTTCTCTATCGGCTCTCATATCGCCGAACAGGGCTTTCTCTAGACGAGTGAGTCTGAGGCGGGATCCGTCGGGCTCTTCATCTGAGTCAGACGAGAAGGGTTGCTTTGTTCTCTTCCTTCGGGGATTCGAATCAGAGTTAGACTCATCTTCTTCGTCATTCGCCCTTTGGTATCTCCTATCCTTATTCGTTCTTCCCTGCGCGTCATCCTCCATTGCTTCACGTAGGGTCTTTTTCTGAAGCTCGATTACTTCCCTTTGAAGCTATAGGGCCTTTAGTCGTAGCGCATCGGCCTCTCTTCGCTTCGCGCAGGCTTCTACTTCTTTTTCTGCTTAATCAGTTTTGACCTTGCCCTTCTCCGCGGCCTTTTCTGCCCGGATCTTTAGGAGTAAGGCCTCTTCCTATGAGGTTAATGTGATGACTCCATCTTCGTCCACTAGGGTGGATGGTTGTCCCTTGTCGGAAAAACCAGGTGGCGGTGAATGCTCATGAATTATTTCTGTCATGTTCTCGTTATCTCGGCTTGTAACTCTCGTAAGGTCCCACAGATAGCGCCAAATATTACGCCCAGATTCCTTCGGGTGTTTGAACAGACTTCGGCTTTCTTGAAGATGACTTCAGCTAGTACCTGAAAGTGAAGAGAATGCGAGGGTTTTTATCCCCGATTCACCTCCGGTGTGAGAATAAGAATCTGGTTGTAGAGGTGGGTAAAGAATACAAGAAATGCAGAGTGTTTGAGAGAATCTGTGTGTGTGTTGTCTTACTTCTCAAGGGGTTTTATACCCAATTCTGCCATGATTGCTCGCCCGTTACTTACCATTAAGGCGGGAGTGAAAAGGGGGCGTTATGTCCCTTCTATATTCCAACGTTCAGGGAGAAGATGGGCCTCGGCCTGAGTCTCTCCGTGGGCCTTCGACTTATGGGTCTGGTGGACCTTCGGCCCAATGGATGGATCGTCCGATGGGCCTTCACTCAGTGGGCCTTATTGAGCCCATAGTCAACACTATCAATAGGAGATAAATATAGGGTGAAAGCCCTTGTAACCGGTCATAGTCACATGTTCGAATATCACGATACTAGAATTTATGATTATGTCTCTTAAACCAGAGTATATCGCTTAAAAGTGATTTATCTTGATTCACATGATTTGCAGGTTATTGCATGAGCCCGTGAGGTTTACCCAGTACGCACCCGGAAGGTAGCGACTGCAGGTCTACCATAAAAAAAAAACATCCCCCACCCATAATACCTACGTTTCAAAATAGTGCCCAAAATAATTATAGGGTACACGCATACAATATATGCGTAATATGTGGAAAAAAAATTAGTTATGTGACATGTTAAGGAGGTACACGCATGTGTCATATGCGGAAGGGTGGTTACACATATAATAAATGTGTGTACTTTGTTTAATTTTTAAATATTTTAAACATCCAATAAGAAATTGTTAAACTCTAAAAAATTAAAAATTATTAAATTAGGTCTCAAAATCTAAATTAGAGTTTGGTTTTTAGGGTTTAGAGTCTAAAAGACGGAAACCCTAGATTAAATTAGGGTTAGGCTTTAGGATTTAAAACCCTAAACCCTAAATATGTGTAGGTTATATTAATTTATTTTTTAAAATTTCTAAAATCCAAAAGGTGATTGTTGTACTCTAAAATATTAAAAATTATTAATTTTTTTTATTATTTCTAAATTCCAAAAATGGATTGCTGAACCCTAAAGTGTTAAAATTTGTTAAATTAATTTCATATTTTTATGATTTTTAAAACCCAAAAGGGGATTGTTGAATTCTAAAATATTGAAAAATATTAAAATAATTTTTTAAAAAGAATTTTAAAACTCAAAAAGAATTAGTGAAGTCTAAAATGTTAAAATTGTTAAATTATTGAACAACATTAACAAGTGAATTAACCACATTCAAAAATGTTTCAGACCTAGTGATTCACAGCTAAAACACACAACACACGTAGACCTGACAATACTAGTATACGACACGGGAACACGGTATGAAACGACACGGATAATTAGTGTTTGGGTTCGAAAATTTGATACATGAACACCAAACTACACGAACACGAAAAAATACAAATATAATTAGTTTCGGGTTTAGATTTCCAATATAGGTACACGACATGGAACCAAAGTACACGGAATAAATAAATAATTAAATTTTTAAAAATATATAATATACATATATATATTAAATACCAAATGTGACTTTTACATATTCTAAATAACATATATATAATTTTAAATACTAAAATATATTTTATTGTTCCTTAACTACATGAGTGAGCACTTCACCATTTAATTATATATTGCATTTTTAACAATTAATAATTTTCGTATATAATCCGTATACTTTAGTGTACTAAAGCAGGTAAACATTAATATATTAGTTCCGGGTTAGTGTCACCAAATTGGTACACGAATGCAAATACATGTCCGGTTCAGGTTTAGGGTTTAAGGTTTGGTACACGAAAATACGAAAGTACACGGAACGTTTATACACGACACGAAATATTGCCATGTCTAAACACACGCATGTGCCATATGCGAGGCTAGCACACGCATACTCTTACTCTGTACGTGAGTTCCCCTCGTTAAAATGGGCACATATCGCCTGTATAATTTGATTATTTTGATCATTCGTGTGCCATATGCGAGCCAACACACGCATACTCTGTATGTGAGTTTCTCTGGTTAAAATGGGCACAACTGTATAATTTGGTTATTTAGATTATTTTCTCTATATACGTATATCTAGTAATTTGCTCTTGCACTTCACATACCGAATTTTTCCAAAGTAATAATACTCATATTGGTTTACTCACCTGACGTGAGGATTTTTTTTTTGTATATAAAGATTTAAAATGGGGAAAAAATATAGGGTTGATCAATTTATCAAATTGACAGTGTATGTTAGTAATTTTTTGTCTGCACGGGCTTTATTTATTTGTCTGGAGCATTGAACTTGATAAATAATGCAACTGACTGTCACGTCGACAACAACCAAAGCGGACTGGTGACAATTCTGTCTCTCAGGCGTACTTCTTATACTGGGTCAGTAAGTATGCAACCAAAACAAGGCCGCATTTTAAAAAGATCAAAAAAAGATACTTTTTCTATTTGATGAATTAATAATTAGAGAATATAAGCTTGGAAGTAAAAATATACTCTCAAGCTTATTATATTCAGAGTACATACAGTTTCTAAGTTGGGTACAGAATAATTAGTTAACATAATTTAATTGGATGATTATTTTCAAAATGAAAGAGCTCACAAATGATGGGAATATGGAAATCACAATGGGATATAAGTAAGATACATTTTCTGTTTAATAATTAGAGAATATAAGTATGGAAGTAAAAATATACTCTCAAGCTTATATTCAGAAAATACATATCATTCTTAAGTCGAGTAAATAAATAAAATTAACATAATTTAATTGGATGGTTATTTTCAAAACGAAAGAACTCACATATGGTGAAAGTATGGGAGTCACAACGGGATAAGAGCAAGTGTAAATGGGTCGTCGAAACTGTTTAATCCGATCCAAATCAGCGCTGTATTTGACCAATTTAAACTGAAAATCTCAAACCAGTGTAAATTTGAGTTGAAACGCTTTTAGCCCGATTTTAATAAATTATGCTTGATTTTAGATTTACTGGGACTGATCAACTGAAGATAAACCGGTAAATTCACAAGGAATATATACACTTTATACAAGCATAGTATCAAGCTTGTAAAACCTCAATGCATTTATATTTACAGTCATGAATTTTCTCTCCTTCGAAAATATTTTGGTGTCGAGATTTACGTCTAGACTATCATAACTATTCTGGTATTTATATACCGTACTTTTTACTTTTTATTACCATGGAGTCATGTTTTTACTCAAAAAATAAATAATGCTTACCAATTTTACCGACACAAGCTCATTTTGGTTTGACGTCATAGGGTGTGCACAATTCGGTTCAAATCGGTTTTTACCGAAAATTGTTAACGAACCTCGTATATCGGTTCGGTTCGATTGCTCGCTTTTAATCGTAACTGAACCATTCGGAACGGTTATTTTCAGTTTGGTTAATTATTAACCGGTTTCGATTTTTTTCGGTTTTTATTTTTATTTTTAAAAAACTATTATTTAATATAATGCTAAATTTTTTTTATAGATGTTATGTAATAAAATGCTAAAAAGTTAATTATTTTAATATAATATAATAAATAATAAGTAGCATTGAAAATTAGGATTAATCAAGCATTAACGTGAATGTCTATACAAATTTAAGAAAAGTTAAAACAAAACATTTACGGACTGCACACATGATTTATAAGAGGTTTAATACTACTCAAAATGGGCATTTTAGAATAAAAAATTCTTAATCTATATACTACAGTGCCCGCTGCAGAAGGTTATTAAAGTTGGTTTCTAAAATTCTTAAATCTGGAGGCTACACAAGTACATAAATATGGTATAAAATAGATAGGTAAATAGATAAATATATATATATATGTATGTATATTAAATATTTTAAAATTTTAATATAAATAATTTGGTTTTTCGGTTCGGTTAGAAGGGTAAAAGCGTAATTGTTACTAAACTGTTCTGTCGGTTCGGTTCGATTATGATATTTTCGATTTTTGTCGGTTTCGATTTATTTCGATGCGGTATTTTGGTTTTTCAGTCCGGTTTCAATTTTTTAGTTTTTGTTCGCTCACCCCAAATGTTTGGTCTCTGTATCTTATTACTTGGTTATAATTACTTGGTTATAAAATGATATGTACAAAACTTAAATGTGTCTGACCAGTATAGCACATGTCAGACAATCAATGGTTTAATATTCTATTTTATTTTTTAACTTTCATATATTATACATATATTCGTTTCTTATAATAATTTTTTAATGATTCTCTTATTATTTTTAACTAGCATGGAAAGGCACGTGTCAATTTTTAGTATAATTTCTAAAATTCCCAGATATTGCAGTGTGTGCAATGTTCATGATTTTTTGTGATGATAGTGTGTACGTTAGCTATATAGTTATCTTGTTATCAATGAAAATTAATTTGATGATACGTTAGCTATATAGTTATCATCACAAAATATTTTTTGTGATGATAGTGCGTAATCTTGTTACATTCTTATCATCCACAATTGAGCTATTTTTGAGTTACGAATTGAGTAACTTTGATAATAAATATTTTGTATGTGTAATATTTACTCGAATTTTTTTCCTTAACTTTATTTTTGTTGTGCGTTCGTGTACGAAATTATGTACAATGTTCATACGTAAAACGACTTACTTGTGTTTTTGTTCTATGTATACAAATTGTCATTTATAGCTTATTAGGTATTAAAGTTAAACTCGATAGTACATTAACATAAATGTCTGAACTATATGCAAGAAAAATACTTATGTACCCAATTTTCAAAAGGTAATATTTTTTTCTTCAGCTAACATAATTTCATTCTTGCACCATGATTTTGGTGTGAAATATGTATTGGTACGTAGCGCAAACTGCAAATTATATAATTATTGAGATTGGTTTATACTATCATTGGTTGTCTGTCAAGTTTTCTTCTTTGTACATATGTTGATGCATTTACGATACTCTTACTAATTTAAAAGCTCAAAATATAGTTTGCAATTTCACTAAAGGCGTGTGATATTTTATACTTTAATATAACTTATTTGTTTTATCGTAATGGTGTATTAGTTTATGATAGAAATTGTGATACATCTCACATAAACGTTCCTACGAGTACGTGTACCTTCAAAAACAATTGAGACTATACCAAGAGCTAGCACAGTGCTGATGTTTTTTACAACTTTAAGTTGTAAAAGGTCACTGTGCGCCGTCCCAGGTTTAGGTACCTTATATTTCATTTAACAAATTATAATTATATTCGAATTCTTGGTAATCTCTAATAGGAGCACGTGTTACCCCATAACCTTGATTGAAAATTGGGTATCAATATGTTTAAAATATTTATTTGATTTTTTATCACTCCTTTTTCATTGTGGTGTTATAATTTTTTTACTTCAATCAGTGTATAATTTGGTTATGCACATTCATACGATATTTTAAAATAGTAGACAAAATAATCTTTAAATCTGTTCCATATCATTAAATATAACTCAATTATTTATCGAAGTATTATGATTTGTATAGGTATTTGTAAACATTTATTAAATTCTTATTAAATTTAATTTAATAAGTTGCAATAATTAAAATATCAAATATTTTTCCACTACGCGACACACGCGCAAAAACACTCACATATCGTGTACATAATTGCCAATACATGATTGGGTGATCGTGTGATCCGCTTGCTATATATTTAATGACAAACAATTTATATACAATTTTACTCAATCGAACATTAATCCTAAAAGTGACATTAAAATAATTTATATATTATAAAGACTAACTATTAATATTATTTTACTAATAGAATTATTTAGAAATGTTAAAGTGGATTATAAATGACACGCATAACTAATTTTTACTACAATATTGTACCAACAAAATTTGTAAATGTAAAAACAAAAAATAATAACAGTAATTAAATGCTTCAATAATTAAATTTCAAATATTAATTCATTTATGTCACACATTCATTATGTGCTTAGATTAAGAAACATATGCTTAGTGACACAATGACATAAAGTTAAATAAAAAAATTAGTACACTCAACTACTCAAGTTCAATTCACATTAACAACTTATTTTTAAATGATTAATAACTAATAATAATAAACATGGGGTAAAATCGTAATTTCAACTTGAATAAAATATCTCATTAATTTTGAATCTAATAAAATGTCCCAATCTTACCTCACGTTGGGCTATTATTACTACACACACACACTACTCACTTGGGCTTCAAGTTCTTAAAGTTAACTTTAGATAATTATCTAAACTTAAGTCATTTTTCAATACAAAATCAAGACTATTTTTGTAAATGCAGGGGCTAATTCAATTATTACAAAAAATACCATTTAACTTTTATATACAAAATCATAGTCACTTTAAATGATTTCCCCAAAATTAACTTTAGCAATCTTTTTCTCTACTAACTTATGTTCTACAATAATATAATATTAAAATACCAAATATTCATTTCTTGAAGAACACAAAAGCACATATAATATGTGTATGATTTACAATACATATTGTTTAGTGGTCTACTGTTAGGGCGAAAACACGCGCTAAAATTACACGCAAGTATACGCGTTCGCAAGTAGTATAAGATATAAATCAGATTCGTACCCACAGAGACTCTTTTTAGTTAACTTAAGATTATGCACCTATGCAACAATGGTATGGCTATCGCTCAATGCTAAGACAATAACAAGTTGAGAAGTTTATAACTAAGATTAAACTAACATGCAATTAACTAAGAATAAAAGTGATTGAATTAACTATATGAGACAAACATGGGATTCTAACTTCATTAAATACTTCATTCAAAGTCATTGTTCTTAACCTTATCATGCAATGGTGATGACAACTAATCAGATAGAACGGAACTAGTAAACGCCAACTTTCATTGCACGAATACTTTACTAATAGACATCCACAAAAGAGATATAAGCTAAGTAGACAGCAATTATGCTTAGACCCTATATATCTATAGAATTTGAAAATAGAACAATTTAATGCGCAAGTTATATATCGTGATTACGTAGGGCAAGTAAGATGGTTAAAATTACATATGAATCATGTATAACAATTATACATGAACATATGCTAGCATGGCAAGTTCTAAACCTCTATATTCACTTTCACTTCAATAGAGATTAACACGCTATCTTATATGTTAGCTACGCACATAAGACGAATAAGCACAACCAATACTAGGATATCAATCAATCACCACACACCAAGATATTGAAACAAATTAACTATAGAAATCCATAAGTAAATTCATTAGAACCCCACAATAACGATTAGTTCATAACCGAACTCATCGTCACCATGGGTTCTAATAAAAGCATAGTACAAAAACTAGATCTTTATAAACTGAATAATAATCAAAAGTACGTTAACGAGAGTGTAAGGTTCAAATAAATAAGAAAACAAGCATCCAACATTACAACTTAAGCAAAGAATCACAAGTAAAAAATAAGATCTTCTTCTCCTTCATTGTATTGTGCTATTAGGTCTTCTTACTGCTCTTTGTTTCTGATTTTCGAAATTTTTATTTTTTTAATTTTTCTAAGGGCTCGGCGCGGCCGCCCCGCTTGGGAGCACGTGCGCGCCTTGTTTCTGTGCAACTAGCGCGGCCGCCCCGCTTCTCAGCGCGGGTGCGCGCACCTTCTGGAGTTTCAGCGCGGCCTCCCCGCTTTCCAGCGCGGGTGCGCCGTGTTTCTGGAAAATGTCCCCTATTTTTTGATTTTTTGTATTTCCTTCTGATTTTCTTCCTTCTTTCTTCTTTTCTCAACTACTAATGTACAACAAACATGAGTTGCCTCCTAAGAAGCGCATGGTTTACGTCGCTAGCTTGACGTAGAATTCCGAGATCAAGTTGACAATAAAACGGCACTAACCACCTCACGGTTTTCCGTATCTCCATAGTAATGCTTCAAATGATATCCATTCACCTTGAATGCCTGGCCTGGATCATTCTCAAAAATTCCACCGCTCCATGTTGAAACACAGTTTTGACAACAAACGACCCTGACCATCTCGACTTCAATTTTCCGGGAAAAAGAGGGAGACGAGAGTTGAACAAAAGAACTTGTTGCCCCGACACAAATGATTTGAGCATTAGACCCCTATCGTTCCATCTCTTGACTTTTTCCTTGTACATTTTGTTGTTCTCATATGCTTGAATTCAGAATTCATCGAGTTCATTCAATTGAAGCATCATTTTCTTTCCAGCTGCAGTCAGATCAAGGTTCTATTTCTTCAAAGCCCAATATATGTGTTGTGCTCTAGCTCCGCAGAAAAATGACATCTTTTACCATAAACCAATTGAAACGGTGATATGCCTAGCGGAGTCTTGAATGCTGTTCGATATGCCCAAACAGCTTCATCCAGCTTCAAAGACCAATCCTTTCTCGATGGACATACAACTTTCTCCAGAATTCGTTTGATCTTTCTGTTAGACACCTCAGCTTGACTATTAATCTGAGGATGGTATGCTATAGCAATGCGATGATTCACATTATATCTCTGCATCATAGCAGTGAACTTGCGATTGTAGAAATGCGATCCCTTGTCATTGATTATGACTCTTGGAGTTCCGAATCTTGTGAATATTTGCTTGTGAAGAAAATTGAGCACTACCTTCGCATCATTTATCGGAAAAGCTTTAACTTCCATTCATTTTGAAACATAATCTACTTCCAAAAAGATATACTGATTGTTGCATGATGAGACAAATGGCCCCATAAAGTCAATTCCCCAAACATCGAAGACCTCAACCTTGAGTAGCATATTGAGAGGCATCTCGTCCCTCTTGGACATGTTCCCAATTCTTTGGCAGCGATCACACTTCAAAACAAACTGATGTGCATCCTTAAACAATGTAGGCCAGAAGAACCCTGCTTGAAGGATACGAGTTGTTGTCTTCTCTCCACCATAATGGCCTCCATAAACAGTCGAATGATAGTCTCGCAAGATACCCTCCGTCTCACTATACGGAATACATTTCCTGATGATTTGATTCGCTTCTTATCGAAATAAGAACGACTCGTCCCACATATACCACTTTACTTCATGAAGGAACTTCTTCCTTTGAGCATAACTCAAGTCCAGAGGCATAACGTTGCTCATAAGGTAGTTCACAATGTCTGCGAACCACAGTTGTTCTACTTGTTAGTGTATACTGAAAATATTTATTTGAAGTATGTACATTTATTTCTGGCCAGTGTATTTGAGAATCATTTGAATGTTTACATGTTGTCTAATATTATATATTGTGAACAATCTAGTATCAAATGGGATACAGAATATTAGATTGTTAAATACGGTTATATAATATAATAAGGTTCACAGCACAGGTGGTGTTGGACAATCCACTGGTATGGCTGTAGTATTATTTAGATTAGTTTATATTGACTAATAAATAATACTAGTATACTTTGTGTATATTGAACAGGATCAAATTTAGAATTGTTCCCTTAATAATGATTAAGAAGGAGAACTAAGATTCTATGTTATTATTAATGCTTAGGTTCTTAATCCGGAAATAGTAATCACGTGTATATTATTTACATGCTTTGATTTATATATGAAATAATTCTTTTGAATTATATCATTATATTTTGGGTGATGGAATTATATATATGATGGATATTATTTATTGAAGGAATCCATGTCCTGATAATATTCGGGTTAATGATGTCCCCTTGAAAGCTCAAAAATATTTAATTATGTGAAACCCTGCAGGTGGAATTTATTCTGGCATAATTAAATAAAGGTTGAGTGGATGATCAAGGATAAAAGATATTAATTAAATAAATTATCAGTAATTTATTTAATTAATGGACATATGATATTTTAAACATGGGGAATTTAATAAGCAAATAATATTGGAACCGAATTAATTAAATTACGGTATTAGGAAAGGTAGTGCAAATATTAATTCTTTAGTGGATTGAATTAATATTTAATTACATTGGGCTAGGCTCAAGATGTAATTAGAAAGCCCAACCTAATTATCCATGGTCCCTATTGTAGCCTATATATATTCTTATTCTCTTCTTGCTTGGAATTGTGTGAAAACATATTGTAGCCACCAAGGAGCAAGAAGAGAGGATAACTTGAGAAGACGGAGGCCACACTTCGCTCAAGGGAATTTGGGAATACAATAAAAGAGCGTGGAATCAACCATTAACAAGGTAATCCTCTTTTCGTAATCTTTATCGTAAAACGTAGTAACACCCTAAGTCCGTGGTTCCCAACAATTGGTATCAAGAGCCTGGTAATGGGTTCTACGTTTTATGATATAATGTCCATGTCGTAATTATATATGCGTGTATATAGTATTTTGCTTGTATTGGTTTTGATGCAGGTTGTTAATCCACTATTATGGCCATGTATATTTTAATTATGTGTTTGGATCCCACGTGGTTTAATCGTGGTTAATTTTTATTTTGGTTTCCACGTGGTTTAATCGTGGTTGTAATTTACACGAGGGTTGATCGCGTTAGAATAGATTTTATAAAATTAGTTTTGTATTAGATCTATTTTTTTTTGTAATTGTTCCGGGTATTTTGTAATAGTTATGTGCGATCGGAAATTAATTCCGGTAGTTTTTTGTTCCGCTGTGCGATTACAAGGGGCTGCTGGGGCTGCTGGGGCTGCTGGGGCTGCTGCGGCAGCTGGGGCTGCCGGGCTGCTGGGGCTGCCGGGGCTGCTGGGGCTGCTGGGGGCGTCGGGGCACGCTTGGGGCAGATTTTTTTTTAGAGCTGGATTTTTTTTCAAGGGCCATAATAGTGGAAAATTTATTTTAATTTTCCATTAAATTTTAATTATTGCTTTAATTTATTGATTATGTGTGTCGTTAATTATGTGTGTAATTCTTTTAAAATTGCATGTTTAACTTAATTAGGACGACATGGACATAAAATTTATTTATTGCTTTAATTAAATGTTATATGTTGCTAAAATTATGTGTGTATTTTGAATGCATGATTAGACATAATTATAACAACATAGGGCCCCATTTAATTTTAAAATTCCTCAATTTTAATAAAAAAAATTCTAAGTGGGAGAGGGAATTAATATGAAATTAAATCCCATGGTCTCCATTATTGGTTGTAGGTAATTTAACATAAAGACGAATATAAATTATATATACGTCACCCATCGTGGCATGTAATTTGTGGTGTCTAGAATGTTATAGAAATTACTAGAACAAACTTCTTAAATTAATAAATTTTGAAAGGAATAAATACGGATTTTCTTTATTTCTGATTTGGGGCGATTTTGTCAAAAACGGGTTCATCGAACTTGTAAGGCTGTGGGTTTTAAGCGAGACCGATGTGACTCCTCCACTACCTGGAAATCAAACCATTGATGAATATTGAATTGAAGTATTCTATTCAAGGCAAAATTACGAATATTGGAAGGTATACACGCCACCCATCGTGGCGTACCAAGTTCCATAGATTTCGAATAATTTAAGATTTGATGATGGTATACACTTAGCTATGAAAAATAATATAGTCCACCCCAACGTGGCATATTGTTTAGTAATAGGACCGAAGTAACATTTAAACAAAATTAGGTGGTATACATGTCACACATCGTGGCGTACCAGAAGCTTATGGTGTTTAGATGTTAGTGCATTAAATTTTAATAATTTAGATCTTAATAATTAATGCACCCTTATTTATGTGATGTTTTTATGCATGATTCTCAGGATAAAATGGGCTTTAATCCACTATTCACCATACTTAATGATAACAAACTTACCGTACCTAACTATATTGAATGGAAACGAAATTTGGACATTGTGTTGACTGCTGAGGAGTACAAGTTTTGCACATATGAACCCAAGCCTGAACAGCCTGCTGCTGATGCTCCTGAAGATGATAAAGAGTATTATAAACGGTGGATTAAGGCTGATGAGATGTCGCGATGTTACATTCTGGCAACAATGTCGGGTGTTTTGCAGCATCAGCATCAGTCTATGGCCACTGCTTCGGATATGCTCTTTAATCTCAAGGAACTTTTTGGAGATCAGAATAGGGCTGCTAGGCAAGTAGCCATGAAGGCTTTAATGAACACTCAGATGGCTGAAGGCACACCTGTAAGGGATCATGTTCTCAAGATGATGTCGCATCTGAATGAGATAGAGATCCTTGGTGCTGAACTTGACGGGGAAACCCAGATTGACATTATCCTTATGAGCTTGTCCAAGAGTTTTGAGCAGTTCCGCTTGAATTACAACATGAACAAGAGGCGGTATAGTCTCGCGGAACTGCTGACAGAACTTCAGGCAGCTGAAGAATTATTTCGGTAGAGTGTTCAAGTGAATGTGGCTGAGAAAGGTTCTTTCTCTAAGCCGAAAGGTATTAAGAAGAAGAAAAAGGATCAGACACAGAAAGCTGTGAAGGCAGTGGGAGTTCAGGGTGGTGTGAAAAAGCCTAAGGGAAAGTGCTTCAGATACAAACAGTCAGGTCACTGGAAACAGGATTGTCCTCTTCCTAAGAAGACAAACAATACTGGTATGTCTCTTTCTCTAGTTACAGAAATATTTAAAGCGGCTATATCTACGAGCACTTGGTGTGTAGATACAGGAGCCACTGATCATGTTTGTAATTCTATGCAGGGGTTCCAACTATCCAGAATGCTTAGAGATGGTGAGATATACGTTTTCATGGGAGATGCTACGAAAGTAGCAGTAGTTGCAGTAGGAGTTATTCATTTATCTTTTGGTTCTGATAGGATTTTGGTTTTGAACAATTGTCTTTATGTACCTTCTTTTAGAAGGAATTTAATTTCGGTTTCTAAACTTGCTTTGGATGGTTATAATGTTTGTTTGGATCGTAATGTTTCTATTATGATGAATAAACGAATTATATGTTCTGGTACATTACAAGACAATTTGTATATAATTAATCCTAGTCAACCTGCACTGCAACTGCAATTTAGGGAATTGAACAACACATCTTCTAACTCTACTAAAAGAAAGGAACCTTCTAGTTTGAACCAAACATATCTTTGACACTTGAGATTAGGTCATATTAACTTGAGGAGGATTCAAAGACTGGTAGTAGACGGGCCTTTAAGCTCATTCACAGTGGAGCCATTTCCAGTTTATGAATCCTGCTTGGAAGGTAAAATGACTAATAGGCCTTTCAAGGCAAAAGGGAATACAACCAAACAACTGTTAGAATTGGTTCATTCTGATTTATGTGGACCCATGAATATCCAAGCAAGAGGTGGTTATGAATATTTCGTCACTTTCATTGATGATTATTCTAGATATGGGTACGTTTATTTGTTGCACCGTAAGTCTGAGTGCTTTGATAAGTTCAAAGAGTACAAAGCTAAAACGGAGAAGCGACTTAATAAAAGTATTAAGTCACTACGATCAGATCGTGGTGGCGAATACTTGCTTGGAGAATTTAGGAAATATTTATCAGAAAATGGGATAGAATCCCAGTTAACTGCACCAGGCACACCCCAGCAGAACGGTGTAGCAGAGAGAAGGAACCGGACTCTTTTAGAGAGTGTTAGATCGATGATGAGTTATTCGGATTTACCCAAGTCGTTTTGGGGACATGCCTTAGAGACAGCAACTTATCTTCTGAACTTAGTACCTTCTAAGTCGGTTCCTAAAACCCCCTTAGAATTATGGACCGGGGATAAACCGAGTCTAAGACATATTCGAATATGGGGTTGTCCAGCACATGTGCTGAACAAGAACGCGACTAAGTTAGAATCTCGTATAGAAGTAAGGTTGTTTGTAGGCTACCCCATGGGAACAAAAGGATATTTATTTTATAGTCCGAAGAATCGGGATGTCATTATTAGCACCAATGTAAGATTCTTAGAGGAGGAATATATAATGAATCACAAACCCATGAGTAGTGTCATTTTAGAGGAACTAGTGGGAGGGACAAATAATACCCATGAAGCTGTAGTACAAGTAGAACAACCATAACATAATGTACAACATGTCACTAATACCGCACCAGTGCCTCGTCGTAGTGGGAGGGTTGTTCAACAGCCTGATAGATTCATGTTTTTGGGTGAGTCTTCAGACTTAGTCTCTGGTGAACATGATGATGATCCCCGTATATACAAAGAGGCAGCACAAGACAAAGATGCAGATCTTTGGCAAAAGGCGATGAAATCTGAGATAGAATCAATGTATTCTAATCAGGTCTGGGAGCTCGTGGAACCACCTAAAGGTATAAAACCTATTGGATGTAAGTGGATCTACAAGAAAAAGAGGGGATTAGATAAAAAGGTGAAAGCCTGGAAAGCAAGACTTGTTGCGAAAGGGTATACTCAGAAAGAAGGTAACGATTATGAGGAAACCTTTTCACCGGTAGTCATGCTTAAGTCAATCCATATTCTTTTATCTATAGCAGCTCATCTCGATTATGAGATTTGGCAAATGGATGTCAAAACAGCTTTTCTTAATGGAAGTCTTGAAGAAACCATCTATATGCAGCAACCAAAAGGATTCATTAAGGAAGGCCAAGAGCATCTGGTATGTAAGCTTAAGAGGTCTATTTATGGACTTAAACAAGCTTCTAGAGACTGGAATATTCGTTTTGATCAGGCACTCCAGTCATATGGATTTGATCAAAGTCCAAGCGAATCGTGCGTGTATAAGAGAAGTGAAGGTAATGTAGTGGTTTTTCTAGTACTATATGTAGATGATATTTTACTCATTGGAAACAATGTTGAGATGTTGTCATCAGTAAAGGCATGGTTGTTCAAACAATTTGACATGAAGGACTTAGGTGAAGCGACATACATCCTTGGGATCAAAGTTATAAGGGATCGCAAGAAAAGGATCTTGGCTTTATCTCAAGAGCCCTACATTGATGAAGTATTAGCTCGTTTTAACATGCAGAACTCCAAGAAAGGTTTTCTACCTTTTAAGCATGGAGTTGCTCTATCTAAGAAGCAGTGTCCTTCGACATCTAAGGATATAGAGAGCATGAAAGCAGTTCCTTATGCTTCAGCATGTGGAAGCTTAATGTATGCTATGTTATGTACGAGGCCTGACATCTGCTTTGCTGTAGGCATGGTTAGTAGATATCAGTCGAACCCAGGTCAGGAACATTGGAGTGCAGTAAAAACTATACTCAAGTACCTGAAAAGGACTAAGGAGTATATGTTAATTTACAAGGCCTCAAATCTATTTCTTTTGGGATATACTGATTCAGATTTCCAATCAGATAGGGATAAGAGGAAATCAACCTCGGGATATATTTTTACTTTGGGAGGTGGAGCCGTTATATGGAGGAGTGTAAAGCAGAAATGCATTGCAGACTCCACCATGGAGGCCGAGTACGTGGCGGCCTCTGAGGCTGCCAAGGAGGCTGTATGGTTCAGGAACTTCCTTTTGGACTTAGATGTGGTACCTAATTTGCCTAGGAGCTTGACGGTGTATTGTGATAACACTGGTGCTGTGGCAAATTCAAAGGAACCGCGAGACCACAAAGCAGCTAAACATATTGAACGTAAGTATCATCTCATACGAGGAATTGTAAAGCGAGGGGATATAGTTGTGGCTCACATATCATCAGAAGACAACCGAGCAGATCCTTTCACAAAGAGCTTGCCAACCAAGGTTTTTGACAAGCATGTGGAAGCGATAGGAGTCAGATGGATGGAAACATAGATTTTTATGTAATAGTGGATTAAATAAACACTGAAGTACACATAGAATATTTTGAGTATAAGTGGGAGATTGTTAGTGTATACTGAAAATATTTATTTGAAGTATGTACATTTATTTCTGGCCAGTTTATTTGAGAATCATTTGAATGTTTACATGTTGTCTTATATTATATATTGTGAACAATCTAGTATCAAATGGGATACGGAATATTAGATTGTTAAATACGGTTATATAATATAATAAGGTTCACAGCACAGGTGGTGTTGGACAATCCACTGGTATGGCTGTAGTATTATTTAGATTAGTTTATATTGACTAATAAATAATACTAGTATACTTTGTGTATATTGAACATGATCAAATTTAGAATTGTTCCCTTAATACTGATTAAGAAGGAGAACTAAGATTCTATGTTATTATTAATGCTTAGGTTCTTAATCCGGAAATAGTAATTGACACGTGTATATTATTTACATGCTTTGATTTATATATGAAATAATTCTTTTGAATTATATCATTATATTTTGGGTGATGGAATTATATACATGGTGGATATTATTTATTGAAGGAATCCATGTCCTGATAATATTCGGGTTAATGATGTCCCCTTGAAAGCTCAAAAAGATTTAATTATGTGAAACCCTGCAGGTGGAATTTATTCTGGCATAATTAAATAAAGGTTGAGTAGATGATCAAGGATAAAAGATATTAATTAAATAAATTATCAGTAATTTATTTAATTAATGGACATATGATATTTTAAACATGGGGAATTTAATAAGCAAATAATATTGGAACCGAATTAATTAAATTACGGTATTAGGAAAGGTAGTGCAAATATTAATTCTTTAGTGGATTGAATTAATATTTAATTACATTGGGCTAGGCTCAAGATGTAATTAGAAGGCCCAACCTAATTATCCATGGTCCCTATTGTAGCCTATATATATTCTTATTCTCTTCTTGCTTGGAATTGTGTGAAAACATATTGTAGCCACCAAGGAGCAAGAAGAGAGGATAACTTGAGAAGACGGAGGTCACACTTCGCTCAAGGGAATTTGGGAATACAATAGAAGAGCGTGGAATCAACCATTAACAAGGTAATCCTCTTTTCGTAATCTTTATCGTAAAACGTAGTAACACCCTAAGTCCGTGGTTCCCAACACTACTTGCATCCCAAACAACCGCTCATCGGGAAAAGACTCATTTATCAATGTCTTGTCATGTAAAATTGTAGCTGGATCTTCTAAACGAGAAAGATGATCATCAACTTGATTCTCAGTACCTTTTATATCCTTGATCTTCAGTTCAAACTCTTGTAGTAAAAGAACCCATCTAATAAATCTAGGCTTCGATTCCTTCTTTGAGACGGGATAGCGAATAACAGCGTGATCAGTGAAGACTATCACCTTCGTCCTAAGCAAATAAGATCTAAACTTCTCAAAACCATAGACAATGACCAATAGCTCTTTCTTAGTTGTGTTTTACTTCAGTTGAGCACCATTGAGGGTCTTACTAGCATAATAGACCACATGAAATACATTGTTCTTCCTTTGCCCATGAACCGCTCCAACTGCATAGTCACTTGCATCGCACATCATTTCAAAAGGCTCATTCCAATCAGGTGCAGTTATGATAGGTGCCATGATCAAGCTCTTCTTTAAGCTCTCAAAATCAGCTAGACACTCATCATTAAACTTGAAAGGGACATCTTTCTCTAATAGATTGCACAATGGTTTAGAGATTTTAGAGAAATCCTTGATGAACTGCCCATCGAAACCCGCATGACCAAGAAAATTGCGGATTCCCTTAACAGAAATTGGTGGTGGAAGGTTTTCAATGACCCCCACCTTGGCTTTTTCCACCTCAAGACCTTTACTAGAGACCTTGCGCCCAAGAATGATACCATGTTGCACCATAAAGTGATATTTCTTCCAATTGAGAACCAGATTGGTCTCAACACACCTTTGAAGAACTGTGCCAAGATTTTACAAGTACTCATCGAAAGAATCCCTAAACACAGAAAAATCATCCATGAACACCTCCACATTCTGACCAATCATGTCAGAGAAGATGGCCATCACGCATCTCTGAAATGTGGCAGGTGCACCACATAACCCATAAGAAACTCTTCTGAAGGCAAAAGTACCAAACGGACAAGTGAAGGTAGCCTTTTCTTGATCTTTTAGAGTAATGAAGATCTGATTATAGCCTGAATAGTCGTCTAGAGGAAAATAGTATTCGTGCTCAGCCAACCTGTCGAGCATCTGATCAATGAAAGGAAGTGGAAAGTGATCCTTCCTTGTGGCTTTATTCAGCTTTAGAGAATCCATGCACACTCTCCACCCCGTGACTGTTCGAGTCAGGATGAGCTCACTCTTTTCATTAGCAACCACTGTGATGCCTCCTTTCTTCGACACACACTGAACTGGGCTCCCCCAAGAACTGTCAAAAATAGGATAAATGATGCATGCGTCTAGACACTTAAGAATTTCCTTCTTCACGACATCCTTCATGATAGGATTTAACCTCCTCTATTGCTCAACATTCGACTTACTTCCTTCCTCTAGCAGAATTTTATACATGTAATAAGAAGGGCTGATTCCCTTAATATCTGTTATAGTCCATCCAATTGCCTACTTGAACTCTCTCAGAATTCTCAAGAGCTTTTCCTCATCACTACCTCAAAGGTCAGATGCAATAATAACAGGCAAAGTATATGCATCACCTAAAAACACATACCTCAAGTGTTTAGGTAAAGGTTTAAGCTCGAGTGTAGGAGCTTCCTCAATAGATGGCTTGAGACGCCCCTCAGCGTTTTTGAGTTCTGATAATCCAAGAGATTCAAAAGGCGTATCCATCCTTCTCTTCCAAGGAGAAGCATTCAAATACTGCAACTTCTCATCATCTTCATCATCTTCACTATCTGAATCTCCCATCAAGGCTTTCCCTAGGGCATCAGACCTTATCATTTGATCAAGTTCTGAAGTAATCATAGAATCTACTAATTCTACTTTTAAACACTCCTCTTCATCAGTAGGGAATTTCATAGCATTGAAAGCATTAAAGGTCACATCCTGATCCTGTACTCGCATAGTGAGCTCACCGTTCTGCACATTAATCAAGGTTCGGCCAGTAGCCAAGAATGGTCTTCCCAAGATTATGGGAATCTTTTTATCCTCCTCGAAATCAAGTATTACAAAGTCAGCAGGAAAGATGAGTTTGTCGAATGACAAGTTTCTGATAGTGCAAGGAATAGTGAAGCTTCTAGGATCTTTAAGCTTCGGAGGTAAATTCTGTTGCAGCACAACACTACATTCCTCCGTAAGAGCAACGTTCTCTAAGTCATCGAGCTTCACTTTCCGAGAGAGAATACCTTTCATAAACTTTGCATAGATAGGCATCTGTTCAAGAGCTTCAGCGAAAGGTATGTTGATGTGAAGTTTTTTGAAAACTTCCAAGAACTTAGCAAATTGCATATCCAACTTCTGCTTCTGCAACCTTTTAGGAAAATGAGGTGGAGGATAAACCTATTTCCCCCCTGTATTACCCTCAGGAAGAGTGTTGATAATAACTTTATTCTTTGGTTCCACCTCGACATCCTTCAGCACCTATTCTTCAGCCATAACTTCATTTTCTGAAACTTGAGATTTTTCAGGGATTGCAACCTTCCCAGACCTCAATGTAATTGCCTTAACCTGCTCTTTTGATTCCCTCTTTACTATAACTTCTGTGTTACTAGGGAGTGTACCAGGTTGTCGATTTAACAAAGCATTGGCAATCTGCCCAATTTGATTCTCCAGAGTCTTGATAGAAACCGCTTGACTCTTGCACATGAGCCTCAACTCCTCCAATTCAGATTTTTTATTAGATTGACTTGTAATTCCATGCGGTAGTTGTTGAAGTTGGAGTTGTTGTCTTGGTGCATATTGCGGTTGTTGAAAACTAGGAGGGTTGAATTGCTTTGTTGCATACTGCTGATAAGGCTGTTACACCGCATTCTGATTGTTGCTCCAGCTGAAGTTAGGATGATTGTGATTATTGGGATGATAAGTGGTTGAAACTGGTTGCTGCGACCTCTGAAAGTTGCTTACAAACTGAGCTGATTCACTAGAAATAGCACGCTGCTCAGTTTCATGCGCATCTGCACAAAGCTCACAAATACTTATGATCTGATTAACTCTATAATTAGCCAAAGAATCCACCTTCATCGTAAAAGCCTTAAGCTGAGCAGCTATAGCAGTAGCTGTATCCACCTCCATAATTCTTGCTACCTTGCCTTGAGATAGTCTCTGAGTTGGGTTCTGGTATTCATCAGCAGTCATCAGTTCAATCAACTCATAAGCTTCATCGTAGCTCTTAGTCCATAAGGCTCCACCTGATGCTGCATCGAGCATGGGTCTAGACTGTGCTCCCAAACCATTATAAAAGCAGTTAATAATCATCCAGTCAGGCATCCCATGATGAGGACACTTCCTAAGCATCTCCTTATATCGCTCCCAAGCTTCACATAAAGACTCTCCCGATTGCTGCGCAAATTGAGTAAGAGCGATCCTGATTGCAGTTGTCTTTGCCATAGGGAAGAATTTAGTACGAAACTTCTAAGCAAGATCTTCCCAAGTAGTGATAGAACCTGCCGGTAGAAAATGCAACCAGCACTTAGCTTTATCCCTCAGAAAGAATGGGAAAAGCCTCAGCTTAACAGCATCTTCAGAAACATTGTTCAATTTGAAAGTATTACATATCTCGATGAAATCTCTAATGTGCATGTTGGGATCTTCCGTTAGAGAACCCCCAGACTGGACTGAATTCTGCACCATCTGAATCGTGCTAGATTTGATTTCAAAAGTATTAGCCGCGATGGCTGGTCTGACAATGCTAGATTGAATGTCATTAATCTTCGGTTGAGAAAAATCCATCAAAGCCTTTAGATTCGCTGCTGGTTCTCCCATTGCAACAAAGACTTCTTTTTTAAGAACTTCTTTTTCCTCACGAGATTGAGAACGTGTTCACATACACGCTCTCTAGAGTACCTGAAACACAACAAGTACCCTTGTAAGTAAGATATCCGAGTCAGTAAAATTTAACGACCACTGATGTCAAGCACATAAACTAAATTAAACATCGAGTCCCCGGCAGCGGCGCCAAAAACTTGTTAGGGTGAAAACACGCGCTAAAATTACATGCAAGTATACGCGTTCACAAGTAGTATAAGATATAAATCAGATTCGTACCCACAGAGACTCTTTTTAGTTAACTTAAGATTATGCACATATGCAACAATGGTATGGTTATCGCTCAATACTATGACAATAACAAGTTGAGAAGTTTATAACTAAGATTAAATTAACATGAAATTAACTAAAAATAAAAGTGATTGAATTAACTATATGAGACAAACATGGGATTCTAACTTCATGAAATACTTCATTCAAAGTCATTGTTCTTAACCTTAGCATGCAATGGTGATGACGACTAATCAAATAGCACGGAACTAGTAAACGATAACTTTCGTTGCACGAATACCGTACTACTAGACATTCACAAAAGATATAGAAGCTAAGTAGACACCAATTATGCTTAGACCCTATATGTCTATAGAATTTGAAAATATAACAGTTAAATGTGCAAGTTATCTATCGTGATTACATATGGCAAGTAAGATGGTTAACATTACCTACGAATCATGCATAACAATTATACATGAATCTATTCTAGCATGGCAAGTTCTAAACCTCTATTTCACTTTCGCTTCAATAGAGATTAACACGTTATCTTATATGTTAGCTACGCACATAAGACGAATAAGCACAATCAATACTAGGATATCAATCAATCACCACACACCAAGATATTGAAACAAATTAACTATAGAAATTGATAAGTAAATCCGTTAGAACCCTCCGATAACGATTGGTTTATAATCGAACTCATCGTCACCATGGGTTCCAATAAAAGCATGGTATAAAAACTAGATCTTTATAAACTGAATAATAATCGAAAGTACATTAACAAGAGTGTAAGGTTCAAACAAATAAGAAAACAAGCATCCAATGTTATAACTTAAGCAACGAATCACAAGTAAAAAACAAGATCTTCTTCTTCGTTGTATTGTGCTATTAGGTCTTCTTACTGCTCTTTCCTTCTTCTCGTTGTTATCAAAAACGTCTTCAAAAGGCTTTATATATAAGCCCAATACGATCTGGAGTCTAAAAAATCATTATTATATTGCAATCAGGATTCTGCAATCCCGACCCAGCGCGGCCGCCACGCATACTAGCGCGGGCGCACTCGCTTTCTGACAAATGGGCACGGCCACTCCCAAGACTAGCACGGCCGCCCTGACCTTCTGGAAATTTCGATTATTCTTGTTTCCTTGACTTCAATTGCTGGTTTCTTTCGTGCTAACTCCCGAGGCTCCATCCTAACACCCTTTTAGCATATAAACAATGTAAAATCTATCCCTTCTTCTAAATATACCCTGAAATGCAAAACACTACAAAAACACATCAAAAATACAAATAACTTTAGTACAAATCACCAATTCGAGCCTTTAAGAAGTGTTTTAAGTGGATATAAATTCCACTTATAACCTAGTTCTATGAAAATGTGTAGAGAAACCTTGACACTAAGGTTCGATTCTCACTGAAAATAATTTTGCATTGCATCACAAATATAAGGATAATTTAGACATTTTAAATTGAATAAATTATCTCACCAAATAGATGGAATAAAATGTCTCAGCCCCATGTTGAGCTATTATATATAACAATAGCATAATAACCCATGCGAGGCACGGGTCATTTTCTAGATTTTTTTGTACACCATACAATTATATTAGTAAAATTCTTGATCATTTCTTATTGATAAATATTGTATAACGTCTAAAATATATCACATACAAGTTGAGTATCTATCAATGTGTATGATTTCCATGTAAAACATTAAAAATGTTCATAATGTTTTTAATATATCTCATTAATCATAATACATATTTTCTTATTTATGTCGTGTAATTTTTATTTACTAAATGAATACAAGCAGGGTAGTCACTGTACGTGTAAAAGGAAAAGATTGAAGTTAATCCATCAAATATTGTCAATATGAACTAAAAATTAACATATATGTATATTATAGAGTCGAGTAATTTTTTTGAGTTTTGGTCAAATAAACCCGGAGTAATGAGATATTTAATTACTAAAATCAGTACTAATTTACGATTACCTTACTTAATTTAAAAGGATTAGTAATGCATAATTAAAGTGGTCAAGACCTGCAATCGTAATATTCAACTAAGTAGAATTTACACTACAATTAATATAAGTTTATTTTTTAAGAAAAATATTATTTTTTTTAATTCAACGTTTATGTTGATTTAATATCATTGTTAATGTCTTAATTCATTAACTAAATTTGATATCGGCCGTGTACTTAACTTTTAATCCTTTCTATTATACAAAGTTAATTTAATAAGATGTCAAATAATTGTCAATTCATAAATTAAAACTGACATAATCTATTTAGTTTTTAACACATTGAAAAAAACTTAAATTTAATTGATCATTCTTATTTTCAGAACATAAAAGACTTTTGTTATTTTCTTCTAGTATATATATATATATATATCAATAACTCTGAAATACACCATTAAAATTAAATCTTTAATATTGGTAAAGATAAAGCCACATGTGTGTGTATGTATGTAAATTATTATTTATTATATTTTCGAGTAAATTATGTTGGTCTCATTTATTTATATCCTAGATATCTTAGTCACGTATATATCTAATTGTTATTCAATAAATTACTCAAATAACATGTATTTATGATTATTCAAAAAATATAATTATCTAATAAATAAATTACAATTATTTATATATCATAGTCGTAGTGGCACTGACAATCAAACAATATCTATTTTTACTCAACAGAGTATCAGTCACGGATGTGACATAAAAATAATTCATATATCGTAAAGACTAACTACTGATATTCAGAAGTTTTTTTTCAAGATTCAGAAGATAAATTTGTACTAATATCATCATTCAAATCAATTTGAAGTTTCTTTCATTTATGATTATAATATTTCTTTTTTATAGTAACTTGATAACATTGTATATCATTTTTCTAAAATTAAATATGTTCAATTTGATGATTTTTTTTAAATATTAGTTGAACTTGTTAATCCTTTCAAAATATCGACTAATTTTTTTATTTAGATGGTATAACGTGGATTAAATCAAATAGTAAAATACATTAGAGTTTTAACCTTTTTTCAAATAATTCAAAATAGTTGTACAATATTTTCCAAAACTAAATATTTTTTTTGTAAATTTATTATTGCTAATTATATATATATATATATATATTTTTCAAAATATTGAATTATATATTTTTTCAAGTTTCTTATATATATATATATAAGTCAAGTTCTATTGAGTCCTTTTTTTATTTAAGTACGGGAGTCCATATAGGTTTTGCAAGTAAAATAACATAATTTTTTTGTAAAAAGTATTATAATATGAATCATGTTCTACAAATATCACTATTTTAATAAATATATTGCAAATCTCATACTTTTGACAAGTTGAACATTACAGAACATATGATTTTATAGAACATGATCAGTTTGAAGAACATATGTATTCATGTTGTTGAACACGTAAATATTAAACTTGCCGAATATTAATGATATAACACTATAACACACGTTTATATCATGTAGTTTATTATTTAGTTTCTAAATTATTAGAAACATAAAACATGAACCATTAGATTAGATTGTAATATAAAGTTATGATTTTGGACTCTAGAATTCCTTAAAAAATAGGGACTTTATATATATGATTACTTATAATAACCATATCAAATTGAATAATATAAAATTTAGGATTTGTCTAACAAATATTTGAATATAAATATATTTTTAATTAAATAATGCAATAAATAAACTATTTCTATGAAGAAGCATCAAATATCTTACCATTTTTCAAATAACATGTTAATGAAAATTATTAATTTTACTTTATAGTTGTAGTTTAATTTTTTCTAAAGAGAATGAAAAAATAGGATTTTAGGAGCACCTCTTTACAAATTCACCATCATTGAATAATATTTTAAACCTATTTTTTTTAAAGTGAAACATTAATAAATAAATCGATTTAGTATATATTCGTAGTTTTAATGGAGATTGTGACATCTCATGTCAAATTTTGAATATATTTAAATATTGAGTCAACTTCCAGATGTAATAATGTAAAACCAGTCAGTTAGAAATTTTGATACATAATATCAATTGACTTGATTGTATAAAGACCTCAAAAATATTAATTTTTAAGAATATAAGATATTAAAATATTTATCCTTATTGGTAAGATAATCTCATCGAGCTCATAATTTAAATTTATTAAAACTAGATAGTGATGATGTATTTTCGGCTGGGTCATGTAGTCAAATTTCAGGTATTTTTCAAAATGGGTAAAATTCTGATTTTGAAGCTAGTAATTTTGATACATATTATCTATTAACTTGATTCTATAAAGACCTCAAAGATATTAATGTTTACCAACATAAGATATCACAAAACTTTTCTTTGTTGGTAAGATTTTCTAGTCGAACTCGTAATTTAAATTAAACCTGGGTAGTGACATGGTATTTACGGGCTGGTCATTTAGTCAAATTTCGAGTATTTTTTGAAAAATGGGTCAAGTTTTAATTTTGAATTCAAAATATGATAATTATAACTTATCTAAATTTGTAGTACACATATATATTATTTAAATAAGTGTATCTCTTTTCAACATATAAAAAAATTATTATATGTATAATTTATATTTTTGTTAAAAAATATATATTAAAATGTATGAGACATACTTTTCAAATTAAAAATTGTTTAATAAATAAGGGAGTGATCCGTTTATGTACTATGCTTAACTTTATATCTCATATTCAATTGTTCAATACTAACTCTACAAATATTTTAGTAATCGTGTTTAAAGTTTAATAAATTGTCGCTATTTACGACACTCACATATTATGTGTATGATAAAAAACTTAAGTAAGAGTGTGGTGTAGTGGTAAGTTGATGTCCTTGTGAATGTAAAAACTTGGGTTCAATTCCTTTCATCAACCTCTTTTATATAATTTTAAAGTACAGGGATAAATTAGTCATTTCAATGAGACTTTTTAATCTCATTAATATTATCACCATGTTCTCTTATTATATATAGAAGAGATAACTAGCATAATAACCCGTGCAAGGCACAAGTCATTTTCTAGATTTTTTTGTACAACATACAATTTATATTAGTAAAATTCTAGATTGTTTTATTATTTGTAAATATGGTTTACCGTCAAAAGTATATCAAATACAAGTTGAGTGTTTGGCAATATGTAGGATTTTCATGTAAGACATTAACAACGTACACAACGTTTCTAATATAGCTCATTAATCAAATTACATATTTTCTTGTTTATGTTGTGTAATTTATATTTACTGAATGAATAGTAGTATGGTAGTCACTGTACGTTCAAAATGAAAATATTTGGAGTTAATCCTTAGAATGTTGTCAATATGTGTTGACGGAGGAATTTGGGGGCAACAAAGTCTGAGGTTCGAAGCCGGAAACAAGATCTGTGATGGTGGTTCTTCGTCGGAAACGTGAACAGTAATTGGTGGATTTAATGAACAGTGTTCATCGGAAAATAAGAACAGTGTTTGGTGGTGGTGATTATTGGTGGCTGAGATTGCTTAGGGTTAGTAGTGGCTCCTTTGCGCTCTCACTTCTGACCCCTTGCAATTTGCCTACGTATCCCTATTTATAGGGAATCAAGCCAACATAGTTCTTAGGGAACAAGAAACCTAACGGGCTTAGATTTCTTGTCCCGAGACCCAGTAGAAAACCTATTGGAAACCGTCTTCTACTAGCTTTAGTAATGTCCACCGATAAGGCCCAACCACAAAGGTCCAAGGCTCGTCCACGGCTTCAATATTTCACGGATAAGGCATCTCCCTGGCCAAGGATAACCCTCCGCTACTAGCTGTTTCTCTAGTCCGTGGACGCAGGTATAGCCGTGGTTCACCCCAAATGTTAGACGTATCCTTGTCCCCCGATAAGGAGCCCCTACCAGATTATAGGATAAGTGATCTCAAGCTTTTGGGTGCAAAGTGCAGGATACTCCGAAGTCTCCCAACGAGGACACCCGTTGACTACAGAGACAGAGCTCCCAAAGCATATACCCGAATTTACCCCACATCCCCAATAAGGATACTCATTGACTACATGAGGAGGCCTTCCATCCAGGCATACCCCTAGAGGTCTCTGACCACGGACACCGCCTTCCTGTTGATGTACTATAGGAAGGAGTTCTTGAATAGAGTACCTGCATCAAATAGGTTAGTAATAATAATCTCCATCTTCCTCTAATCCTCCAATGAGCCCATCCAAGAATTCATGTTGAAATCCTTTCCAAGACATCCTACTTACTTAGGGCGCGCCCTAAGATTTACCATAAGCGGGGAGCTAACAGAGAATTCCTCATCCTTATCTTAATTATTGCGATAGTTAGATAAGGTGCGCCTTCAAGAGGGCGCGTCCTGGAATTTTAAATGGTGCAAAAATGGTTCCCCTTATTTTTCGGGAATCGTGACCGACGTGATTGATGTGATTGACAGTTATCTTTTTCAGCTATAAATACAAGTTACAGTCAATCTTTTTACTTTTTACTCTACTCTCTCTCTCTCTCTCTTACTTTACTTTTTCTTCAAAACATTACCACACCGGCGGAAGGAACTTCTGATCAGAATCATCCTTGTTCTCCACCATTTCCTCCGGTCAATCTTCTTCTCCAATCAAAAAGGTACATAAAGCTTTTTATATTTCTGAATTTCGTCAAGTAAATCATTGCGCATGCCATATAATCTATTCGACTTCTTGTTCATAATTCAATCTCTGGTTGTGTGTATTTATGTGTATATATATGTGTGTATATCTGCATTATACATGAATTTTGTAGTTTAGATCCAAAATCGTAGGGTTGTAAATTTCAAATTTATGTTTTTGAGAATTCCAACCGTTCATTAATCTATGTTTAATTCGGGTTGAGAACACGCATACCGTGAAACTTATCTATGGCGCACCCACAACTTTGGGCGCGCTCTTCCAATTATCCGAAACGTGGCATCCCACTTCATTATCAATATCGTATTTATTTGGTAGTCTTTATACCTTCCTGGTTAAGGCGCGTCGTCTTAACCACTAATATCCCAACACCTTGACGTTTAATCCTTATAACAAAATACATAGATTTTATCATTGATAGGACGCTCCTTCTTAACATTGGACGCGTCGTGTGAGGATTAACATGCGTAACTTCCAAACAGGAGCACAATATCTTCTCATGCCTTCCATTACTCGTTTGCTTCCTTTATATCTTCTCCCATTTTTTGAATTGGGCATGCCCTTAATTTTTTTTGGTTTTCTTGACAGCTGGAAGACGAGGGCGCGTCCTCATCTTTTCATCCATTCAAGGATTTTTTGCACTAGGCTAGGAATCTACTCTCCCCCACCCATCTCCTTCGAGCTAGACTTCCCAGACGCTCACATGACTCCTTACTTCTTAGAACAGGAGGCGCGCCTCATTCAAGAGTTCAAAGTTAGTGATATAATGGAAGAATCATCAAATGAGTCCCAAGATCATGTCCCTCTAAATCAAAGGAGGGGTAAGCAAAAGCTAGTTCAGAAAGAAAGATCTCCAGTTCCTATTAGTACAGAATTGGACGATGACGACTGTTTGGAAAGTTTAAACCCGGATAGGTACAAGGGCGCTGAAATCAGTGTTAACGTTGGCGCTGGACCATCGAAGATCTCTTATAGGGTTGTTGTTAGTCCCTAACAATGCAACAAGAATTACAAAGGGAGGTTGAATGGAATTCTCGAATTTTTTTTTGAATTATAAAATGTTCTAACTCAAAATATATATGTGAGTGTTTTGATTTGCAAAGTGCCGAATGATAAGTTAAAATGAATCAAAACACAAAGTAATAAAAACACAAGTCTTTAAAACTTTCTGGTGGATTTGAATGTATCCACCATATATATATATACATATATAACATCTTTCGTATTCTGTGGGTTTGAAGTGTGTTTTGAACAGTTTTAGACATTCAGATGCATTTGGAGTAAGAATGTCTTCAATTGCTCCGAAGAAATCCCACCATTGAAGGAACCAAATAGGGAGTTCCTGGACTTGAATTTTGGTATTGAAATAAAATAACCAGGAATGACTATTTTTCTGATTTTGGATAAAGAATGAATTATGCCATACTTGCTGGTAATCCCAGTAAGAATATGATGAGCCAGGAGGGATTGTATTATTGTTGTCTACTGTATCTCTGTTCTCAGTTCTTAAACTTTTGTAGATAAGCCTTTGCCGAGTCGTTTTGCCTAGTTTATCGGTTATAAGTCCATAGGAGGCAGTAAACCCGTTTTTTCTAGGATTGTAAGCAAAAGCTTAGCCTACGTCTTTTTTGATCTTAGAACATGGATTCTGTATTCTGCAGAACTACATCTCTTTCAAACTCTTCCACTAGTACGTTAAATTCAAGAAATATTACATATAGTGCCGAAACCAACGTCGAAAACCTCCAAAAAGCAATAGAGCATTGGGACATCCCAAAAATCCCCAAAAGCCAAGTTTATGATACAAAATGGTATAGTTCAAGTTCTTCCATCAAAACCGAAGAAAGGGACATACACCTATCAAAATCATTCGAAACAATTCACCTTCTCACCAAAAGTTCCCTAGAAAAACTAGCAAAATCATACAATTACATCCATATAGGTTTAGTCCAAGTCGGAATTAAGCCCTTAACCAAAGAAGGATTAGACACCTCAATACTAGCCATTTTAAGAGATGCTAGATTCCTTGAGTTCAATGACTCTCTGTTAAGTTCCATAGAATCAAGTCTATGCAACGGACCCATCTCTTTTAGTTGTTATCCAAATTTATCCATTTCTCTTAAAGACAGGAATGTTATCCATAGCATGACACTCCAAGTTAAAACTCACAACTATAAAATGTTAGAAGGATCAATTCCAGTGGCTTTAATCTTTCGAATTCATTATAAAGCAATAATGTCCATTGGAGATGATGGGCATAAAAATGCTTTCGTCAAAGGAGAAACCATCCTTTTCCAAACTGACCTTTCAAGGTCTAACAAAGTTATTCCTCGATCCATAAAATGGCAGGACATTTCCCTTCCCACTGAATGGGTTTTAAAAGGAGTAGCTCGCCCTAGATTACCGGAAAGATTAGAACCAAACACACAAATACACCAAGTTCACCAAGATGATAATGGAAGAGTCACTCTTGCATTTGATCGATCATCCAGAGCCTCTTTTATTAGTTCTCGATATTCCGATGCTTCCTCAAGAACCTTAGAAAAGATTTCTCAAATCCCTTCTATCATTAACACTACCTCAAAACCAAGATACTCTACATCAGATATACCCAATACCTCTATGGGTGGTGTAGATTATTCTTCCAATATACCTCACGCATTCTATAAACAAAGTTAATTACCACCAAACCAAAACACGGTTGCCCCTTCCTCACCAACATCCCCAACCTTCTCTGCTATAACTGAGAATATGGGAATGCCAGGTGAGCTAAATGTAATTGAACTAGAATTCCAAATCAATAAAACTTTTCTCCGTGAAGAGTTCTACTCTCCCCAAAACACTGAAAAAAGAAATTGTTTTTTTACCAACTTCAAAGAACAAAAGACACAAATTCAAGAAATTTATTATGAATTTCTTAACCAAAACAAAATCTAAATGATATTCTTTGATTGGTTGGAAATTTACTTCTCTGACCAAAACTTATTTTTCCCATTCACAAATTACCTAAACCCCATCACTCGAAGCATGAGCCAAAAACAAAAACAATGGGAAACAACCAGCGGAACTATAGAATCACACCACCCACCTTTTAGAAATGTCACACTAACAGTTCATAGTGAAAAAATCGAGGCACACCCCATCAAAAGACCAGATGATGACATACTAAAAAATACTAGGAATACAATCCTTGCTGTTAATTACACAAACACCCACCTAAATAGCATAGGAAGTCAACTAAACCGGATAGAAGACCGGATTCAAAAAACAATAGATTTACCTAAAAGTATTAATAATCAAGAACCCATATTTAAGCCATACCAAGTTTCTAGACAAAGCCAACAACAAATTCAAACAAATAGACCAGAATTCGTTAAAGCCATCAAAGACCATCTTAGCAGACTTGAGGCTTCCTCTTCCACAACCCAAATAGCTGCTGACAGTGTTTCATCTAAACAACTAAATGTCATACATCATGATTCAGATGAAGATGCTTTCATACCCCAGGTTCATGACCTCCGACAAATGATTCCAAAATTCACAGCCCCAGACATTGGAGTTGAAAATAGACCTGAAATTTTAACCCAGTCTAAATTCAATGCATCATCTGTTTATGAATGGAATATAGATGGAATGTCTGAATATAATATTCTAAATCATTTACAACAAATGACCATGGCGGCCAATGCTTATACAACCCAAATAGGAACCCCAGACAAAGCTATAGCCGAATTACTCATAGCAGGGTTCTCTGGCCAATTAAAGGGTTTGTGGGACTATCACATTACCCTTGAAAATCATCTTGAAATCCTAAATTCCATTAGGGAAGATGAAGAGGGAAAACCCATTTTAGATGAACAAGGAAACCCTATCCAAGGAGCAGTTGCACAACTCATTCTAGTCATAACACACCACTTCATTGGTGACCCTTCTCACCTGAGAGATAAAAATGCTGAGCTTTTACATAATCTCAAATGTATAAAACTTAGTGATTTCCAAAGATATAAAACTACTTTCCTCACCAGAGTCATGCTCAGAGAAGACTCGAACCATGCAAATTGGAAAGAAAAATTCTTAGCCGGACTTCCAACCTTACTCGGTGAAAGAGTTAGAACCTCTTTAATAACTGAACACGGAAGCCCGATACCTTACAAAAACCTGACATATAGCCAACTCATAAGCCAAACACAATGAGAAGACCTAAAGATTTGTCAAGATTTAAAACTCCAAAGACATCTCAAATGGGAAATGAAAAGAACAAAGCAGGAATTAGGGACTTTCTGTCAACAATTTGACTATAATCCCAACAAAAGCTATTCAAAACTAAAATATGATGGTGAATGCAAGCCATATCAAAGACCTTATCAGAAAAGGTCTTTCACAAAGTCTAAACATTTCTACAAAAAATCAACAGAACCGTTCTATAATAAACCTTCCTCTAATAATAACAATAAACCTTCCTACAACAAAATACCTTTCAACAAAAATAGATTTACTAAACCAACCAATAAAGATATAACTTGTTACAAATATGGAAAAAAGGGACATATATCTAGATTCTGCAGACTTAATAGGAAAATACAAGAGTTAAACATAGAAGAAAGCTTATCTAACAAAATCTCGACTTTACTCCTTGAATCTTCCGACTCTGAGACATCTGAAATATCTGGAAATGATGAACCCCTTCAAATAGATGAGATTGCAACAAGCTCATCTTCCTCTCATAATTCCTCCTCTGAAGACAGATGCATCAACGTCCTAAACAGAAATGAAGAACATTCTCTCAAAATCATAGAGAAGATAACTGATCCCCAAATAAGAAAAGAGCTTTTAGAAAAATTACTCCAACGACCAATTGAACCCAAACCAGAACAAAAACCTTCTATTCTCCCATCAACAAAAACTACATATGACTTGACTACAATATTAAAAAAGCAAAAACCCAACCAAAAATCCGTTCCAACAATACAAGACCTACATAAAGAAATTAAGGAAATCAAAGAAGAATTAAAAATCCTTAAAGAGCAGCAGAAGATAGATTCTGAAGCTTTAAATGTCCTTCTAGTTCGTGAAGTAGAAGAGAAAAATACTGAACAATTAAGTAGTTTAAACAATACTCCTGATCAAGATGAAGATTTCTTATATGAATTAAGGCAAGTTACCTACCGAAAATATCTCATAAAAGTCAAAGTTGTCTTCTCAGATGACTTTATCTTAGATACCATTGCTTTATTCGATACATGAGCAGATTTGAATTGCATTAAAGAAGAAATAATACCAAAAAGATTTCATCAACATACCAACGAAAGATTAACCGCCGCTAATAACTCAAACCTCAATGTAGTTAGTAAGGTTGATGCCTCTATCAATAATAAAACCTTCCAAATTAAGACATCTTTTCTCCTAGTTAAAGGAATACATCATCTTGTCATATTAGGTACACCTTTCTTCAATTTAATAACCCCCTATACTGTCACCTACGAAGGTATTACTTTCAAAACCCATAACACCAAACTTACCTTCCCATTTCTTGAAAAACCCAAAACAAGGAACCTCAATACAATAAAGGCATATTCTATATATAATAACGAGATAAATGCCTTAATACAAGGAAAACAGATACAATTATCCCATCTAAAACAAGACCTTTCCTCTCACAAGATTGAGAAACAATTACAAGACCACTTTATCAAAGAAAAAATCTTAAAATTACTAAAACAAATAGAATTAGAACTCTGTTCTAACTTACCAAATGCATTTTGGCATAGAAAACAACATATGATTGATTTACCTGATGAAAAAGATTTTGATGAAAAGGAAATACCAACAAAAGCGAGACCTATCTAAATGAACTCCGACCTAGAACAACATTGCAGAAAAGAGATCACCGATCTCGAATCCAAAGGAATCATATCAAAATCTAGATCCCCGTGGTCCTGTGCAGCTTTCTATGTAAACAAAAATGCTGAAATTGAGAGAGGGACACCAAGGCTAGTTATCAATTATAAGCCTCTAAATAAAGCCTTAAGATGGGTACGATACCCTATACCTAATAAAAAAGACTTTTTACAAAAATTAAGATCTTCGATTATCCTGATTTTAAATCAAATTTGGAGAATATAAACGAAGAACTTAATTTTTGTAAAAGGTCTTTTTTATTAGGTATAGGGTATCGTACCCATCTTAAGGCTTTATTTAGAGGTTTATAATTGATAACTAGCCTTGGTGTCCCTCTCTCAATTTCAGCATTTTTGTTTACATAGAAAGCTGTCACATTTTAGTTTTGAATAGCTTTTGTTGGGATTATAGTCAAATTGTTGACAGAAAGTCCCTAATTCCTGCTTTGTTCTTTTCATTTCCCATTTGAGATGTCTTTGGAGTTTTAAATCTTGACAAATCTTTAGGCCTTCTCGTTTTGTTTGGCTTATGAGTTGGCTATATATCAGGTTTTTGTAAGGTATCGGGCTTCCGTGTTCAGTTATTAAAGAGGTTCTAACTCTTTCACCGAGTAAGGTTGGAAGTCCGGCTAAGAATTTTTCTTTCCAATTTGCATGGTTCGAGTCTTCTCTGAGCATGACTCTGGTGAGGAAAGTAGTTTTATATCTTTGGAAATCACTAAGTTTTTTACATTTGAGATTATGTAAAAGCTCAGCATTTTTATCTCTCAGGTGAGAAGGGTCACCAATGAAGTGGTGTGTTATGACTAGAATGAGTTGTGCGACTGCTCCTTGGATAGGGTTTCCTTGTTCATCTAAAATGGGTTTTCCCTCTTCATCTTCCCTAATGGAATTTAGGATTTCAAGATGATTTTCAGGGGTAAGGTGATAGTCCCACCAACCCTTTAATTGGCCAGAGAACCCTGCTATGAGTAATTCGGCTATAGCTTTGTCTGGGGTTCCTATTTGGGTTGTATAAGCATTGGCCGCCATGGTCATTTGTTGTAAATGATTTAGAATATTATATTAAGACATTCCATCTATATTCCATTCATAAATAGATGATGCATTGAATTTAGACTGGGTTAAAATTTCAGGTCTATTTTCAACTCCAATGTCTGGGGCTGTGAATTTTGGAATCATTTGTCGGAGGTCATGAACCTGGGGTATGAAAGCATCTTCATCTGAGTCATGATGTATGACATTTAGTTGTTTAGATGAAACACTGTCAGCAGCTATTTGGGTTATGGAAGAGGAAGCCTCAAGTCTGCTAAGATGGTCTTTGATGGCTTTACCGAATTCTGGTCTATTTGTTTGAATTTGTTGTTGGCTTTGTCTAGAAACTTGGTATGGCTTAAATATGGGTTCTTGATTATTAATACTTTTGGGTAAATCTATTGTTTTTTGAATCCGGTCTTCTATCCAGTTTAGTTGACTTCCTATGCTATTTAGGTGGGTGTTTGTGTAATTAACAGCAAGGATTGTATTCCTAGTATTTTTTAGTATGTCATCATCTGGTCTTTTGATGGGGTGTGCCTCGATATTTTCACTATGAACTGTTAGTGTGACATTTCTAAAAGGTGGGTGGTGTGATTCTATAGTTCCGCTGGTTGTTTCCCATTGTTTTTGTTTTTGGCTCATGCTTCGAGTGATGGGGTTTAGGTAATTTGTGAATGGGAAAAATAAGTTTTGGTCAGAGGAGTAAATTTCCAGCCAATCAAAGAATATCATTTGGATTTTGTTTTGGTTAAGAAATTCATAATAAATTTCTTGAATTTGTGTCTTTTGTTCTTTGAAGTTGGTAAAAAACTAATTTCTTTTTTCAGTGTTTTGGGGAGAGTAGAACTCTTCACGGAGAAAAGTTTTATTGATTTGGAATTCTATTTCAATTACATTTAGCTCACTTGGCATTCCCATATTCTCAGTTATAGCAAAGAAGGTTGGGGATGTTGGTGAGGAAGGGGCAACCGTGTTTTGGTTTGGTGGTAATTGACTTTGTTTATAGAATGGGTGAGGTATATTGGAAGAATAATCTACACCACCCATAGAGGTATTGGGTATATCTGATGTAGAGTATCTTGGTTTTGAGGTAGTGTTAATGATAGAAGGGATTTGAGAAATCTTTTCTAAGGTTCTTGAGGAAGCATCGGAATATCGAGAACTAATAAAAGAGGCTCGGGATGATCGATCAAATGCAAGAGTGACTCTTCCATTATCATCTTGGTGAACTTGGTGTATTTGTGTGTTTGGTTCTAATCTTTCTGGTAATCTAGGGTGAGCTACTCCTTCTAAAACCCATTCAGTGGGAAGGGAAATGTCCTGCCATTTTATGGATCGAGGAATAACTTTGTTAGACCTTGAAAGGTCAGTTTGGAAAAGGATGGTTTCTCCTTTGACGAAAGCATTTTTATGCCCATCATCTCCAATGGACATTATTGCTTTATAATGAATTCGAAAGATTAAAGCCACTGGAATTGATCCTTCTAACATTTTATAGTTGTGAGTTTTAACTTGGAGTGTCATGCTATGGATAACATTCCTGTCTTTAAGAGAAATGGATAAATTTGGATAACAACTAAAAGAGATGGGTCCGTTGCATAGACTTGATTCTATGGAACTTAACAGAGAGTCATTGAACTCAAGGAATCTAGCATCTCTTAAAATGGCTAGTATTGAGGTGTCTAATCCTTCTTTGGTTAAGGGCTTAATTCCGACTTGGACTAAACCTATATGGATGTAATTGTATGATTTTGCTAGTTTTTCTAGGGAACTTTTGGTGAGAAGGTGAATTGTTTCGAATGATTTTGATAGGTGTATGTCCCTTTCTTCGGTTTTGATGGAAGAACTTGAACTATACCATTTTGTATCATAAACTTGGCTTTTGGGGATTTTTGGGATGTCCCAATGCTCTATTGCTTTTTGGAGGTTTTCGACGTTGGTTTCGGCACTATATGTAATATTTCTTGAATTTAACGTACTAGTGGAAGAGTTTGAAAGAGATGTAGTTCTGCAGAATACAGAATCCATGTTCTAAGATCAAAAAAGACGTAGGCTAAGCTTTTGCTTACAATCCTAGAAAAAACGGGTTTACTGCCTCCTATGGACTTATAACCGATAAACTAGGCAAAACGACTCGGCAAAGGCTTATCTACAAAAGTTTAAGAACTGAGAACAGAGATACAGTAGACAACAATAATACAACTCCAACCTGGCTCAGATACCAAAAAGGACGTTATAGGACCAACAAATATTAATAGAAACAGTAGGGAGAGTAATATAGTAAGACTAAGACATGGTATGCATATTATACATAACTATATATAACTATATCATGGCAAAATATAAGAATTAACACAAAATATTAAAACATGATATGAACAAGAATAGGATTTGAAATTACTTAGAAATATATATATATATATATATATATATATATATATATATATATCGAGAGAACCCTGTGAAGCTTGAATAGCTCACAGCTGCTTACAAATAAGAACAACTAAACTTAGAGAGAAATGCTTAAAGGATATATTTTATAATTGTTTCTCTGAGAAATGTATTGCTTAGTCTTGTTGTTGTTCTACTTTCTACTCTTGGTTTATATATCACCAAGATTACACAGTAATAAGACAAGATAATAAAACAGAACCTATCAAGTCTAATACTATGCTACTTCATTACTCTATTCCAGTATCTTTGAATATCTTCATAATAGCATGGAAATGTCAATGCTTCTTTGTTCTCAAAAACCAAGTTGAATAGGCTGCCACATTCCTTTTGCAAACACTCGACATATGTGACTGTGTTGTCACTGTCAACAGATGTTTAAATTGATCATCCATCGGGTACATGATTATCATTCGTAGGGTTGCCTTGTTGATCATCCGCCAGGTAGCTTTGTTGATCATCCGTCGGGTAGCTATTTGACACTTGACGTCATTTCATTTATGCAGAATTACAAGACATCTTATATTTACAATTAATCAACCTATTATGCATATTTAATTAAAGTCAACATGACTTATATGCTATTACAGAATCTATACAAAGGTGTTTGCAGAAATATGCTTCATGACTTATTGTTACATAAGCTACTCACTCGATGGATGTCAAATCATCATCCATCGGGACTATATTGAGCCATCCGTCGGGACTACATTTGATCATCCGTCGAGTGCTACATTTTTCACTAAGTTAAATCTACTAAGGTGTTTTGTTAATGAAATCATCAAGTTCACAACATATTTCCAACAATCTCCCCCAATTTATGCCTACTAGAATTGTAGTCATAAATTAAGAGAAACTTGATGATTACAAAACACCTATAAAAAATACAAATTTAAATGGTAATAGATAAAACTGAAAAGTGCTGCAATAATCACTTGAAAAATTTACAAGGTAAAGTGTACAAAGATTTTCTCACAGTCTTTTTTAAGGTGCTCCTCTAGTCTGAGCAGATTGCTCTATTTCCTTGATAATCTGGATCTCTTCCCAAGCTTCCTGTTGTTTTCATCTATCTGATTTTAGAGCTATCTGTAGAAGTCAAGTTCATCAGATTCTGAGAGATTTAGCATTCCTTGTATTTCCAGAAGAGTCTCATTTCTAAAGATGCTCAACTGGTCTTTAAATCTGAAGAATCTTTTAACTCCCTTATCATCCATGAATTACATTAGCCAGTAGGGCCTTAGATGTACTCTACTTCCAGTTTAAGGAATAGTTAGAGTCTTTGGGAGTGCATCTTTGGCTCTAATACTCCTCAGTTCTTCAATCTTCTTTAAAACTAGTCTTCTAGCTGTCACATTGAATCCAAAGTTCTTCTTGAAGGATGAATAAACTTTTATCAGCACAGATTGGCTCTCTTGAAGAATCCTGTGAAGTGGTCATTGTATCTCTTTTCCTCCCTTGTACTTGAATACTAACCTTTCAGGTAGATTCCTGTAAGCATCAATCCCTCTAACTTCTTCCAGTTCATCTAGATAGAGGTTTAGATCTGAGAATTCCTTGATGTCATAGATGTACATGATAACTCCCTTATTGACTTTAGTTTGAGATTTGGTTAGGGACTTGGATCTGAGAGTTGAGGGATTCACTTTCTTGACTACCCTGGTCTTTGTCTTCTTTGGCTTCATGAAGTGAAGTAGATTGAGTTCAGTCTTTGGTAGACTATCCCAGTTTATTGGCTCATCCTTTGGAATGATAGGTTCACCATGGAAATTCTTGGATGGATCTATCTTGAATTCTTCATGTGCCACAGAGGGCATGGAAACTGATCTTCCAATTCCTTTTTATCAGAGTCCACTTTTCTCTTTGCATGAAGTTTGTATCTAAACCTTTTTCTCTGCTGTGATTCTTCTTGAATTTTCAGCTCCTTAGATTCAGTGGTTTCAGATAATTGTTCAGGAATTTGTTGTGTAGTTTTCACAGCTTGCAGCTTGGCCAAGATAACAACTTGCTCCTTCTTTTGTTTGACCTTTATAGCATCTAGAGCAGCTTGCTTCTTTTCTTGCTTCAGTCTTACCTTTTCTTCTCTTTTTGCTTCAGCGAATTGAGGGTGTCCAACCACCACACAAATTTCCTTTCCATTCCTAAAACCTTAGCAATTCTTCTTTTCAATGCTGAATCAGCTGGATCCTTGTAGAATGCAATAGATCTTGACAGCAGTTTCTTCTCATCAGGCTTTGGTGTCTCATATACTGTGTCCAAAGGATTCTTTAAAGAAGATTTTGAATAGTTCATCTTTGGCTTCAAGATTAGATCAGCCTTTGGAGAATTGATGGAGGATAGATGGCCTCTTTCCAGATTATTCATGCTCATATCATTCACAGATATTTGCCTGACTTGAGAATGATGAATGGATGATTTTTCTGGCTTCTTTGTTAGACCAAATCTCTTTTGAGTATCCTCATCAATCTTTTCCCTGTTGATTGGACTCAACTGCTTCTTTTCAGCTGCTCTCAATGTGGCTACTGCTTCATTTATCAGATCAATGCTGTCCTTAGCTGGTGGCTTTGTGAAAGCAATTGTAGGCACAATTACTTTGCTAACTTGAATGTTAAGCTATTTCTCCCCCTCACCTGAGCCTTTCTCCCCTTTTTGTTATCATCAAGTTGTATGGGTGGGAGTTGAGCAGCCACCAACTGTTGGAGTAGTGCAGTCTGAGTTTCTTGATTGTTAAGTATCTTGGCTATTGACTTCAACAACCTCACAGTAGATGGTGGGTGATTCCAGCATGGCATAGTTGAGTTTGCAGTTCTTCACAAAATCCATCATTTTGTGGTAGTCGCCAGACTGCTGAATCCCCTTGTTCACAAGAGCCGTGAAGTTGTTCTTCTCATAGATAAATCCAATTTGTGACATGATTTTGATGACTGGTGCCATTGTTAGAGAGTGAAAGTTGCAGAGAGAGATGATAATTGCTTTTGAGAAAGAGAGAAGTTAGATCTAAATGAATTGAGAATGATAAAAGAAAAGAAATGAAAATGAATTATGCTAGTGACCAATAAAAATTGCCCAAAATAGCCGTTTAAAAATAAACTATAAAAATTCCATCACTTATCCGTCATGTTATGCTTACAAAATGTAAGTATACTCGATGGATAATGTTCAGAAAATTAACGGCTAGGATTTAGACAATTCGACGGATGAGGATAAACAGTTATCCGTCGAGACATAAAATATTCCAGAAAAATAATTAATTTTATTAACAAATTGTATACCGACGGATGATCAAACTCAATGGATAATGATCATCCGTCGGGATGTAAATTTTGACTTAGCCAAAATTTCATCCAACACTGAAAAATCAATTAATTTTCTGGCTACATTACAACTTGCAAATTATCTGAAAAGATTCATGAGTAATTAAGCATACCTAACTCACTTACCAACCTTGAAAAGGTGGATTTATCCAGTGGCTTGGTAAATATATCTGCAAGCTATTTTTCACTTAGAACAAAATATAGTTCCACAGTACCATTCATCATATGTTCCCTTATGAAATGGTACTTGATGTCTATGTGCTTTATTCTTGAGTGTTGTATTGGATTTTCAGTGATGGCAAATGCACTTGTGTTATCACAGAAAATAAGAATCCTTTCCACTTGCAAACCATAGTCTAGCAATTGGTTTTTCATCCACAAAATCTGTGCACAGCAACTGCCAGCAGCAATATATTCAGCTTCAGCTGTAGATGTAGAAACTGAATTTTGCTTTTTACTGAACCAGGACACAAGCTTGTTTCCTAGAAATTGACAAGTTCCAGTTGTACTTTTTCTATCAATTCTGTAACCTGCATAATCTGCATCTGAATAACCAGTTAGATCAAAACCAGAATCTCTAGGGTACCAAATGCCAAGTTTTAGTGTTCCCTTGAGATATCTGAAAATTCTCTTAATAGCTACTAAGTGAGATTCTCTAGGATCAGCCTGAAATCTAGCACAAAGATATGTAGAAAACATTATATTTGGCCTACTAGATGTTAAGTACAGAAGTGAGCCAACCATGCCCCTATAACTTGAAATATCCACAGACTTTTCAGTAGTGTTTAATTCAAGCTTAGTTGCAGTGGCCATGGGAGTTTTTACAGATGTGCAATCCATTAGATCAAAATTCTTTAACGTATCATAATTGTATTTAGTTTGACTAATGAATATTCCATCACTAACTTGCTTAACTTGCAAACGAAGAAAGTAAGTTAGTTCTCCCATCATGCTCATTTCATACTTACTTTGCATCAATTTGGAAAACTTTTTGCAAAGTTTTTCATCTGTAGAGCCAAAAATAATGTCATCTACATAAATTTGAACAAGTATGCTAGAGCCATTAACATTTCTAAGGAATAAAGTTTTGTCAACATTACCTCTAGTGAAGTGATTCTCTAAAAGAAACTTTGACAAAGTGTCATACCAGGCTGTAGGTGCTTGCTTCAGTCCATAAAGTGCTTTCAAAATATAGTAGACATATTCTGGAAAATTTGGATCTTCAAAACTAGGAGGCTGACTGGCATAGACTTCCTCCTCCAAATCTCCATTCAGAAAGGCACTTTTGACATCCATTTGATAGACCTTGAAATTGGCATGGGCTGTATAGGCTAAGAAGATTCTGATGGCTTCAAGTCTTGCAACAGGAGCAAAGGTTTCATCAGGAATCTATTCCTTCTTGTTGACAATAGCCCTTAGTAACCAATCTAGCTTTGTTCCTGAATACTATGCCATTTTCATCCATCTTGTTTCTGAATACCCATTTGGTGTCTATTGAATTCTTTCCTTTAGGCTTGGTGTTAGGTCCCAATATGTTTGTAGAAGGGGGGGGGGGTTGAATACAAACAATACCGAATAATCGAATTTAGTTCGGAATAAAAAATTGAAACAAAATTCAAGTTAAATAAAAATATTATTAAACTTGAAAGGTGTTACAACAACGGTATCAATTACAAGGGATTAATCTCAAATTAATTATCACAAATCTAGAATAAATTCGACATGAACTTTTTCTATTTTTGCAATAAAAAGATTCAAATGCTAAACACAATTTGAGATTAAGTTCTAGGGATTTTGATCCACTAGATAGTTACACAAGAACAAGAGAATGATTTCTAGTTGTTTGGATTTAACTTTAATAACTAGAAATTGTTGATCTTGAATTTGCAGATGATGGATGAAATATTTGCAGCTCTGCTTTTGTTTTTGTTCTTGGTTAGTTGACTTCTGTTTTTTTTGATAATTGTCTGCTGCTTCTGTCTTTAAGTTTTAATCAATAGCACTGAAATGAACTGACATGACAATCGGCATGACAATCACTTGTACTAGGAAGACAATCGGTATGACTATCTGTTGTACTAGAATGACAATCTGATTGAACTAGTAAGAAAATCTTCCTTCCAGTAGAACTTTCGGTGAGATAATTGAAATGACCTGGCATGACAATCGGTATGACAATCCAGATTGTCATGCTAGTTCAATTTCAATTGTCTTGCTGAATTAAAACAGATTTTAATCCAATTATAATTCTGAAAATTCTTAATATTAATTCAGAATTAATTAATCAATTAATTCAATTAATAAATAAATTAATCTTTGCAGATATAATTTATTTTCTTAATTAAATTATATGACTTAATTAATTAATAGAGAATTAATACTACTCTTCAACTGCAACCATTCTTCTGAAAATCTTCTGAAAATCACTGAAAATTATGAGTCAATTCCACCACTTCAATGTTGACACTCGATGTACTGTCTGGTTCATGAGTGACTAACTTCCGTGACGTTTCTTCATGTCTTGACTTTGATACTTGATTTTCTTCAGATTAAATCCTTGTAATTCTCTGATACCCTGACGAGATCTCTGTCACTTGATTAAATCCACAATCTTGATTTGTATCACTCAGGCTTGATCAATTTCTTGAACTTCTTCCAGTGAATTAATTCCTCAAGTTTGTAGATGAACCTTGTTTCTGAATCCTTTGAAAGATGTTACTTTGCGAGATCTCTTTGACGGTAGATCCACTATTTACTTGTTACATTCTTATTTGAGATGAGTTAAATCCTCGAATAAACAAATAGGCTATGACATATGCCTTACAATCTCCCCCTATTTGTTTGTTAGACAATAACATAAATACCTAGAGGATAACTCAACTAACAAATAAGAAAAAGATATAAACAGAAATGCAAAGTAAATAGCAGAAAAGTTCTGGATAACATTTGACATTTTCCAGATTCCAAATAGATGTTCCTCTAGACTGAACATATCTTCAAGTAGTTTCATCTTCTTTTGTACAACCACATTTCCTGTTGAGAAGCGCATATCTCTCTTGCTTCCCCCCTATGAGAATCAACTGATTAAAAGAGATCACCTTTGTTTACCACATCTCCCGTACAATAGGATCCGCAGATAAAAAACCAATGGTACTCCCCTTTTGGAAAACAGCTTCTTCCCTTACTAGGAAATCACTTTGTGTTTACCACATCTCCCGTACAATAGGATCCGTAGTTACAAACAACAATGGTGTGGTGTAGTGTACATATGTAGGATCTTTTTCTTCCTCCCTGCTATTTCTCCCCCTTAGTTGAGGAATCCTCCAAACTATTACTAAAGCTTTTATCTCCCCCTTAGAGAAGGAATGTATGCCGTTGTCTGAAGGAGTTCTCATATTTCACTTGGTTGGAAAAGAAATAACAAGTAGTTTATCTTTCTTCCTCACTATGAGTGTATGATTCTGTTTAGTGTACCTTACATGTGTTTCACTCTTCTCTCAAGTGTATCACTCCTCTCATAGCTCCAACATTCAGCTGTACCTGCAAGGAAAATCACCTTAGCCATCCTTAAGGAGGTCACATGTGGTGCAATGGGAGTTCGAAAATCCTCATCCTTGTTAGACTCGTAATCTGAGTCATAATCTACAAGTTGCTAGTTTCCCTTTTAGGGTTCTAGATTTGAATTTTGGGAAGGTAAACAATGATCCAAATAATTTAGCATAAGGATCAAAGTTCCCTTCTAATGTCTGTGAAGACATTTCCTTGTGACTCATCAGGTAATATCTGAATCATTGTTAACAAGTTGCTGATCTGCACCTATGTCAGATCCACTAGCCGCAGATGCATCCAGGGGATTTAAGCCTGGGGAGGTAGACACTGACCACTGACATATGGCTTTTGGATCAGTATCCTCTCCAAACACCTGTAAAGGCAATTGGTCCATTAAAGAACCTTGAACAATCGAATCTGACCTTAAAATGGTCGAAACTCTTGTTTCTGTCAACTCATCCTTTGTGTGTGTAACCTTTCCTTGTGCATCAAGAATTATTTATGTTTGAGGTGGTGACACTACATCGGATACCCTGGCCGACAGGAAAATTTCAATAGACACACCCTTTTGAGAGAATGAATCTAGTAACTATTTTTTAGCCTTTTCAGCCATTACATCTTTTTGAGAAGATGTATGGGGCTAGCAGTTATCTCGGTTTAAATACTACTTATCTTTGTAAGAGACAGAACTGCTGGGTTGACTACAGAACCTTCCTTATGTGGTGCACTAGGGCACTATCTCCCTCACGCTCATTCATACTTCATTTTAGTGGTAAGAGAGTGTTGGTTGGTTCTGTTTTTATGTTTGTCTTTACAGTCTGGGATAGATGTTGTGGGTTTTCAACCTCATGACTGTCAATGAAAGAAAGCCATTGGAGACTGAACCTGTATCACAGAACATATGGCACTATAGAGATAAAATGTACTTAAGATCTATAATGAATGAAGATTATACATTTAATCTTTTGAGAGAAATGATGTATAATAGTGATTTCAAAAGATTTTAAATGAAATAAGAAATCACTAATGTTGAAAGAAGTTTGAGTTCAATGATAACATTATCAATATATCACTGCACATATAAAATAATATGATTGTGCCTAGTAATAAGGGAGTTATTAATATGACGACTCTACTAGTTCATATTAAATTGTAACTTCAGTTAGAGTGTCATACCATGTTATTGACGATTGCTTGAGTAGTACACTAGTTCATACCAACCTGAAGTGAGATTGTGAAGACGAGATTGCATAGTCCAATAGATCTGCAGCTGCAAAGTCCATGAACTGTGGTGCACTGACTTCCTCTTTTGACTCACCAACCAGGAGTACACTTGTACACATCTTACTAGAGTCCAATTCCAAGTGTAATGTGCATCAGGTGCGTGATATGTCATAATATTCTCAAGTCTCGTCACTGGTGCTATATGGTAGATACTGCTTCCTGATAATAACCTAGCACAATATACAAATTTTCAATGATAACATTACCAGCTTACAAACAACCATATCCCTCAGATAAACCTTTGCTGTTATCTCCAAAGGTAATCAGTGGGCCAGCTTTCTCAACCATATTTGATAGCAGGGCTCTATCTCCGGTCATATGTCTTGACAATCCACTGTCAAGAATCCACACTACTGGTTCCACCTGTTTATGGCCCTACACTTCAAATGGATTAGACCTTCTTCGGAACCCAAACTTGGTTGGGCCCGGCATACTTGTAGAATTGACCTTTGTCAGGCAAAACAACATTCTTAACTTTAATGGTCTCAATTTTCTCAATGACTGAACATTTGACCTTGTAAACAGCCTTAACAAATTTCTGTTTAGGCTTAGGTACAAATGTCTCCTTTCTAGCCTTAGAAGGACTAGCAGTCTTAGACCTATCATGCTTCCTATTATTCACATGCTAATGAGGAGTAGTCTTATCACTAGAAACATGCTTATCATTAAAATAAGTATACATCAAATTAAAAGCACAAGACATATAATTAGCAACACCACATGCTTTATGAGAGGGATTAACAACAAGCAATTTATGCATGGTAGACATGGAAATTTTGTTATCCAACTCATGTGTGTCTGAGTTAGTCTCAGTTGCTTTCACAACTTTGACTGGAACTTTCGACATACTTGACTTGGAAACAACCTTCTCATTAGCAAGATCTTCAGCACACATTTCTTCTTGAATCATAGAGGAGGTCGTATCAAATGGTTCAGCAATTGATCTTTTATAGAGGGGTTCATCAACACCTTTAAGCACATGTGGTACTTCCCTACCTTTAGCATATACATGAGGTGGGGAGTTTATGCCTAATTCTCCAATAGGAGTATTGTAATCATAACCTATTCCAGATGTTTGATTAATAGCTTGCTTACTGTAGAACTCTTTAGCCTTCGAACAAGAACTGAAGTAGGCTCTACCCTTAGTCTCAAGACCGGTGATCTTGTCTTTGAGAATAGTTTCGAGTTGTCTATAACATTTAACTCTATTCTCTAGAAAAGATACTTGTTCTTTTAACTTGTCTTGATTAATGTGCACAAGTCTTAATTCATTGACCTCTTTCTCAAGGTCTTTGATCTGCTGACTTAACAGTTCATTATCACGACGAGCACAATCTAAGGAACCTCCTAGATGATAAACTAATTCAGCATCAGTAAATTTTACCTCTTTTCTTGACGATGAAGCTTTTCCATCAATAGCCATAAGAGCAAGATTCTCATTTCTTCATCTTCACTACCAGTATCATCCCAGCTTCTTCCCTTTGCCAGGTAAGCCCTTTCAGAGTTACTCTTCTGATTTGAATCATAAGAGTTCATCCTTACTTGCTTTGGCTTCCCGCATTCTGTGGCAAAGTGTCCCAACTCATTACAGTTATAGCATCTAATGGTGCTCCGATCAACCATCCCTGTTTTGTATCCACCACTACTGGTGTTAGAGGATGAAGATCCACCTGTCTGGAATCTGTTGTAGTTGGACTTGTAATTGATAATTTTCTGCTGCTTCTGTCTTTAAGTTTTAATCAATAGAACTGAAATGAACTGGCATGACAATCGACATGACAATCACTTGTACTAGGAAGATAATCGGTGTGACTATCTGTTGTACTAGCATGACAATCTGATTGAACTAGCAAGACAATCTTCCTTCCAGTAGAACTTTCGGTGAGACAATTGAAATGACCTGGCATGACAATCGGTATGACAATCCAGATTGTCATGCTAGTTCAATTTCAATTGTCTTGCTGAATTAAAACATATTTTAATCCAATTATAATTCTGAAAATTCTTAATATTAATTCAGAATTAATTAATCAATTAATTCAATTAATAAATAAATTAATCTTTGCAGATATAATTTATTTTCTTAATTAAATTGTATAACTTAATTAATTAATAGAGAATTAATACTACTCTTCAACTGCAACCGTTCTTCTGAAAATCTTCAGAAAATCACTGAAAATTATGAGTCAATTCCACCACTTCAATGTTGACACTCGATGTACTGTCTGGTTCATGAGTGACTAACTTCCGTGACGTTTCTTCATGTCTTGACTTTGATACTTGATTTTCTTCAGATTAAATCCTTGTAATTCTCTGATACCCTGACAAGATCTCTATCACTTGATTAAATCCACAATTGTGATTTGTATCACTGGGGCTTGATCAATTTCTTGAACTTCTTCCAGTGAATTAATTCCTCAAGTCTGTAGATGAACCTTGTTTCTGAATCCTTTGACAGATGTTACTTTGCGAGATATCTTTGACGGTAGATCCACTATTTACTTGTTACATTCTTATTTGAGTTGAGTTAAATCCTCGAATAAACAAATAGGCTATGATATATGCCTTACACTTGGGTACCAGCTTCCAAACATTGTTCCTTTCAAATTGGTTTAGCTCCTCCTGCATAGCTAAAATCCCCCTGAGTTTTGATGTGTATTGAGTTTTGATTATTAGAAACTCCCCCTGAGTTTATGGATCTTTGATTTGAGAAAGGGAAACTTTTTGTAAGTGATCTGTTCTGACTTTCAGCTTCTTTTGATGACCCGACGGATGGTGAATTTTGAGTACCGACATATGAAGCTGGTTGTCTCCCGACGGATAAAGAAGATTGTCTCCCGACGGATGAAGCATTTTACAACTCGACAGATGTTGAATTTTATGCTTCATTGGTAGTAGATTTTTCTGCATTATCCTTTGATATTGTTTCTTGATCACTTTCATCATCACTGTCATCACTAACCATCTCCACATTGTCAAATTTGAGGCTCTCATGGTAATCTCCATCTTGTAGTCCTTCAATCTTTTTATCATCAAACACAACATGTATTGATTCCACAATAATGTTGGTTCTCAGATTGTAGACTCTGTATGCTTTACCAACAGCATATCCAACAAAAATTCCTTCATCTACTTTAGCATCAAACTTCCCATTCTGATCAGTTTGATTTCTCAAGATATAACATTTGCAGCCAAAGACATGAAGAAAATTTAGAGTTGGCTTCTTGTTCTTGAACAATTGGTAGGGAGTCATGCATTTTTCTTGATTAACCAGAGAAATATTCTGAGTGTAGCATGCAGTATTTACAGCTTCAGCCCAGAAATATGTTGGTAACTTAGATTCTTCAAGCATTGTCCTTGCAGCTTCAATAAGTGATCTGTTCTTCCTTTATACTACTCCATTTTGTTGTGGAGTTCTTGCTGCTGAAAACTCATGCAAAATCCCATTTTCTTCACAAAATGCTCTCATGATAGAATTCTTGAACTCGGTTCGATTGTCACTCCTGATTCTTCTAACTTTGAAATGAGGATGATTGTTGACTTGCCTTATGTGATTGGTGATGATTTCAGTAGCCTCATCTTTAGACTTCAGGAAATATGTCCAAGAGAACTTTGAGAAATCATCTACAATTACTAGGAAAAATCTTTTTCTAGAGATGGATAACACATTGACTGGTCCAAACAAATCCATGTGCAGCAGTTGCAAAAGTTCTTCGATTGTTGAATCAAGCTTCTTTCTGAATGATGCTTTGATTTGTTTACCTTTTGGCAGGCATCACACAGTCCATCCTTAAAAAACTTCACTTGAGGAATACCTCTAACCAGTTCTTTCTTTACAAGCTCATTCATGGTCTTGAAGTTTAGATGGGATAGCTTCTTGTCCATAGCCAACTTTCATCTTGACTTGCTTTACTGAGAAGACAAGTAACAGATTCTGCATTTGATGAGTTGAAGTCATCTAGGTACACATTTCCTTTTCTCACTCCAGTGAGAACCACTTTGTTGCTCCTCTTGTTTGTCACAACACAGGCTTCTGAGTTGAAGGTTACTGAATTGCCTTTATCACAAAGCTGGCTGATACTCAACAAATTGTGCTTGAGACCATCCACTAAGGCAACCTCCTCAATAATGACATTGTCTTTTGAAATCAAGCCATATCCCACAGTATAACCCTTGTTGTCATCTCCAAAATTAATACTTGGGCCAGCTCTCTCCTTGAACTCTGTGAGCAGGGTAGAATCTCCAGTCATGTGTCTTGAACAACCACTATCCAAGTACCATAGATTCTTTCTATTTCCCTGCACACATTAAAATCAAATCAATTTGATTTTGGTACCCAAGTTTCCTTGGGTCCTCCTTGTTAGCTTTCTTATTCTATTTCTTAGGTTTGATCTCATTTGACTTGGGGATATCAGATTCATCCTTAGTCATCTGAGTTGGACCTTTGAAACCATTCATTAAAACAGAATTATCATGCATATTTTGATTAACATGAAATGGCATGCTATTAGCAAACATGTTATTCCAGTAGGGCATGCTAAATGGCATTTGAGGCATACTAAATGCAGCATAATAAGGATTAGGTGCAAATGGCATATTAGCAAATTGTGCATTCATATTCTGTGTAGACATATCATTCATAGGCATGAGAGGCATGGCATTCATGTTGGGAAAAGGAGGTGGCACAGATATGGAAGTAGACATGGCAATTTTGCAATTAACAGACAGATGATCACTTAACACAGATTTTTCTTGGAGCATACTTATCAGGTGTGTAGTTGTTATGTTTGTTAATCCCTACTTTACCATTTCTATTGTTTTTCCTTTTAGCCTTTGTTTTAACCTCAATCTTTTCTAGTCTGTCATTCAATTGCTTGATACACAGATGACCAACATTCACTTTCTTCTCCTTCTTCACTTGACTAGATTCTCCTGAAATGAAGTTTTTGGAAACTGATCCATATTTTTCATTTAACTTGGCAAGTTTGGCTTTACTCACAGGTTTGCTCACAACCGACAGATGAGGATTTATGTCACTCGACGGATAATCCTTTTGGTTATCCGACGGATGACTCTCATCATTCGTCGAGTCTACATCTGTTAGCAATCCTTCAACCAAATTGGATTCCAGCTTCTCCTTATTCTTCTTCCAGGATGCATCACAAAAGGACCCAATACCTTGAACTTTGGTAGTTTGAGCATGAACATCTCTATATGTTTTCCATGCCTTAATCACCTCCTGTTCTCGTTCAAGCTGCTTCTTCAAAATCTCTTCTTTCTTCAAGGACTCAGTTAATTGCTCCTTAGTAATCTTGCATTCTATTCTCAATTTCTCAAATTCAATAAACTGAGACTCTAGCATATTATTCCTCTCACTTAAAAACAAATTGTTTTCTTTGATTTTAGCATTTTTCTTAGTGAGGGACTTAAGTGTAACACGCAAATGATATAATTCTGTAGACATGTCATTTATTGCATCATTACACTCAGCTTTAGATAAATGTGCAAGGTTAGTGGTGATTACCTAATTACTTGAAGAACTTGTGTCTGTTTTATCAGACTTGGCCATTAGGGCTAGATTGACATAGCTGACATCCTCATCCTCATCCAGACCATCTACTGCCCAGTCATTTTCTTGTGTAATGAAAACCCTTTCCTTTTGTTTGAGCAACTCAAAATACTTCTGTTTATAATCCACAGGCTCAAACTTCTTCTTGCTGGAATCTGACTTTCTACACTCACTGGAAAAGTGCCCTGCCAAGCCACATTTGAAACATTTGAATTTTGATTTATCCACCATGTTTCTATTTGGCTTAGCTGCTCCAAAGTTCTTTTTGAACTTGAGCTTGGCAAATGTTCTGGAAAGAAATGCTAGATGTTCATCAATGTCATCCATATCATCTTGGCTCAAAGAATCTTCATTTTCTGCTACCAGCCCCTTGCCCTTGTTTTCACAGACCTTTGAAGTAGACTCAACAACTTCTATCTTCATCTCCTTCTCTTTCTCTAACTCAGCAACCAGTGCAATGGATCCTCCTTTCTTCTTTCCTCTCTATATCCTCTCATCTTGCTCTATTTCAAGCTCATAAGTTTTTAGGATGCCATACAGTCTCTCCAAAGTAAACTCGTTGTAATCTTGAGAGTTTCTCAATGAGACTGTCATTGGTTTCCATTCCTTTGGAAGAGATCTAAGGAACTTGAGATTGGAGTCTTTTGTCTGATAGACTCTTCCATGCAACTTCAAAGCATTTAGTAGTTTTTGAAACCTACTAAAGATTTCAGTGAGAGATTCACTATCTTCACAATAAAAGTGCTCATATTGCTGAATTAGCAGCTGCATCTTGTTTTCTCTACCTTGTTCAGTGCTATCACAAATTATTTGAATGGTATCCCAAACCTCACTGGCTGTCTTGCAATTGATGATGTTTTCAAACATGTCACCGTCAACTCCATTGAACAGAATATTCATGGCCTTCTTGTCTTTCCTGACTTGTTCAATATCAGGATCTGACCATTCATGCCTTGGCTTGGGAACTGATGACTCATTTCCAGTTGCAGCTCTCATTGGTACATGAGGACCTCTCTCTATACAATCCACATAGGCCTCGTCTTGAGAAAGTAAATGAAGATGCATCTTTACCTTCCAGTGATGGTAATTATCTTTGTCCAGAAAAGGAATCTTGACTCCAACATACTTCTTGTTCATCTTACTATTTGTTGTGATCTTTAAACTCTTTGTTCTTCAAGAGCTTGCTCTGATACCAATTGTTAGTCCCTAACAATACAACAAGAATTACAGAAGGGGGTTGAATGGAATTCTTGAAACTTTTTTTTTGAATTATAACTCAAAATATATATATGAGTATTTTGATTTGCAAAGTGTGGAATGATAAGTTAAAATGAATCAAAACACAAAGTAATAAAAACACAAGTCTTTAAAACTTTCTGGTGGATTTGAATGTATCCACCATATATATATATCGAGAGAATCCTATGAAGCTTGAATAGCTCACAGCTGCTTACAAATAAGAACAACTAAACTTACAGAGAAATGCTTAAAGGATACAGCTTACAATTGTTTCTCTGAGAAATGTATTGCTTAGTCTTGTTGTTGTTCTACTTGCTACTCTTGGTTTATATATCACCAAGATTACACAGTAATAAGAAAAGATAATAAAACAAAACCTATCAAGTCTAATACTATGCTACTTTATTACTCTATTCCAGCATCTTTGAATATCTTCATAAGAGCATGGAAATGGCAATGCTTCTTTGTTCTCAAAAACCCAGTTGAATAGGCTGCCACATTCCTTTTGCAAACACTCGACGCATGTGGCTGTGTTGTCACTGTCAACAGATGTTTGAATTGATCATCCATCAGGTACATGATTATCATCCATCGGGTTGCCTTATTGATCATCTCTCGGGTAGCTTTGTTGATCATTCGTCGGGTAGCTATTTGGCACTTGACTTCATTTCATTTATGCAGAATTACAAGACATCTTATATTTATAATTAATCAACCTATTCTGCATATCTAATTAAAGTCAACATGAGTTATATGCTACTATAGAATCTATACAAAGGTGTTTGCAGAAATGTGCTTCATGACTTATTGTTACATAAACTACTCACTCAATGGATGTCAAATCATCATCCGTCGGGACTATATTTGATCATCCGTCGAGTGCTACATTTTACACTAAGTTAAATCTACTAAGGTGTTTTGTTAATGAAATTATCAAGTTCACAATATATTCCCAACAGTTGTTTCACCGAGCCTTTCTCCACAACAATCACAACACACGCCTACATCCCCCATCCCCGAGGGAGTGCCTGAAGAGACCTCATCACCTTTTCGTGATGAAATGAATTTCTTTGATGAAGACACTCTTCTGTTTTCCACTTCCCCTGAGCCTTCCCCCATTCCTTTTGAGCATTGGGAGGTATCTGATAGCGAGTTGGACTTTGACTGGAGCAAGTATGAGGTCTGCACAGAGGCCGTGAAGAAACATTTTATGAAAGAGCAAGGGAAGTTATTTTGTGTGGGGATCTCCTCTAATTGTTCAAATGAGTAATTAGAATGGCTGATGGAATATTATGACATGGAGGGGATATGGGCGCGCCGTTTAAGCATGATGTGCCCCCATCTCTTTAATTATGGCAGAAATTTCAGGATTTCTAGGATGGTTATAAGTCCAAAGTTGGTGTCCCTGGGAGTGGGCGTGCCTCTCCATCCTTTTGTGAGGGATGTGATCGAGATGTATGACTTGGCACCATTCTAACTGTCTCCTAACAACTATAAGTTTGTTTTGGCTCTATATATCTTATATATTTACATGGGTTTCCCAGCTCTTACTATGGAGGAGGTGAGTCATTTCTTCAGCCTTATCTGACCATGGATATTATTACTTAGTTATGGACAAATAGCACAACAAGAAGGGCTTTCCTCAGGGAAAGTTAACTACAAAAAGGGGTGGAAAGAGAATTTCTTTTATCTGTATGATGTGCCCAGGATCAGGACTCAGTTTAATAGGGAACCAAGTAAGGGCGCGCCTTTATTCTCACAGCCTTTTATCTCTTTTACTTAATCTCATATTCTTTCTTTTTATTATAACAGAAAAACCTTATGTTCACGAACTGGAGGGCGCACCCAAGGATCGTGCTGATTCAATACTTAAAATTACTGCGGACAGATGGAAGTTGAAGACATTAGTCACTAGGTCCAACTTGATGAGGGTTGGGATCCTGTCTGATCGTGTTGGAACCAAATGCAAATATATGGAGTTTAGGAAAGGCATCCCTATAAATCGCGTGGTGGAGATTGACAGTGATGAAGAAGGGGACGAAGATGAATATGAGGACAGTACTGCCCCACCAGAACCTCCCCTAAGTTGGGATAACCTAAGCATTTAGGAGGGCGCGCCTTGTAATTCTTGTGGCGCGTCTTCTATATGTTGTTTTTATTTTATGCACTTTTATATAGTAATCTACGTGTTTACTTATCTTGTCTAGTATATTGTTCTGTACACGCTATGTTCTTGTCATTCATGTGTTTAATTCCATGTTTATTATATTTAGAAGTTCAGGGCGTGCCCTGCTTTTAGGCTCGCCTCAACTTTTTGTTCCTGATATCCTTCCATATGTTTTTGGTGCAGAAATGGCTCCTCCCAAGATCCCTAAATCATTTGGATCTTGTACTGGCGAAAAACCTAAGGCCAAGCCAAAGAAAGATGCTACCAAGACTCAGACACCTACTCCCACTCCAGTCCCTGTTCCTCAGCATGTCCCTGTTCTAAAGAGGCCAATCATTGATCTGACTGAAAAATAGGACGCGCCTAAGAGACCAAGGGCTGATGGCGCGCCTTCCGGATCCTCTGCTGCTCTAAATTATCTTGGCCCATTGAGTTCTCTCCATGTGACAGATGAGGAAGTGGAGCAGTGGCAAGCTATGAGTTTAGAGGATGCTACCAAGGCTTCTATCAAGGCTTCTTGCCAGCTATTTATCCACTCCAATCAAGTATTGGATAAACTCTTGGGAGAAAAGGCGCGCCTGGAAAGGCTACAAGGTGACAAGAACATTTTGCAGAACACTTTGAAGGACAAAGATTTTCTCCATGCCAAGGATATCAAAGCCAAGGACTCTGAAATCTCCTTCCTCAAAGATGAGGTGGTTAATCTGACCTCCCAACTTGAGATTGCTAATAAGAAGGCTACATCTCTTTATACTGAGATGGGAGGAGCTAACCTGAGGATTGAGTATCTTGAAGAGAGAATGGGTGGTCTGAGGAGAAGAGGGATGTTACTGATGAGGCTTTTGCCAGTGGTTTTCACTTCTACATGATTTGGTTCATGGGCAATGACCCTGATTATACCTTTGAGAAGTTCGGGGAAGAGACAGTGGCTGAGATGGGGGAGTTCAAAAAGGAGTATGCCGCATAGATCAAAGCAAGAAGGGTAGAGCTTGGGCTGGAGGAGGAAGAAGCTGAAGGTGCGCCCACTGATGAGGCCTCTAAGGACGCGCCTGAAATTGACCCTACAATTCCTCTTCAGTCTATTCCCCCAACTGATAATGTTGAGAGCTCGCCCTAACCTTCTTGTTTAGTCTTGTCTTTTAATCCTGGTTTTCTAAATACGTTGAGGTGTCAGCCCTCTTTTGATGATGTGCAAAGTTGTATGACTATATGTTTTGCTACTCTTTAATTTGCACTATGACAATCGTAAGGTTTCATTTCTTTCAGTATGCATATAAGAGCAGATTTTCTGTGAAAAAGTTTCCAAATACCTAGTGTATGGCGGGCCCTAAGGGGTGAGATACACCTTAAAAGTAAATATTCTTGTATAGTAATTTTTCAAGGATAGAATTTGTCAAGGAGCCTCTCTCGTTAGGGCGTGCCTTGTTTCATACAGGGTTTCATCTTAGTCTTTTCTAGATAATCTTACACTTTTATTTTTGCTAAGATTTTATAAGTATACAGAAGTTTAAGGCCCGTTCTTCCATAAAGGCGTGTCTTTGCATCTTGATCACGAGTTAACTTAGGACATAACATTTCCCCAATTGGGTGCACCTTACCATAGGGCGCACCTCTGATTTTTAATAGATTTTCTTAGATAGGAGATTTTACAACTTCTAATTTAGAGGGCATATTCCCTAGTACAATAATGGAATTCTGCTGTCATATCATATCATGGATATCTTTTGTTGGTGTATCACAAATAAAATTTTCTTTATTATGAAGGGACTTTGTTATTAGGGCACGCCCTAACTTTCTCTGTATGCTAAGCAAACAAAGCAATTTGAAGCAATTTTTTCTTTTTATTGATAATGCGCTCTAGTGTAAAAATTACACCAGTCCCATGGTTACTATGCTCTGTGGGGAAATTATTTGAAATTTCATCCTTCTGCTAGTTCCAAGGTTTGTAGTCATGTATACTACCCCCTAGGCTAGGAGGAATTTATTTTCTACTAGTCTATTATATAGGAATTAATCATAGAAACGAGGGGTCCAAAGCCACACCCTACTGATAATACTTCCGTAAAGGCTCTGCATTTCAATCCCGGGGAATAAGCTTGCCATCCAAATCTTCCAAGCGATAGGTTCCCTTCCGAAGTATAGCCTTGACCTTGTATGGTCCCTCCCAGTTAGCTCCAAGCACACCATGGTGAGCTATTTTAGTATTCGGCATCACCTTTCGCAACACAAGATCTCCCACCTTATAAGGCACAAACTTCACCTTCTTATTAAACTACCTTGCAATTCTCTGCTAATATATAGCAAGCTTCAACTGAGAGTTCATTTTGGCTTCGTCCAGCAAATCCAAGTGGAGCCTTTGGTTAACTTCTGCATCTTCCTCAACAAATAAATCCCTTCGCAGAGACCCAACTCCTACTTCTACGGGAACCAAAGCCTCGTACCCGTAAGTCAACAAAAAAGGGACTCTCCTGTGGTCGATCTAGGAGCTGTGTTGTAAGACCAAAGGACCATGGGCATCTCCTCCGGCCAATCTCCCTTCTTTTCTTCCAGCTTAGCCTTTAAAGTATGTTTGACAATCTTGTTTATGGCTTCTGTCTGACCATTGCTTTGCGGGCGGTAGACCGCAGCAAAATCTTTCTTGATGTTCAAGTCTTCACAAAGCTTCCTTAGCTCTTTACTGTCAAACTGCTTTCCATTATCGGAGATGAGTTTATATGGAATACCGAACCTGCAGACTATGGAGTTGAAGACAAAATCTTTGATTTTCTTTGCCGTGATCGTGGCTAGTGGCATAGCTTCTGCCCATTTTATAAAATAATCAACAACCACCATATCATACTTCACACCCCCTTTGGCCTTGGGAAATTCCCCAATGATATCAATCCCCCACAAGACAAAAGGTCAAGGACTTGCCAGCGAAGTGATAGACGCTGCCAGGGCATTGGAATAATTAGCGAATCGTTGGCAGCGATCACATGCCCTAACAAAATTGAAGGCATCTCCTTTCATGGTAGGCCAGTAATATCCTTGTCTGAGGACTTTCATTACCAACGAACCACCCCCCGAGTGATTGCCACAAATACCTTCGTGCACCTCCCTAAGAATATAATTCCCTTCTTCCAGATCCACACAATGTAACAGCGGTTGATTAAACACTCTCTTATGCAACACCCCATCATATACTACGTACTTCGCAGCCTAGTAGCGAAGGCGTCGAGCCTGTAACTTGTCTTCCGGAAAAGTTCCCATTCGAATATAGTTATGAATGGGGGTCATCCAATTTTCCTGTGGGATCTCCTGTTTCTGGAACACCCCTACCTCTGGAATACTTGGAATTTCTTGGATCCCCAAAGGGATTTATCCAAGTTGAACGCTGTCCATTTGTGACCCCATCTTGGCCAAGGCATCTGCATTGCTATTTTCTTCCCTCGGTACACCTTCTAGCCTGACACTTCCAAACTTTTTAGTAGACGCTGCACACATCTCATATATAGCTCTGTCCGAGGTCCTCGGGCCTGGAAACCTCCGTTGATTTGGTTTACTACTAGCTCTGAATCACTCCGAGAGATCAAGTTCACAACCCCCACTTCTAGAGCTATTTTCAAACCATTGATTAACGCTTCATATTCAGCATCATTGTTAGTGACGTAAAACTTGAAATAAATGGCACTCATCAGACAATGCCCTTCCGGGGTGACTAAAACAATCCCGGCTCCTGCTCCATTGTTATTCACGACCCCATCGATATGCAAGATCCACCAATGGTGCGGGAACTCTTCTCTCACGTCAACAGGAGGATTCCCTTATGAGGAAGGTTCTGTCAATACTATAGCCTTATCTTCTAATTCAGAGTCAAACTCAAGTATGAAATTAGCCAACGCTTGTCCCTTGATTGCTGTACGAGGGCAATACTCCAAATCAAATTGTCCCAACACTATCGCCCATTTTAGCATTCTTCCTGATGATTCTGGTTTATGTAGAATATGCCGGAGAGGATAAGCAGTGCGGACCTCTATTCAGTGAGCTTGGAAATATGGCCTTAACTTTCGTACCGCAAGGATAAGGATGTACACTAATTTCTCCATACTGGTATATCTAGTCTCTACATCCAATTACCTCTTACTAACATATTATACCGGTGATTGTTAACCTTCTGCTTCTTTTACCAATGTTGCACTGATCGAATACTCTAAGACTGCCAAATAAAGAATCAATGTTTCTCCATCCTCTGGCTTGGCCAACATGGGAGGGTTTCCCAATTATTCTTTGATTTTTTGAAAGGCCTCCTCATAATACGAGGTCCACACGAAGTCTTTTCTAATTCCTTTAATTGGTTTAAAGAATTCTTTGCATCTATTTGAGAACTTTGATACAAATCGATTTAGCACCGCAATCCTTCCCGTTAAACTCTGCACTTGCTTAATATTGGTGGGAGATTTCATGTCCAGCAGGGCCTTGATCTTTGCAGGATTGGCCTCGGTTCCTCGGTGGTTAACCATGAATCCCATGAATTTCCCTGATTCCACATCAAATACACACTTTTGAGGATTCAGCTTCATTCTATATTTTCTCAAAATGTGGAACATCTCATCCAAGTCCGCTATATGATCCTCCGCTCTTTCAGATTTCACAAGCATATCATCCACGTACACATCCATCGTCTTCCTGATTTGACCCTTGAACATTTTGTTTACCAACCTCTGATAAGTTGCCCCAACATTGATTAGACCAAACAGCATCCCAATGTAGCAATAAAGCCCCCTATCAGTAATAAAAGAAGTGTGCTCTTGGTCAGGTTCATACATGGGGATTTGGTTATAGCCAGAGTATGCATCCATGAAGCTTAGTAGAGCATGTCCTGCCGTAGCATCGACCAACAGGTCGATTCTTGGCAAAGGGAAGCTATCCTTTGGACACGCTTTGTTCAAATCAGTGAAGTCTACACATGTTCTCCACTTGCCATTAGGTTTTTTCACTAACACTGGATTCACCAACCAATCTGGGTAAAAAGATTCTCTGATTAGTCCGACATCCAGGAGTCTATCTACTTCTTCTGTAAATACAACAACCCTTTCCCCACTTACAGCCCTGCGCTTTTGCCGGATCCCCTTATGCTTGGGAACAATGTTCAATCGATGGCACATGACCTTTGGCTAAATTCCCACCATATCTGAATGGCTCCACACAAAAACATCAAGGTTTGCCAAGAGAAATATTGAAAGCCCTTCTTTCAATCTCGGAGCCAACTGAGATCTGATTCTCAAGACTTTGCTTGGATTCTTTTTATCGACAGGGATTTTAATTGTGTCTTCCACTGGCCCTATTTTTTCCCTTGGCATTGGTATCCGTGGATCTAAGTCGAGCTGACTATGATCCTCATCATTTTGCAGAGAAGGCGCATCCTCTTGGAGAGGAGCATCAACTTTTTCTGCCCCGGAAGGCGCGCCCTGTGTCATAGGGGCATAAACTTCCTTTGGATTTCCTGAGGATAAGGGCGCGCCCTCAGGGGGAGGGGCATCTACCTTATACATATCTTGTCCAAGGCTCTGTAAGACATCAAATCTTCCTTCGAGCCGTTCCCCGTTGAAATTTTCTTGGACTATGTCATTTGGGGGCTCCTCTTCTTCCAACATTTCAATCCTGATTGTGTCTTCAAGGAGGAACGTCGTCGGAGACAATTCAGAGGGATATTCATTTTCTTGCTCCATAAAGTAAGGGACCCGAATGTCTTCGATCAGTTGTTCGATACTTCTCTCTCGCTCATCATATGATGCATCTTCGTATTGGACATCCTTTCTCCTAAAGCCCCTCATAGCTTTCTTGTAACATTCTCGAGAGTCATATTGAGATCCCTTTATGCTGCCAACTTCATTCGGGGTAGGAAACTTGATGGTGCGATGGTGGATCGAAGTGATGACATTCATTTACCTAAGAAAAGGTCATCCTAGTAGCATAATGTGGGATGACTCCTGATTCAGAACCTTAAAATCGAGCATCTTTATCACGGACAACGGACTCTCCCCCAAGGTACACGATAATCGAATTGATCCCATAACTCTAACTCCTTCGCCAGAGAAACCATAGACCCAAGAATCTTCTCCCGACATATCCCGATCAGGTAGCCCCATCTTCTTAAAGGTGATGTAGTAGAGGATGTTTGCCGAGCTTCCATTGTCTATGAAGGCTCTATGTACATTCTTGGTCCCAATATGAATGGAAATAACCAGTGCATCATTATGGGGATGATGTACCCACCGGGCATCTGCTTCCCTGAAGGTGATGTCCATGGACTCGCCCTTAAATACTTTGGGTGACCGAGTTTCCACCCTGTGAATGTCGGTTAGAGGTCTGAACCGAGCTTCCCTTGCATACCTTGACAAGGCTCTGTTGCTGCATTCCATCCCAGGATCTCCCCCGTAGATTGCTCGGATGCTGCCATCCCTGAAAAACTTATTATCTTCCAGAGTTTCGTTGTTGGACCCCGAGGGGCACGACCTCCTTCTTCCTTTATCCTATTGGCACCATCTTTATGCCTCCTTACTTCCTTCATTACCCATTCTCCAAGATATCCTTCCTTAATAAGAGCTTTGATCTCATCCTTTAGTTGCTGACACTCATGTGTGTTGTGTCCGGATGACTCGTGATATTCATAATATTTCTTCTTATCTTTGCTTTGCCAAGATGACAGAGCCTCAAGTTTTCTAAACAACCCTCTATTCTTGTTTATCTCAAGATGTGTTTAATAGATGCGGCCAGAGGCATATATTTGCTCGTTCTATTGTCAGAGCTCGAGGGAGAACTCCATTCCCTCCTTGGGGTCATAGCGTTTACCCGATTTGGGCTTCGACTACTCCTTCGATATCTTGGGCTTGGAGATCTATCTCTCTTCCTTGCTCTGCCTCTTTGGCTTGTTTGCAAAGTCGGTTGTACCTCTGACAAGGATTGTTCTATGGCCTTGAATGATTCTGCCAAAGCAAAGACATCTGCCAGAGTAGCTGGGTCTTTTCCCTGCAAATGCTTCCATAAATCCGAGCCGACCCTTAGCCCTGCTATCAAAAAACTCTTCAAAGCTTCGTCTGAAGCACCTCTTACGCTGGTAGACTCAGCATTGAACCTCTTAAAGTAGGACGTCAAGCTTTCATTTTCCCTTTGCTTAACATTGGCAAGAGTTGTGATAGATGGCGCGTATCTCACTGCGGCTTGGAACTTGGTCAAGAACAGAGTCTTCGTTTGGTCCCAAGAAGTGATCCCTCCCGGTTCGAGCTTTTGAAATAATTGATGGGCGCTCTCCCTAAAAGTCTCCACCAAGAGCCGACATCGAGCCAAATCTGGGACTTGATACACGTCCATCTCTATATTGAATCGGCCCAAGAATTCCACAGGATCGGAACTTCCATGGAAACGGAGATCGCTGGTAGTGTTACGATATCCGGCCGGCAACTGAGCTTCTCTTACTACCATAGATAGCGGAGAAGGAATTTTGTCCGTGGTTGTCACCCTGCCTTCCAAGTGGTTGAGCAGTCTCTTCAGATCATCCACATTGAAAGTTCCCATGCCTGGGATAGTTTGCATGTGAGGCTGTGGACCTTGGGCATGAGGTGGAGGTACTACTTCCTGATCTCCACCTGGAGGAGCTTGTTGTTGGTTGGTGTTTTGGGCATCCTCAGGTATCACAATCACTTCCGGGTTTCGTCCTTGATTTCCCCCCAGATTTTCTCCTTGACCTCGGCCGCGGCCCCGAGCCATCTCATGATCATAATTTGCCACATCTCAGTGACCATCATACTCGGCATAGTTATCGCTTTCTGCTCGATTATACCAGGGGGTATCCCTGTGACCATGATAGTTGTCGCGGTGATATCCATCTAAGTATTTATAAATCGAAGAATAGTTTAGTTACAATCTCGGAATTGTAACTTATCCTTTTTAAGCTCGTAGGCTTAAAGATTTTAGTATACTTGTATTTTGACAATTATAGAGCCAAAGTATACTTTAACTTCGTGCACAGTTTATGGGTTTTATATAAGCCGAGATGATAAAAGAAGTGCAAGTAATTGGCTTTGGATTTGTGTTTTTGAATTTTAGGTGGATCATTATGAAATTTAATATTTATCGATTTATATTCCCACGGAACATTGAAGATGCTAGTGGGGATTATACGATACTTTTCGTAATGATTCTATATACACGAACTATGCGTTGACCAAGATCCAAATAAATGAAGTGCAAGTAATTGGCCAAATCGTGTGATTAAATCCACCTTTGAAGCTTAGATGGATGATTATGAGGTTTACTATTTATCGATTTATAATCCTACGGAGCACTAAAGATGTTAGTGGGGATTATACGATACTTTTCGTAATGATACTATCTACACGAACTATGCTTTGACCAATATCCAAATAAATGAAGTGCAAGTAATTGGCCAACTCGTGTGATTAAAATCCGTCTTTGATATTTGACAAAATTACGAAGCTTACCATTGATCAAATTATAACCCTACGGAATACTAAAGATGTTAGTGAGGATTATACAATACCTTTCCTAATTATTTCTATATTCACGAAATATGTTGGCCAAGATCGAGATAAATAAAGTGCAAGTAATTGGACAACTCGCGAGATTTGTCAAATATGAAATCTCACTCGTGAGGAGTTATAGAGATTTATGAAATCTCACTCATGAGGAGTTATAGAGATTTATGAAATCTCACTCGTGAGGAGTTATAGAGATTTAAGTACTTGTATTTTATAGTTCTTCTTATTTTAAAGCGTCTTTTTGAAGATCAAGTACTTATTCGAATTCCGAGTTCGAATCTTTGTTCTCTTTTCTTTAAGAACCTTCTTTATAGGAGATCTAGTATTATAGCTTGAGATGAAGAAGATAAATTAAGTACAAAACTCAAATAAAAGGAACTCAAAGAAGAAGCTAAAAATTACCACTTTTGGAAAACGGTCAGAAAAGTTCGCCAGAAAAATTCGCCGGAGGTTCAGCCGGATTTTGGCACTATGAACGAACTTGGGCAGCCCTTCGGGAGGCCGGAGAGTGGTAGTGGATGGGCTCACTTGGTGGGAACAAGCTTGGTTGGGAGAAGCTAAGCTTGGGTTTCAAAAACCTTGTATATATGTATATATATTTAAGAGAGAGAATGTTTTTGAGAAGAAGTGTGTGTATAGAATTTGAAAGAGATGAAGAGAAGCACTTCTTGAAAAAATTCCAGCAACTTTGTGGCTCTTTAGCTTGGTTGAAATGTGTTGGGGTGGGGGTTTATTTATAGGAAAAGTTAGGTGGATTGAATTGTGGTGATTTGAGGAAAATAGATGGTGGATGTCGTATGTCACATGGATTGATGACTTGGCAAGTATGTTGTGTTTCTTTGACATAGACATATAAGACAAAAAGCTTTATGGGTTCAAAACTTAGCTGATATATTTGATTAAATATATTTTTTCCTTTTTTTAATCATTGTTTAATTAATTTAATTATGCATTAAACACCATTAAATAAGACCACCCTAAAAACTATTAAATAAATATCATAAAAAATATGATAATTACTTAAATATTATAAAATGATGTCCTGCAAGTTTTAGTCAACTTTGGTCAATGGTATCTAGGTCAAACGTGGTCAACAGGGGGACCAACTGCCTCGAAATTAGTGCTCAGACAAAAATTATCGAAATGTTACGAAATGTTTACCATACATAGAAAATAACATTTAAATGAATCATACCAAATTTCAAGTCATTATAGTTAGTGGAAGTATTTCATTTAAAATATATACTGTTCTATCAGCCTTTTCTTTCGAGTAAAAATATCATTGGTCTTGAAATTAAATATATGGATATTTTGACCAAAGTTTTGACTTGAATAAATACTTAAAATATATTTCCTAATATATAAAATATATTTTGATGGTAGGAAATATTTTAGAGTATTTTTGAATAATTTTCTCCGAAAAACGCCGATTTTACGAAACGAGAGAAAATTACTTCACGTATACATGGAATGGGTTATAAAAATGGATATTAATATTTCAATAATGAATATTAATAAACTTTGGATAAAAACTCTTTTAATGGATATAAAAATATATTTTGGAGCGAAGAGTAAAATATTTTTGATATAGCACGAGTCTTCTAAGGAATATTTCTGATATATCCCTTTTTCGAGCTTGTTACCTTATTGATGTTTCAACTGAGATCTAGGAAATATCATGTCTTGATATTTCTTCTTTGATCATATTGACTTAGAGATATATTTCATAACGATATAATTTTGATATTTTAAAATAATGGAATATCTCTTTTATATGAATATACTTGAAAATAATTTTTCTAGTTTGACTATTTTGACTTGATTTGGATCAATTAAAATCATTTCCTAATGGAGAGGATCTACATGTACTTAAATTTTTTATTTTATCATACAAATACCAAAATAAATAATATGTCAAAGATATCCTTTGAAACTCTATTCTACAAGGATCCAAAGATTCAAGCATTTAATTCTGAGGTGAGTAGAAAATCTTTGAAAGAGAAAATGCTGGAGTTGATCTAGAATAGCTAAGGCAAATGGAGGAAGACTTCAAGAAATCCATGAAGACAGTAAATACGGATATTGATGTTATCTCCAAAGATCTTTATGAAGATGATCCTTCTAACAGACCAACCAAAGGTGTAGTCATAAGGGAAGTAAGTAAGGCATAAGATGAAAGATCTCTCAAATTTGAAGCTATTTTAAATGCTGACAGGAAGCATAAAGGGAAAGAGAAGATAGGAGAGAAGTCAAAGCTTTTAAAGCCTAAAGACAAATATATTACAAAGAAGAAATCAGTATCTAAAGCAACTAAATCACAAATACTGATAGATCCAATCTATATAATTGCTCAATCTTTTGATATTGATGAAATTACTGAAGAAGAAGAAGTCATTCAAGCTCACCAAAGAAGGAAGATTCATGGAGCTTACTAGGCTGAAAAACTGAAATCAACCTCTAATATTGCTCAAATTAATAAAGAATAAGTTGTTATTCAACCAATCACAACCTCTGATTCTACTCATGTTGTTGATTTCTCAAACCTAATTCAAGCTTATTTATCAAATCCTGATTCTGAAGACATAGTCTCTGATAAGCCAGAACTTACTTTTGAAGAAAAAAAGAAGCTACTATGGGGAAGCAAGAAACCAGCACCTATAAGAGATTCTAATGAAACATTAAAGAAGATTTACAGTGGAAGTTCTCATTCTAGAATATCTGGAATCACAAGTGGTCTTGTAATATTAAATGTTGATCCATTTGTAGGAGATGCTTTGATTTTAAGAAAGCAGCTAATTTGATAGAAAATGGAGATAATGTGATGCTTGAAGACTTACAGAAGATCATATCAGTGCAAATTTTTTTGATCGTGTTGAAGAGAAAATAATTTATTTTTTGGAGTCTGGGAGAAACTTAAGGTTAAATCAAGAACAATTAAGAGACAAACCATGCCAGAAATTGGAACTTATTGCTACAATTCTCAAGTTAACTAATTCTGTAACTGTCAGATGGTCTGCATTCATAAAGAACCTGATACATTTAAAGCAAAGAGGAATGCCTTACAAATCTAACTACATTCCAAAGTACATTGATCAAACTGAATATGCTGTTGATTTGCCTATTGGAGGAGCCAAGATAGAAATAAGTATGGGGACTAAAGTTTTAACCTTTAATCCTGATGGAAAGAAAATTGGGTTTCTGGAGCTGGATAATGTATCTCTTGGAAATTTAAAGTTACATAATCTCAGGGCTTCCACTTATCAGAATGATGAATCAACAGATAAACTAAAAGAACATAAATAGAGGATGCGATGGTATTTGGATGTAATGAAAAAAAATCTGTTGAGGAAGTTTCTTGAAGATTTTCCAGACTGTGTTAGATTTCAGAATGAAGAGTAAAGTCTTATATTCACTGAAGTAAGAATGAATATGTTTTTTTGATTACTGCATTTAGATAGTTTTGACATCATCAATTGGAACTTGTACATATTTTCATAATGCACAAGTTGGGGGAGATTGTTAGATATAATTGATGATATCTGGACAGAAACTATCAGAAGTATATATCAGGACTTATATCAGTATTTACTAAAGAGTGATGTCATCAGTACTTATATCAGTACTTGATGATTAGCAGATGACGTCATCAGGATTTGTCACATCAGTAGATATTTAAGGAGAAAAAGGAAAGCAGGTATTCAAGGCGGTGAAGGACTTTATCTCATAAGCAATCATACATGAATAGGTTTCCTTATTGTAATAGAATAGGATTCCTTATTTGATTGCGTAGTTTTGCTCTATATAAAGCACATATTAGGTTCATGTTATAAGCATTGCGAACAATGTTATATCATTCGCATAACCTAGCAGCCCTCAAGGATATGTGTTGATCCTTTTAAGAGAGTACGTTTATAACCAGTTTTTATCTGTTAATATAACAATTGTTGATTCTGTTAAAGCTTTGTCGAATTATTTGCATAAACTGTATTCACCCCCTCTATAGTTGATTACGAACCTAACAACATGCATTTATAATAATTTAAAAGTTACAATTATCTAATAAAAAATTGCAATTATCTATATATTATAGTCGTAGTAGCACTAACAATCATTCAATATCTCAACAGATCATCAATCATGAATCTGACATAAAAATAATTCATATATCGTAAACACTAACTATTGATATTCACCAGTTTTTTTTGAGAATCCGAATATAAATTAGTACTAATATTGTCATTCAAATCATTTCAAGTTTCTTTAGGTTATAATTCAACTGTTGAAATAAAAACTAGGGTTTGCTAGTATTTAATGTTAGGGTTTGTGAGCTTCAAACTTTAATGGTTGTTCTCGCGGTGGGGACTAGCTGTCCTCGCAAGATGCCTACGTATCTATCTATTATAAAGAATCAAGCCAAAACATAGTTCTAGGTAGCGGGATATAGCCCTTTATATAGAGGTGAGTCTAGTGTTAGACTTGTGTTGAGAGACTTGGTAGACAAGTCTCCAACTTAGATGGTAATTAGGATTCTTGTAAGGCAAGGGATTCTAAATCCTTCCTTGTAGGAGTTAGTGTCCATGTTGGACGTCATGTCTCTGGTCTTTCAGTCGTACTGGGCCTAGTCCGTGGACAACATGTATTCGTGGACCTTGACGACCTCGACTCGTGGGCCTTGATGACTTGGGTCATCTTTAGCCTGTAACAGCCCTCAATCAACCTGGTTTGTATTGGGATTTGGACAAGATTTACGAGTGTAATTAATGTAATATTTAATGTGTCTTTAGTATTTGTTTCTATCCATATTATTTGCCCCAACTTCCGGGAAGACTGCTCAAGTTTTCATGGAAGTTATAAGTATATTCACGACTCGGGGTACTTTCGGCCCTTCTCGGGTATCGGCCTTTTATGGGTATCACCATTTCACCATTTATCATAAAGTGTTGAGTGATCTATACATTTATAATGACATACTTTTTTAGTGTGAGTATACACACTGAGGGCCCTTGCACAGGCTAATTGAATAGTGTTTGACACAAAACAATCCTAATCGGGACTAAAAAGCGAGCGTTAATCACCCCTCAACCTTCGTCAAGCTTAATTATATGGTGAAAGCTGCTAGCAGGCCCTGATCGGGGCTAATCGGCCCTAAACGGGGCTAATTTCCATGCACGAACTGCTAATTAGGCTTAAAATAACCTAATTTTAAGCTAGAATACACTAATTGGCCTTAATCGAGGCTAATTGTCCCTAATCAGGGATAATCGGCCCTAAACGGTGCTAATTAGTATGCATAAGCCATTAATTATTTCTAATACATACTAATCATGTGCGCGGATAAGTTAAACAACCCTAAATGGGGCTTATTATATCGCACAAGCCACTAATTACTCTTTACTCAAGCTAATTATATATAATATACACTAATCGGCCCTAAGTGGGGCTAATACTCATTAATCATCCGTAATCGGGGCTAAGTTTAAAATCCTGAAAATTTCAAATTTTTTGATTTTTTTCTTCAAATTTTCCAAAAATTTCCCAAAATGGTCACAGGAAGTCCTCTAGGAGGCTCTGGGCCAACCTCCGTGGAGGTTCTGGTCGGCCAGAGAATTCCATATGGAGGACTCGGCCCATCCTCCTCTTGGTCGGCCAAGAAGCCACCTTCAAGGTGGTCCTGGTCGGTCGGGTGGTGAACATTTGTGATTTGTTTTTCTGCAGGAGGGTTTACTCGACCTCTAACCCCTATGTCAAGGAATTGGCTCCTCTTGCTCTTGGTCGGCCAAGGAGCCACCTCCATGCATGGTGGTCTCGGTTGGACGAGTCGTAGAGTCTCTCGAAACTTTTTTGTACTTGTTCTCGTGAACATTCTGTACTTTTTCTAGTGAACATTTTGCACTTGTTCTAGTGAACGTTCTGCACTTATTCTCGTAAGCGTTCTACTCTTCACGAAATTTGTTTCCCGGAACGTTCCCGTAATCGAGTCGTGGCTAAAGATGACCATCTGTGTTAGTTTAAACCTTATTCTTGTTTCAAGGTTCTTACTAATCATTATAATTAGCGTAATTAATTACTGAATTAAGACTAATGGCTTATGTTTAGCCTTTACCAAGCTTTCCTCGGAGTACTGATAAGATAACCCACATTCTGTATCGCTTTATTTGTTTATTATGTCATTTTCTCTCAGTTCTTGACTTTTTTCCTGTCAGTATTTTGGTCTTTTTTTGAGTGATACCTGCTAGCCCGAATTAGACAGATTTGTGACTTGTTGTAGCATATGCCTATTTTCCTATAAAAGAATATGAGAAGTGCTCATTTTCATTCACACCTTCATTTCTCAACTTCGTTCAAATTATCTCAAGCTTAGAAGCTCTCAACCTCCCAAGTGTTTTAGGATGTCTCAAGGTCCTTACAGAAAACCTCCATCTCAGCTAAGAAGGCAATGCACAAGCGAGCCACGATACAGTCGCTGAAAGGTATAGCTTTCATTTCTCCCTACTCTCTTAATCGTTGTTCTAACAATTTGAAGAGCATGCTAGATGAGCGAGCTGATAAGTACTCGAGCACTGTGCACTTCGATGCCTTCAAGCATAGAAGCATGCTCGATAAAGAGAACATTGACATAAAAAAGCTCAAGTTATCCCTTGCCCGACTGTATCAAGGTTTGTAAGGCCAAGTCTAACGAGAGGACTTGCAACCTAAGTAGCACCAGACTGTTCGTGTATAAAGCAACGTTGAAATCTGGACTAAGGCTCCCTCTGCACCCCTTCATTCCCAGACTCCTTGCCGAGCTGAAGGTTCATCCTTTGTCAGCTATACCGTAATGAATGGGCTTTAATCATCATTTTCATTATAAGGTGCAACGACCTTGGCATTCCTTTGAGTGCCTCAATATTTTGAAGTATATTCATGCTGAAGTCATCTCCTTCCTCCAGGCCTGGCTGGGTTCTGCTTCAACACAGGCAATGTGTTCCTCATATTGTGAATAATCACTCTCTTCACGACTCAATTCATCAGTAATATAAAAAGTTCGTGGTCTTGGAAAGGAAGGAAGGTGACTGGGGCGTACTTCAGACGTGATTTTAGTTGTACTGTAGACAGTGCTCACTAAATCCTTCACCTCACAAATGCTGAGCTCTACGCTCATGATTGTCTTATCGAGGATAATGGACGAACCCATTATTGGAAGTTTGTTACAGAGACAAAAATCGTAGAGGCCGGCATTAGCAGCCTCTCTATAGAAGGTATTCATTTTATTCCATCTCATACTTGATCAAGTTTGTTCTTATATCTATCTTTCTTTTGTTTTATTTCAGCTGCCGAAGCCTTGGATGCACTAACCGAAAAAAGTGATCTGGTCACCGGGAGGATGGCTAGGGAAGCTACCAAGCAGGAGAACCGCATTCCCAAAGTCTCGGCATTCCTTGAGGTTTTTGGCTCCAAAAAGAAAAGAGTTAAGGGCTCAGATGGAAATATAAAAATCCCCTTTGAACCTTCATGGGGAATATCCACCAATGAATCGGTGTTCGGGAGCCCGACCCTTGCTCTTGAATGGTCCAAAAATTGCATTACTCCCTCGGACCTTGTTCACATCTCATCGGGTGAAAAGCTACTCAAGGCCGAGGTGTTAAAGGCTCACGCCTTGTATCAGGTATTCTAAAATTGTAAAAATTTTCGTTCGAGAGCATTTCTTTTAGCTTTAAGGGATCCTAGTCCAACCGAGACATCCTCCCGTGAGGGTCTTGGTCGGCCTAGACCTTCCATGTGAGGGACTCGTCACCCTTGGTGGTTGACCAGGATCAGACCTTCGTGAAGGTCTTGGTCGGCCAAGACTCTTCATATAGGGGACTCGGACCCCTTCAGTCTTGGTCGGCCGGGATCAGACCTTCGTGAAGATCTTGGTCGGCCAAGACTCTCCATGTAGGGTCTCGACCCTTTTGAGTCTTGGTCATCTTAACATCTTATCATTTTCTTTCATGGAGTTAGCTTTTTTTTATGATCTCTCTTTTTGTTTTCTCTGCCAGGACAAAGCCTAATTTGCTGCATCCTCCACACAAAGCATCCAAATGAAGAGTTACTATGCAGCACTGCAAGTCTCCGTGAACAAGATGAAGATCTCTTTAGAGGAGTGGGAGTCTAAGGCATATCAAGAGGAGGACAAGGCCATTCTTTTCGAGAAGAAGCACTCCAAGGAAATAAAAATGAGGAAGATGGAGTGGAGAAAACTCGTGAATGTATATTATGAACTTTCCAAGAAGGACTGTCATTAACAGAGATCAATAATAAATTAGACTGGACACAAAATCAATATTCGCACCTATACACTGCTGATCAATCAGGATTAGGGCTGAGCATTCGGTTGGTTCGGTCCAAAATCGGACCGAACCGAATAGACCGAAAAACCGAATAGTCATTTTTTCTTGGACCGAACCGGACCGAAGTTATATTATGGACCTGACCGAACCGAACCGAAATAATTCGGTTCGGTCCGATTTTGGACCGAATAGACCGAAATTTTTTTCAAAAATAAAATTACATTATAAATTAAATCACAAATTATAAATTTTAAAATATAATTAAAGTAATGTGATATGTAGAGTTCTAATACTCCATAAATATAATTATAAATTAAAAATTTTGATTATAATTTTTAAGATATATGTAAAATATATATAATACAAAATTATAGTATTTATGATTTGGTCTATTCGGTCTATTCGGTCCGGACCGAAATATTTGTGAAAAGAACCGAACCGAACCGAATTTTAATTCGGTCTATTCGGTCCGGACCGAATAGACCGAATTTCTGAAAAATTTAGGACCGAACCGAACCGAATTAGCACGGTTCGGTTCGGTTTTTCAGTTTCGGTTCGGTTTTGCGCAGCCCTAATCAGGATACAATACAGATCTATACCTACCTGTATAGATCCACTCGGGTACCTAGGCCTTATGGCCCAATAAACAAAGGGTCCTTTCCATACAGTATTTTGATGTTAAATCATTTTGATTTCAAAACATCATGATTCAGGGTTCGCAAATAACCCAGAATAATAGGTATATGCTCAAGAGATTACAAGTAATAATAAAGAAAGGTAATTGCATAATTAAGAGTAATTGCAGCAAAATGTAAAAACATTTAACTGTTCTGAATTTAGAATAGGGAAGAAATAATTACCTCAGTTGATCCGCTTTTTAACTTTCAAACACCATTCTATGTTCACTTATATTTTGTATCCACTTGTCTCATTACCACACATGATCATGCTTTACTTTTACTATCACTGTCTGGATTTGAATGTCTCGAATTATGTGTATCTATCATAAAAGATACTACTTCCATTAACCGACAATATATGATTGTCTATTATATGTTTATCCTTATCATCTACCCTCCCAATAATAACAGATAAGGATCACCTTCAATAATTTAAAATTTAATAGGCACGTGGACTCAAAATTTATATAACACGTAAACAAATAAGGCATGTATCACATATTTCATATGACATGTAACTCAGTTTGTCAAAACATTCGACTCGATCCGTTAAAAATTGAAATCGAGTCTAAATACAAATTTTCGATATTTGCGCGGGAATGTTTACAAAATCAAGCGACATTTCGAAATGAAAAATTTTATGTCTCGAAAGAATTTTTAATAGAAGCAGAATATTTCTTTGAGTCTAGGCGCGTTCATTTTGTATTAAACGGACAAACGATCTATTTATTATGAATTAAATAAAATAATTCAATTAATAATAATATTAATTGAATTTAAATACCTTTATATCAATTTTAAAAGCTCAAAATGATTTTTAAATCATTATTTGGCTTAATTATAAATTATTATATTTTATTTAATCATTTATAGATAAAATTAATTAATTAAATTAATTATTTAAATCCATAAATAATTTATTAAAATAAATTATAAATAATTAACCCAAATTTAGATTTTTGAAAATAATAAAAGAAAATAATTTTCTGGAATTAAAATAATTTAGTTATTTATTTAAAATAATTAACTAAATTAATTTTAAATTTAAAATCAATTTTTAGAATTTAAAAATAAATTTTGAATTAATTTTTAAAAGTAATTTCCAGAAAAAAATTTCAGGAATGAAATTGGGGGAAAATCAGTTCAAAATTGGGTCATTAGTGGGTCAGGAACCGAGTCAAACGGATCTTGAGGAACAACCAAGAACTGGTCGGACTATCCCAAGAATCTGGCGACCTGCGCTTTCCGGCCGGGTTCCGGCCAAGGCTCAACAGCCAGCAAAACACGTGGATCGATTCGGTTTTCAAGCCCCAATCAGATAACAGATAACCAGCTTCACAGAGGGATTAATCAAATTAATAAACAACGATCAAATCGTCGATTCCGACGAGAATCAACCAAAAATCCGGCCACCACCGCTACCTTCCGATGATAATCCAATTTTCATAAAAACTGAACCGAATTCGACAATAAATATCCTAAAACGAAGCATACAACATGTACAATTATTTCATATCATTAAAATCCATAACCAAAACACGTATAATCCAAAAAATTGAAAAGTAAAAACTATAAAATTCAAGATCTCGACCAAGTACTTCTGAGAATCGTTTGATACATATGAATATATGAATCAACTCTAAAACACACAAGGAAGCTTAATCAATCATCAAAATCAAACATGAAATTAAAATCCAATTCGACCCATGAACCCTAAAATTTGAAATTAAACGCCTGAATCAAAAAGCCCCAATTCGACCCATGAACCCTAAAATTTGAAATTAAAATCCACTAACCTGGGGTACTTTTTGATGATATAATTGGATTGATCATCTTAAGAGCTTCAATTTGACTACAAATACGATCTACTTTGCTTTCCAGATCACTCCAAAATCATGGTTTAATCTTTGCACAAATTGAAAAACATGAACCCTAATTTTGAGAGAAAATCTGATTTTATATATGTTTTTTTTATTTTTTAATAATTAAATAATAATTAAATAATAAATAAAGTCTATTTATATTAAAAAATAATACCCACAAAATTATTTAAGGCCTAATTGTATCATTTAATAAAAATAATTATCCCAAAAATAATAATTAACGTGAAATAATTTTTAATCCAATAAATACAAAAATTATTTCAAAATTTCCCAAAAATTACGAATAATTCGAAATTGCAAAAATATTGAATATTTGAAAGTCTCGCGATTTTATAAAAATATGATTTTTGTGGGCTTTGACTTCCCCGCAGGGGCCTGAAAAAATCATTTTTTACGAAACAAAATATTTTCTAAATTAACTAGATATTCAGAAAATCAATATGGTAAACGCCATATTATACAAAATAAGGTCAAATGCCCTACACGCAATAACAGCTATTAAAATTGATTCTCGCTAACATAGTACTTAATACAAACACATTTAACACATAATAAAATAGCTGAAAAATATCCTGAACCACACAGAACACATATAACACATAACATATAACCTTTTCTGGTCAATCATAATTTATAATATCATAAATCACATAATACTCATTTAATATAACACAAATCAATTGTAAATTCCGGGTTATTACAATGAATCTAAAGAGTTTCTCCATATAATGGATGACCATGAGAATCAGATGCGCCCTATGAACCTGGAAATTGGATAGAAAATGGGGGTCAAGGTTTTCCATAGCCTGTATATAGACGTGGTAGACCTGAGCCTTTTCACTTGCCCTTGGGAAACTCCTATGATTGACCCATCTAGACAGGCCTTCGGGTATCCACCCGAGATTACACTCCAGCAGTCCTTATCTAGTTCGAGTCATGGAGATTTTGGCTCTATAGGCAAAGCTCCTTCAGGAAGCCCTAGCTCCAAGGCGGCTCTTTAAGGGTAGATCCGGGAGCCAGTTCTTGGGAGTAGTAGCTCTTCCTCCGAGGCTGGCTCAGATAAAGATGGTGAAGATGAGGAGAGAGATGAGGAGGGGGACGGAGTCTCTCCTGGAGTGGGCAATGAAGATGAGGAGGGTTCTTGAGATGATTTATCATGACAGCCTTACACGACTTTAGATACCATCTGTGGCTATTCTATTCAGAAGTTTGTTTATTTGAACTTTTATGGTTTGTAACCTAATTGTCCCTAGGGACTGATTCATGATCCTTTGGGATCTAATCTATGTATTGTTGGTTTGATTTCATACTTATCTTTTATTTTCGACACTTGGTCCTTCGGGACTTGCATTCCTTAGATTCTCGTACTTAAATAAATTTGTAGAAATGATGATAGAAATAAACTTACATAAATAGGTAATATTTTTGAAAAACGGGTCCAAGCCTTACTTACGATGGTTTCGTCGACCTTATTTATATAGCTACTACTAAGTACTAGGAACATGTTATGAACGTCCTAAACATATTAAAACCTTCAGGTTTGGAGCGTGCCAAGTGCGAGGCACTTCATCACCCTTGAAGGTCTCTAGCTTATAGGATCCTCGTCCTAATGTCTTCTTGGCCTTATAAGGCCCTTCCCAGTTAAAGGCTAGCTTTCCTCTATCCCCGACTCCTGACACCTCAATCTTTCTTATGATCAAGTCTCCTAACTAAAAGAACCTTTCCTTAACCCTTCTATTGTAATAGAGGGAGGCTCTTCATTGATGCTCTGTATTGCAGGCGTTGGCCTCATATCTGACCTCGTCGATGAGATCAAGAGTGAGTCTCATGCCTTCTTCATTAGTCTCTGGCTCATATGCTTCAACTCTAGGTGATCCATGGGTAATTTCTAGAGGTACCACTGCTTCGGTTTTATAAGCCATCATAAATGGGGTAGCTTCAGTTGCCACTTTACAAGTAGTTCGATATGCCCATATTATATGCAGCAGCTCGTCCGCCCAAGTGTTCCTCGAGTGCTCGACCTTTTTCTTGAGTCCATCAAGGATAATCCTCTTAACAACTTTTGCTTGTCCGTTTGCCTGTGGATGAGCAACCGAGGTGAAGAGAAGCTCTATGCTGTTATCGTCACAATACTCCTTAAACTCTGCATTATCAAATTATCACCCATTTCCCATGACAAGGATGTGTGGGATTCCAAAATGGTATATCATATTTTTCCCAGAAGAATTGGGTAATTTGATTGCTAGTCATCTTGGTTAGTGCTTTAGCCGCAATCCACTTGGTAAAGTAGTCTATGTCTACCACAATGAACTTCTTATGTCCCGATGCCATGGAAAATGGACCACATATATCAATTCCCCATATTGCTAAAAGGTTTTTGGCCCTCACGGCTCTAGCCAAGCCTAAGCCGACTATCAAAGCTCCATACTCTGCTTCGTTGTTCGAAGTAGGGAAATAAAAATTCAAAGCATACTCAATCATCAATCCTTCGGGTCTGTGTAGGACTAGGCCCGCACCACTGGATTTTATTTTTGACGCTCCATCAAAATGGAGAACCCAATACTCTTTATCTTTCTCTTCTCCTTTCCGGGTTACTATTTTTTGCCCCCGACTTCTTGGTCGTTAATGGTGCATTCAACCACGAAGTCTGTTAAGGCCTGAGCCTTGATAGATTTTCAAGGTTTGTATTTGATATCAAATTAACCCAACTCAATTGCCCTCTTGATGAGCTTTCCACTTGCTTTCGGGCTATGAAAAATGTTCCTCAAAGGTTGGTCCTTCGAGACTTCGATCTTGTAGGCCTGGAAGTATGGTCTCAACTTCCTCGAGGCTGTGATAGAGCAAGTGCAAACTTCTCAGTAGTAGAATACTTCAACTCCGCTGCGTGGAGTACCTTGCTCACATTGTAGATAGGCTTCATGATTTTTTGTTCATACTTTACCAGGACGACACTCACGGCTTGTGATAAGTGGAATTTATATCCACTTAGAACGCTTCATATCGGCTTAAGTTAGATGTTTTAGACTCAAGTATGTGGTGTTTTTTATATGTGTTTTGTTTAGTTGTTACAGGGCACTAGTCATGAGGAGGAATTGAGTTTTGCAATGATTTTATGCTAATAAGAGGTCAGGAATGGAGTTTCGGAAGATCGCACGAAGATAGGAGCGTAAAACAAGAAAATTCTGAGTTTCTGTCATAAGGCAGGCGCCCCCATGCCTGAAGTAGGGCGGCCATGCCAGGAGCTACAGCAAGGCAGCGCGTCCGTGCCCAAGGCAGTATATTTCTGTAGAATCCTGTTTCTAGTACGATTCTGATATTCTACGAGTCCAGATCAACCAGGGGCCTATATATAAAGATAAAAAGACATTTTTAACAAGAAGGAAGCAAGGGAGAACATTAAGAAGACCTAGAGCATACAAGATGGCTAAGGAAAAGGAGATCTAGTTTCATACTTTTGTATTCTTCAATTTAGGAGATGCTTTTGGATGCTTGTTTTGTTCTTGTTCTAAACCCTATTACCTTTATATTCTATCATAGTATTCTGTACTTATTTATTATCATGTTTTCATTTGAACCCATGGTGACGATGTGTTTGATCATGAACTAATCTTTGTCATGGGCTTCTAGCGGATTTACTTATGGATTTCAATAGCTAATTCTTCAAAATCTTTAGTGTGTGGTGATTTATGATTTCCTAGTTTGGTTGTGCTTATTCGTCTTTGATGCGTAGCTAACATCTAAGATTGTTTGTTAATCTTTATTGAAGCGATAGTGAATATAGAGGATTAGAACTTGTCATGCTAGCATAGGTTTATGTATGAATTGACATGCATGATTCGTAGTGTAATTTTAACCATCTTACACACCCTATGTAATCATAATAGATAATTTGGACTTAAACCGTTATGTTTTCAAATCTTATAGACATATAGGGTCTAAGCATAATTGGTCTCTACTCAACTTCTATCTTGATTGTGGATGCTTAGTAGTAGGGTATACGTATATTGAAAGATAGCGTATACTAATTTCGTGTTATCTGATTAGTTATCATCACCATCGCATGCTATTGATAAAGACATAAACTTTGAATAAAGTATTTAATGAAGTTAAAATCCCATGTTTTATTCTCATATAAGCAAATCAGTTTGAATCTCTTAGTTACTGCATGTTAGTATAATCTCTTAAGTAGTTAATCAAATCAAATTTGTTACTTGTATTAGCTGTGAACGATAATCATACATTGTTGCATAGGTGTATAATATGAATTTAACCTAAACCAATCCCTGTGGGAACGAACTTAACTTATATCTTATACTACTTGTAATCACGTGTGCTTCTGTGTATTTTCACGTGTGTTTTAATGCGAACAAGTTTTTGGCGCCGCTGCTGGGGATATGTGTTAATTTTTAGTTTATATGCTTGACAACAGTGGTCGTTAAAGTTCACTAACTCAGATTATTTTACTTATAAGGTTACTTTGTTGTGTTTCAGGTACTGTAAAGAGCGTGTATGCGAACACGGTCTCAATCTCGGAAGGAAATAATTGAAGAAGATAAAGTAGTTGAAGATTTGGAAGAAGAAGTTTAAAAAGTTGAAGAAGAAGAAGTGATCATTACAATGGGAGAACCAGCAGCACCAACGAAAGCGTTGATGGATTATTCTCAACCAAAGATCAATGACATCCAATCTAGCATTGTCAGGCCATCTATCGCAGCTAATACCTTTTAGATCAAGCCTGGCACGATCCAGATGGTCCAGAACTCAGTCCAGTATGGGGGTTCTCCAACTAAAGATCCCAATATGCACATTAGGGATTTTATCGAGATCTGTGACACCTTCAAGTTCAATAATGTTTTGGAAGATGTTGTGAAACTGAGACATTTCCCATTCTCTCTGAGCTGGTTGCACTCTCTACCACCAGGTTCTATTGCGATATGGGAGGATCTTGCTCAAAAGTTTCTTACTAAATTCTTCCCTATGGCAAAGACAACTACAATGAGGAATGCTCTTACTCAATTTGTACAATAATTGGGTGAATCTTTATGTGAATCTTGGGAGTGTTATAAGGAGATGCTTAGGAAGTGTCCCCATCATGGAATGCCTGACTGGATGGTGATTAATTGATTTTATAATGGTTTGGGAGCACAGTCAAGACCTATGCTCAATGCAACATCAGGTGGAGCTTTATGGGCTAAGAACTATGAGGAAGCGTATGAGCTGATTAAGATGATGGCCGTGAATGAATATCAGAATCCAACTCAGAGGTTACCACAAGGCAAGGTGGCAGGAATTCTAGAGGTGGATACAGCTACAGCTATCGCTGCTCAGCTAAAGGCGTTGACTATGAAGGTTGATTCTCTGACCAACCATGTTGTGCAACTGGTAATGAGTGTTTTTAAGCTTTGTGCAGGATCGCATGCAACGGAGCAATATGCTATATCTAGTGAATCAGCTCAGTTTGTGAGCAATTTTCAGAGGTCGCAACAACTTGTTCCTGCTACTTATCATCCTAACAACTGAAATCATCCTAACTTCAGCTGGAGCAATAATCAGGGTGGTATGCAGCAGCCTTACCAGCAGTTTGGAAACAAGCCTTACAATCCTCCTGGTTTTCAGCAACAGTTTGTACCAAGGCAACAATTTCAGCCATAGGGAATGCAATAACAATCTCATAGAGCTGCCGGTCCATCTTCTAATGAAAATTATGAACTGGAGGAGTTGAGGTTTATGTGCAAAAGCCAAACAGTTTTTATTAAAACTTTCGAGAATCAAATAGGGCAGATTGCTAACGCCTTATTGAACATACCTCAAGGAACCCTTCCGAGTGACACAAAGGCTGATCCAGGCAAGAGATAATTCAAAGAACAGCTTATGACAATCACCCTGAGGTCTGGAAGGGTCGCTAGCCCTCAAAATCAAGAAAAAGAAGATTCTGAAAAAAATTCCAGAATGCAGGCGCGCCCACGCCCATAAGCAGCGCGCCTGTGCCCTCCCAAAATTCAGAAATTGAGATTTTTGATTCTTCTGCTGAGAAAAAGGATGGCGAAGCTGAACCAAAGAAGAATGTTATTGAAAACACTCCTCCGGAGTAGAATACAGGAGTCAAACAAGTCTATCCGCCACCTTCATATCCTAAAAGACCTCAGAATGAGAAGTTCGGCAAGTAATTTGTTAAGTTTTTGGAGGTTTTCAAGAAGTTGCACATTAACATACCTTTTGCGGAAGCTCTAGAACAAATGCCGAGCTATGCTAAGTTCATGAAGGGTATTCTATCTCGGAATTTAAAACTTGAGGAGTTGGAAACCATTGCTCTAATGGAAAAGTGCAGTGTTATGCTGCAACAAAAACTCCCTCCTAAACTTAAAGATCCAGGAAGCTTTACGATACCTTGTACCATTGGTAATCTATCTTTTGATAAGTGTTTGTGTGACTTGGGAGCTAGAATCAATCTCATGCATTTAAGAAACTTGGCCTGCCTGATCCTAAACCGGTAAACATGTCTTTAACCGTTCCATCACTTATCCGCGAGGTGTAGTGGATGATGTCTTGGTTAAGGTGGATAAACTCATCTTCCCTGCTGATTTTGTCATTCTGGATTTTGAGGAAGATAAGAAGATTCCCATTATCTTGGGAAGACCATTTTTGGCTACAGGCCAAACTCTAATCGATGTGCAGAAGGGTGAGCTTACAATGAGGGTTCAGGGTCAGGACGTGACTTTCAATGTCTACAATGCAATGAAATTCCCTGCTGATGAAGAAGAATGCTTTAAAATAGAGCTGGTCGACTCTATAGTGACTTCGGAGCTTGATCAAATGCTAAGGATTGATGCCTTAAAGAGAGCCTTAACAGGGGAATATGATAGTGAAGATGAAGAAGGGTCAGAACAACTTCGGTGTTTGAATGCTTCGCCATGGAAAAGGAGAGTGGATTTTTCATTTGAGTCTCTTGGTTTATCAGAGCTGAAAAATTCTCAAGAGCGTCTTAAGCCATCTATTAAGGAAGCTCCCACACTTGAGCTCAAACCACTATCTGATCACTTGAGGTATGCGTTTTTTGGTGATGCATCTACTTTGCCTGTTATTATCGCATATGAACTTTCAGGTAGTAATGAAGACAAACTCTTGAGAATTCCGAGAGAGTTTAAATCAGCAATTGGATGGACTATAGCAGATATCAAGGGAATCCGCTCTTCTTATTACATGCATAAAATTTTGCTTGAGGAAGGAAGTAAGCCGACTGTTGAGCAACAGATAAGACTCAATCCTATCATGAAGGAAGTAGTGAAGAAGGAAATTCTTAAATGGTTGGATGCAGGGATCATCTATCCTATTTCTGATAGTTCATGGGTGAGCCCGGTGCAGTGTGTGCCTAAGAAATGAGGCATTACAGTTGTTGCTAATGAAAAGATTGAGCTCATTCCTACTCGAACATTCACAGGGTGGAGAGTATGCATGGACTATCAGAAGCTGAATAAAGCCAACAGGAAGGATCACTTCCCTCTTCCATTCATTGATGAAATGCTTGATAGGTTGGCTGGTCATGAGTATTATTGTCTTCTGGATGGGTATTTCGACTATAATTAGATTTGCATTTCCCTAGAAGATCAAGAGAAGACCACCTTTACTTGTCCTTTTGGCAATTTTGCTTTTCGTCGAGTTTCTTTCGGACTTTGTGGTGCACCTGCTACTTTTCAGAGATGCATGATGGCCATATTCTCTGATATGATTGGCACTAATGTGGAGGTGTTCATGCATGATTTCTTTGTGTTCGGGACTTCGTATGACGAGTGCTTGCATAATCTTGGCTTGGTGCTGAAAAGATGTGTTGCGACCAATATGGTGCTCAACTGGGAAAAATGTCACTTCATGGTGCAACAGGGTATCATTCTTGGGCACAAGGTATCTAGAAAGGGTCTTGAAGTGGATAAGGCCAAGGTGGGGGCCATTGAAAATCTTCCTCCACCAATCTCAGTTAAGGGAATACGCAGTTTTCTTGGTCATGCGTGTTTCTATCAGCTATTTATCAAAGAGTTCTCCAAAATCTCTAAACCCTTGTGCAATCTGTTAGAGAAGGATGTCCCTTTCAAATTCGATGAAGAATGTCTAGCTGCTTTTGAGAGCTTGAAGAAGAGTTTGACTACAACACCTGTTATTACTTCACCTGATTGGAATGAGCCATTCGAGATGATGTGTGATGCTAGTAACTATGCAGTTGGAGCAGTTCTTGGCCAGAGAAAGCAGAACATATTCCATGTGGTTTACTATGCTAGTAAAACCCTTAATGGTGCTCAGCTGAATTACACTACTATAGAGAAGGAGCTTTTGGCGATCGTCTATGGTTTTGAGAAATTCCGATCTTACTTACTTGGGACAAAAGTGACAGTTTTCACTGATCATGCTGTTATTCGATATATGGTCTCGAAGAAAGATTCAAAACCTTGTTTTATTCGATGGATTCTATTGCTTCAGGAATTCGAGCTAGAAATCAAAGATAGAAAAGGTACATAAAACCAACTACCGGATCATCTCTCACGACTGGAAGATCAAGGCAATGCTTCCCAAGATAAGACGTTAATCAATGAATCTTTTTCTGATGAGCAATTTTCTGGGGTGCAAGAAGAAGAACCATGGTTTGCAGACATTATGAACTATCTTGTGAGTAATGTTATTCCCCAAGAACTCTCTTATGCTCAAAGGAAGAAGTTTCTGCATGAGGTGAAGTGGTATCGACGGGATGATCCGTTCTTGTTCAAACAAGGAGCAGATTAGATTATCAGGAGATGCATTCCATACAGTGAAATGTAGGGTATTCAGCGAGATTGTCATTCTACTGTGTATAGTGGTCATTATGGTGGAGAGAAGACAACTGGATATATTCTTCAAGTGGGATTTTTCTGGCCTACTTTATTTAAGGATGCTCATCAATTCATGTCAAGATGTGATCGCTGTCCAAGAGTTGGAAATGCATCCAAGAGAGACGAGATGCCTCTCAATGTTCTTCTTGAAGTTGAGATTTTTGATGTTTGGGGAATCGACTTCATAGGGCCATTTGTCTCGTCATGTTATAATCAATATATTCTTTTGGCAGTGGATTATGTGCCTAAATGGGTTGAGGTTACCTTGCCAACCAACGATGCGAAGGTGGTGATAAATTTTCTTCGTAAATAGATATTCACACATTTTGGTACTCCAAGGGTTATAATCAGTGATGAGAGATCGCATTTCTGCAATCGCAAGTTCACTATGTTAATGGAAAGATATCATGTGAATTATCATGTTGCCACAGCTTACCATCCTCAAACTAATGGGCAAACTGAAGTATCGAACCGAGAGATCAAGCGAATCTTGGAGAAGGTTGTGAGTTCGTCAAGGAAGGATTGGTCTTTGAAGCTAGATAAACTGTGTGGGCCTATAGAACAGCATACAAGACTTCTCTAGGAATGTCACCGTTCTAGTTGGTGTATAGGAAGGCGTGTCATTTGCCTACGGAGCTAGATCATAGAGCATATTGGGATTTGAAGATGCTGAATCTGGACATGGCAGCTGCTGGAGAAAAAAGAATGCTTCAACTTAATGAACTCGATGAGTTCCAACTTCAGGCTTATGAGAACAACAAGGTATACAAGGAGAAGGTCAAAATATGGCATGATAGAAGGTTAGTGCGCAAGTTATCTGTGCCTGGCCAGCAAGTTTTATTGTTCAACGCTCATCTCCGACTTTTTCCAGGGAAGCTTTAGTCGAGGTGGTCAGGTCTGTTCATTGTCAAAGTTGTGTTTCCACATGGAGCTGTGGAGATTTTTGATAAGCATCTGGACCAAGCGTTCAAGGTAAATGGTCAGAGGTTAAAGCATTACTATGGTTATACGGGGAACCATGAAGTGGTGAGCACCGCTCTTTCGACAAATTGATTCGAAGATTCACGTCAAGCTAGTGACGTAAACCAAGCGCTTCATGGAAGGCAACCCATGTTTGTCGTATAGTAGCTTTGACAAGAAGAGAAAAAAAAACTTGACATTTTCCAGAAGCACGGCGCGCCCGTGCTGGAAGTGGGGCGGTCGCGCAAAATTCTCCAGAAACACGGCGCGCCCGTGCTAGAAGCGGGGCGACCGCGCGACCCTCCTGGAAAAGAAAAAAAGAAAAAAAATCATCTCAAAACCAATCCCTACCCGAAAATTAACCTATTTCTACCCTAATTTTATATCCTAAACACTTCTAAACCCTACCCATCCCTTTACCTATCATGTATATATACATTTTCTCTCATACACACACACATCTCCTATTCTCAAAATCCTAGCTTCTCCTACAGATTACTCACATCCTAATCTTTATTCTATTATTGATATGGCACCTAAGAGAGCAAGAACTGTTGGGAGTAGTAGCACTCATCCCTCGATTACTGAGGATTCTCGCATGGGTGGCGCGGTGGAAAGATTTTCTTCTCCGGAGGCACAAGCAGAGTTTACTAGGCTGATGTCTAAGTCGATTGCGAAGGAGAGGGGTTTTTTGCTCACGGTGAAGGATGGGAAGCTTTTGGAGATGATTGTTGAGTTTAGATGGCAGACTTTCTATGAGACACCCGTTATGGTCCCGATGAGCATTGTGCGGGAATTTTATACGAATGCTAAGGCGGATAAGAATGGGTTTTCTGTGGTTCGTGGGTTGACGGTTGATTATACTCCAGAGGCTATTCGTATGGTTATCAATTAACCCGTGAGGAAGCCTATTGCTGAAGATTGGGTGCAAAAGACTAGGGAGGATTTTGATCTGGATTATATTGTGGCTGAGTTGTGTGTTCCTGGGACAGAGTGGAAGTATAAGGCGGGCACGAATGAGCGGCTTACTTTTTCTTCTTCGTGTATGAACAGGTATTCTAGGGCTTGGAACCAGTTTGTGTGTGCAAATATCATGTCATCTTCGCACTCGCACGAGGTTACTGTGGATCGTGCTACTTTGCTATGGGGGATTCTGAATGAAGAGTCTGTGGATCTCATTTTTGTGATTCATCAAAGCATGTCGCATTTTATGCGAGGAGAGACCATGGGGGCGATTCCTTATGCTTCCATTATTATGAGGCTGTGCACCACGGTTGGTGTTAGATGGCCTGAGGATGAACAACTACAGATGCCGAGTGCTCCCATTGATAGCTCGGCGATTCAGCAGCTGAAAGAGTGGTATAGCGGTAAGGCCGACGAGAAGGGTTTGGGCTACATATATGATCATTTACCGGTGGCCAGCCAGCTGTTCAAACTTATGTAGGGGGTTCTTCTCAGGCACGTCAGGCAACCACTAGAGCCTCTCGTGGAGCCACTCGATCTTCTCGTGCTCAGCAATCAGGGGAGAGTTCTGGACTTGGAGATGCACAGTACAGGCGTTTGACTAGGCGCATGGATGCGATGCACGATATTCATAATCATTTTGCAGCAGATTTGATACAGGCCTTGGGCACTGCTTTCCAGGTCACTGGTGTCGAGGTCGATTGGCCTATTTTTGGAGCTGATTCTGTGTACCCGCCATCTGATACTCCACCCGAGGAGGGTGATCTTTCTGATGACTAGGTATGCCTTGTATTCTTATTATTGCCTTCAATGGATACATTGAATATTTTAAGGTTGGGGGTGATAATGTAAGGATTAGTGGTGTGTTGTGTCCATATAGATTCATATTACATGTTTAGTGTAGTTCATTCCTATTTTTGCATGATTGTTCATATAGTTGTTTGCATGTTGTTTTGAATATTTATTCGTGTTATTATGAGAGTCCATGTAGTTGCATTTGCATGCATATAACATGATCCCTTAGGTTGCATTATTTCTGATTGATTTTTTGGTGATAATTTGAGTGTAGTGATGTCGAATAGAGGGATGTTTAGGTCCTAATGAATTGAATTGCATGCCCAGAAACAAAATTCATTCACAAGTCTTATAATTTGCTTTCGAACTAGATCATGATCATACTTGTTTGCTTGTTGAGATTTAATCACTTGGTTATACTTAGAATTTGTGATATTCCCATAACGACGTAAGAACACTGAATTTTGAACTAAGGGAAAACATGGATTTCATTACTTGTTGTGAAGAAGGCTAGGCGTCAAATGGCTAGTAGTCGGCTCATATTTTTATGAGTAGTCTAGGGTTGAATGAGATGGAGCGAAACACACTCATTCAGAAATTGAAAAAAAAAATAGAAAAAAAGAGGAAAAAAAGCAAGAAAAAAAGAAAAAAAAGGAAAAAAAATGTGTTAGTATATGCAGAATTGACTAAGAGTGAGCTCTTTAATACTCGAGCAATTAAGTTATAGATGACTTTATGCCTAGTGACCTAAGGCTTGTATATTCTGGGATCCTCTAACCTAACGCTCGCTACATGGGTATTATTGTATAAGTCTTTTGTGAGCTCATTCATTGCACGGTCAAATAAGCATTTGTGTTTATGTGTTCACTATAATAGCATGATCCTTGTATAACTCTAGTAAAATTGAAGTGTTGTGAGTCATTATATGTTTAACGTTCATTCTATTTATAAACTTGTGATTGTTTTGGCGAAAAATATGATATGATTGTTTATCTAGTGTTGGGAGTATATCTGTTAAGCGTTGCACACAAGCACATTTCTGGATTGTAAGTTGATTTGTGGGATTTAGTTGAACTTTATTCCGAATAATTGCATTCTTAGAAACATTTCTTATTGATTGGAATCGTTGCATTTTCATGTAGTTGCATTCATGCATTAGTTGTGTTTTTAGTTTCGAGTCTGTTTATGCTTAAGGACAAGCATCGATTTAAGTCTGGGGGTGTGATAAGTGGAATTTATATCCACTTGGAAAGCTTCATATCGGCTTAAGTTGGATGTTTTGGACTCAAGTATGTGGTGTTTTTGATATGTTTTTTGTTTAGTTGTTACAGGGCGCTAGTCAGGAGGAGGAATTGAGTTTTACAATGATTTTATGCTAATAAGAGGTCAGGAATGGAGTTTCGGAAGATCGCACGAAGAAAGGAGCGCAAAACAAGAAAAATCAGAGTTTTTCTCAGAAGGCACGCGCACCCGCACCTGAAGCAGGGTGGCTGCACCAGGAGCTCCAACAAGGCAGCGCGCCCGCGCTAGTCTATTTCTGCAAAATCCTTTTTATAGTAGGATTTGTAAGTCATATGTCATAGCCTATTTGTATATTCGAGGATTCAACTCAACTCAAATAAGAATGTAATAAGTAAATAGTGGATCTACCGTCAGAGAGATCTCGCAAAGTAATATTTGTCAAAGAATTCAGAAACAGGGTTCATCTACAGACTTGAGGAGTTAATTCACTGGAAGAAGTTCAAGAACTTGATCATGCCTCAGTGATATAAATCAAGATCGTGGATTTAATCAAGTGACAGAGATCTCGTCAAAGTATCAATTAATTACAAGGATTTAATCTGAAGAAAATCAAAGTGTCAGAGTCAAGACATGAAGAAACGTCACGGAAGTTAGTCACTCATGAACCAGACAGTACATCGAGTGTCAACGTTGAAGTGATGGAATTGATTCATAATTTTCAGTGATTTTCAGAAGATTTGCAGAAGAATGGTTGCTGCTCAAGACTAGAATTAATTCTCTATTAATTAATTAATTCATCTAATTTAATTAAGAAAATAAATTATATCTGCGAAGAATAATTTATTTATTAATTGAATTAATTGATTAATTAATTCTGAATTAATTTTAGGAATTTTCAGAAGTTTAATTGGATTAAATTCAAGTCTTAAATCAGCAAGACAAATGGAAATGAACTAGCATGACAATCTGGATTGTCATACCGATTGTCATGCCAAGTCATTTCCATTGTCATACCGAAAGTTACTCTAGGAGGATAATTGTCTTGCTAGTTCATTCTGATTGTCATGCTAGTTCATTCAGATTGTCTTGCTAGTTCATTCAATTGTCCTACCGAAAGTCTTGCCAGCTATAGGATTGTCATGCCAATTCAATTCTATTGGTTTGTTGATTAAATAGAAGCAGAAGACCTTCTTTCAATAATCTATCATTCAAACAGAAGAACAAAGAACAAGAAAAGCAGCCGCCTTGAAATATTACATTTTTCATCTGTTAATTCAAGATCAATTTCTAGATTGTAAAGTTAAATCCAATCAACTAGAAATCTTTATCTTGTTCTTGTGTAAAAATCTAGCGGATCAAAATCCCTAGAACTTAATCTCAAATTGCGTTTAGCATTTGAATCTTTTTATTACAAAAATAGAAAAAGTTCATGTCGAATTTATTCTAGATTTGTGATAATTAATTTGAGATTAATTCCTTGTAATCGATACAGTTGTTGTAACACCTTTCAAGTTTAATAATATTTTTATTTAACTTGAATTTTGTTTCACATTTTTTATTCCGCATTTAATTCGATTATTCGGTACTGTTTGTATTCAACCCCCCCTTCTACAAACACATTGGGACCCAACAATTGGTATCAGAGCCTTCTGATTAACGAACAAATCAAGATCCTAGACTTTTGTGATTTTTCAACTCCTTGAATTTTTATTTATTCAAAAATTCATAATGACTTCACATAAAGTTGGAACCGTTAAAATTCCACAATTTGATAAAGAGAATTATATCATGTGGAAGAAGAAGATGCTATTATTTTTACAAGTTGCAAATCCCAAATATTCAAACTTGTTAAAGAAGGGTATAAAAACTCCGATGGTTATTGAACCGGAGGTAATAATAGATGGTGTGGTGACTACTGAAGCTAGAACCTATCCAAAAGAGCCTGAAGATTTTACTCCTGCTGAGAAGGAAGAAGCCTCCTTGGATGCCAGCCTTCAATTAATATTAATTGATTCCCTTGATCCCCTGATGAACAGACATGTGATGAACTGTAAAAATTCCAAACACATGTGGGAAACTATTGAGGTGATTAATGAAGGCACAGAGGAAGTTAGGGAGAACAAGTTGGAAATCCTAACCTCTGAATATGAACATTTCAAATCAAATCCAGGAGAAGGAATTACTGAAGTGTTTGAGAGGTACAATGCGTTGATCAACAACCTGAACATCAATGGAAAGTATTATTCAATCAGGGAGGTCAACAAAAAGTTCCTTTTAACACTGCCAGCTCATCTTGAACATAGAATCACTGCCATTAGAGAAGCTAGAGATCTGAGTGAGATTTCTTTGGACAGGCTCTATGGAGTGTTAAAAACCTATGAGTTGGAGCAGATTCAACAGAAGGAAGTCTACGGGAAGGATAGAATGGTCAGCACATCTACTGCACTTGTAGCTGAAGGTCAACAACAACAACAATCTCAACAGTTAGAAAGAATGGTACAGTTTTCCAAGGGTGAGGAAAATGAGTTAGTAGCAGAATATGATCCTCCTACTACAAATCAATCAAGTGATGATTTTTATTCCTTGGAAGAGCTGGAGCAATTGGAAGATGAATCAATGGCCCAAATTGTCAAGAGATTCTCCCATGTCAGATTCAGGAGGAATCCCAAGCTTAAGTACAAGTCCAACTACAACAAATTCCAGAAAGGTGGATCTTCATCCTCTAACACCAGCAGTGGTGGGTACAAAACATGGATGGTTGATCGAAGCACCATTAGATGCTATAACTGCAATGAGTTGGGACACTTTGCCACAGAATGTAGGAAGCCAAAGCAAGTAAGAAAGAACTCTGAAAGGGCTTATCTGGCAAAGGGAAGAAGCTGGGATGATACTGACAGTGAAGATGAAGATGAAGGAAATCTTGCTCTTATGGCTGTTGATGGAAAAGCTTCATCGTCAAGAATAGAGGTAAAACTTTCTGATGCTGAAATGGTTTATCATCTAAGAGGTAACTTAGATTGTGCACGTCGTGATAATGAACTGTTAAGTTTACAGATCACAGACCTTGAGAAAGAGGTCAATGAATTAAGACTTGTGCACATTAATCAAGACAAATTAAAAGAACAGGTATCTTTTCTAGAGAATAGAGTTGACTGTTATAGAAAACTCGAAACTATTCTCAAAGATAAGATCACCGGTCTTGAGACTAAGGTTAGAGCCTACTTCAATTCTTGTTCGAAGGCTAAAGAGTTCTACAGTAAGCAAGCTGTTAATCAAACATCTGGAATAGGATATGATTACAATGCTGCTATTGGAGAATTAGGCATAAACTCCCCTCCTCATGTCTGTGCTAAAGGGAGGGAAGTACCACATGTGCTTAAGGGTGTTGATGAACCCCTCTATAAAGCATCAATTGCTGAACCATTTGATGCGACCTCTTCTGTTATTCAAGAAGAAATACGTGCTGAGGATCATGCTTATGAGAAGATTGTTTCCAAGTCAAGTGAGTCGAAAGTTCCAGTCAAAGTTGTGAAAGCAACTGAGACTAACTCAGACACACATGAGTTGGATAACAATAATGCCATGTCTACCATGCATAAATTACCTGCTGTTAATCACTCTCATAAAGCATGTGGTGTTGCTAATTGTATGTCTTGTGCTTTTAATATGATGTATGCTTATTTTAATGGTAAGCATGTGTCTAATGATAAGACTACTCCTCGTCAGCATGTGAATAACAAGAAACATGATAGGTCTAAGACTGCTAGTCCTTCTAAGGCTAGAAAGGAGACATTTGTACCTAAGCTTAAACAGAAATTTGTTAAGGCTGTTTACAAGGTCAAATGTTCAGTCATTGAGGATGTTGAGACCATTAAAATTAAAAATGTTGTTTTGCCTGACAAAGGACAATTCTACAAGTATGCCGGGCCCAACCAAGTTTGGGTTCCGAAGAAGGTCTAATCCATTTGAAGTGCAGGGCAGTATACAGGTGTAACCGGTAGTGTGGATTCTTGACAGTGGATCATCAAGACATATGACCGGAGATAGAGCCCTGCTATCAAATGTGGATTGAGAAAGCTGGCCCCCTGATTACCTTTGGAGATAACAGCAAAGGTTTATCCGAGGGATATGGCTGTTTGCAAGCTGGGAATGTTATCACTGTAATTTTGTATATTGTGCTAGGTTATTATCAGGAAGCAGTATCTAACATATAGCACCAGTGACGAGACTTGAGAATATTACGACATATCAAGCACCTGCTGCACATTACACTTGGAATTGTACTCTAGTAAGATGTGTACAAGTGTACTCCTGATTGGTGAGTTAAAAGAGGAAGTCAGTGCACCACAGTTCATGGACTTTGCAGCTGCAGATCTATTGGACTATGCAATTTCTTCTTCACAATCTCACTTCAGGTTGGTATGAACTAGTATACTGCTCAAGCAATCGTCAAGGACATGGTATGGCACTCTAACTGCAGTTACAGTTTTATATGAATAAGTAGAGTCGTCATAATTATAACTATCTTATCACTAAGCACAATCATATTGTTTTATATGTGCAGTGGTATATTGATAATGCAATATAACAATTAGTATCTAAAGTACTTGACAAGTATCGGTCAATGATATGTTGTTAACATTATGTTGCAGATATTTATAAGCTTTTGACATGAATGAGAATTACTTAGACTTTACCCTAAGTGATCAATGTTTTATCAAAAACTCATTCATATTGAAAAATAAAATTAAACTTCTTTCTACATTAGTGATTTCTTATTTCATGTAAAATCTTTTGAAATCACTATTGTAAATCATTTTCTCTCTATTACCATATGTTCTATGATACAGGTTCAGTCTCCAATGACTTTCTTTCATTGACAGTCATGAGGTTGAAAACCCACAACGTCTATCCCAGACTGTAAAGACAAACACAAAAACAGAACCAACCAACACTCTTTTACCACTAAAAGTAGTATGAATGAGCGTGAGGGAGATAGTGCCTAGTGCACCACATAAGGAAGGTTTTGTAGTCAACCCAGTAGCTCTGTCTCCTACATAGATGAGTAGTATTTAAACCGAGACAACTGCTAGCCCCCATACATCTTCTCAAAAAGATGTAATGGCTGAAAAGGCACAAAAACAGTTACTAGATTCATTCTCTCAACAGGGTAAGTCTATTGAATTTTGCCTGTCGGCCAAGGTATCCGATGTAGTGTCACCACTTCAAACATAAACAATTCTTGATGCACAAGGAGAGGTTACACACACAAAGGATGAGTTGACGGAAACAAGAGTTTCGACCATTTTAAGGTCAGATTCGATTGTTCAAGGTTCGTTAGTGGACCAATTGCCTTTACAGGTGTTAGGAGAGGATACTGATCCAAAAGCCATATGTCAGTGGTCAGTATCTACCTCCCCAGGCTTAAATCCCCTGGATGCATCTGCGGATAGTGGATCTGACATAGGTGCAGATCGGCAACTTGTTGACAATGATTCAGATATTACCTGATGAGTCACAAGGAAGTGTCTTCACAGACATTAGAAGGGAACCTTGATCTTTATGCTAAAATCTTTGGATCATTGTTTACCTTCCCAGAATTCAAATCTGGAACCCTAAAAGGGAAACTAGCAACTTGTAGATTATGACTCAGATTCATCTGACGAGTTTAACAAGGATGGGGATTTGTGAACTCCCATTGCACCACCTGTGACCTCCTTAAGGATGGCTAAGGTGATTTTCCTTGCAGGTATAGCTGGATTATGGAGCTATGAGAGGAGTGATACACTTGTGAGAATGAGTGTAAACATGAGTGGAGAGAAGAGTGAAACACATGTGAGGTACACTAAAACACAATCACACACTCACAGTGAGGAAGAAAGAGAAACACTTGTTGTTTCTTTTCCAACCAAGTGAAATATGAGAACTCCTTCAGACGACGGCATACATTCCTTCTTTAAGGGGGAGATAAAAGCTTAAGTAATAGGTTGGAGGATTCCTCAACTAAGGGGGAGAAATAGCAGGGAGGAAGAAAAAGATCCTAAAAATGTACACTACACCACACCATTGTTGTTTCTAACTACGGATCCTATTGTACGGGAGAGGTGGTAAACACAAGGTGATTTCCTAGTAAGGGAAGAAGCAGTTAGGGGAGTACCATTGGTTTTTATCTGCGGATCCTATTGTACGGGAGAGGTGGTAAAACGAAGGTGATCTTCTTTAATCAGTTGATTCTCATAGGGGGAGAAGCAAGAGATATGGGCTTCTCAACAGGAAATGTGGTTGTACAAATGAAGATGGAACTACTTGAAGATATGTTCAGTCTAGAGGAACATCTACTTGGAATCTGGAAAATGTTAAATCTCATCCAGAACTTTTCTGCTATTTACTTTGCATGTATGTTTATATCTTTTTCTTATTTGTTAGTTGAGTTATCCTCTAGGTATTTGTGTGTTATTGTCTAACAAACAAATAGGGGGAGATTGTAAGTCATATGTCATAGCCTATTTGTATATTCGAGGATTCAACTCAACTCAAATAAGAATGTAATAAGTAAATAGTGGATCTACCGTCAGAGAGATCTCGCAAAGTAATATTTGTCAAAGGATTCAGAAACAGGGTTCATCTACAGACTTGAGGAGTTAATTCACTGGAAGAAGTTCAAGAACTTGATCATGCCTCAGTGATATAAATCAAGATCGTGGATTTAATCAAGTGACAGAGATCTCGTCAAAGTATCAATTAATTACAAGGATTTAATCTGAAGAAAATCAAAGTGTCAGAGTCAAGACATGAAGAAACGTCACGGAAGTTAGTCACTCATGAACCAGACAGTACATCGAGTGTCAACGTTGAAGTGATGGAATTGATTCATAATTTTCAGTGATTTTCAGAAGATTTGCAGAAGAATGGTTGCTGCTCAAGACTAGAATTAATTCTCTATTAATTAATTAATTCATCTAATTTAATTAAGAAAATAAATTATATCTGCGAAGAATAATTTATTTATTAATTGAATTAATTGATTAATTAATTCTGAATTAATTTTAGGAATTTTCAGAAGTTTAATTGGATTAAATTCAAGTCTTAAATCAGCAAGACAAATGGAAATGAACTAGCATGACAATCTGGATTGTCATACCGATTGTCATGCCAAGTCATTTCCATTGTCATACCGAAAGTTACTCTAGGAGGATAATTGTCTTGCTAGTTCATTCTGATTGTCATGCTAGTTCATTCAGATTGTCTTGCTAGTTCATTCAATTGTCCTACCGAAAGTCTTGCCAGCTATAGGATTGTCATGCCAATTCAATTCTATTGGTTTGTTGATTAAATAGAAGCAGAAGACCTTCTTTCAATAATCTATCATTCAAACAGAAGAACAAAGAACAAGAAAAGCAGCCGCCTTGAAATATTACATTTTTCATCTGTTTAATTCAAGATCAATTTCTAGATTGTAAAGTTAAATCCAATCAACTAGAAATCTTTATCTTGTTCTTGTGTAAAAATCTAGCGGATCAAAATCCCTAGAACTTAATCTCAAATTGCGTTTAGCATTTGAATCTTTTTATTACAAAAATAGAAAAAGTTCATGTCGAATTTATTCTAGATTTGTGATATTTAATTTGAGATTAATTCCTTGTAATCGATACAGTTGTTGTAACACCTTTCAAGTTTAATAATATTTTTATTTAACTTGAATTTTGTTTCACATTTTTTATTCCGCATTTAATTCGATTATTCGGTACTGTTTGTATTCAACCCCCCCTTCTACAAACACATTGGGACCCAACAGGATTCTAATATTCTGAGAGTCCAGATCAACTAGGAGCCTATATATAAAGATAAAAAGACATTTTTAACAAGAAGGAAGCAAGGGAGAACATTAAGAAGACCTAGAGCACACAAGACGGCTAAGGAGAAGAAGATCTAGTTTTATACTTTTGTATTCTTCGATTTAGGCGATACTTTTGGATGCTTGTTTTGTTCTTGTTCTAAACCCTATTACCTTTATATTCTATCGTAATATTCTGAACTTATTTATTATCATATTTCATTGGAACCCATGGTGACGATGTGTTCGATCATAAACTAATCGTTGTCATGGTTTACTTATAGATTTCAATAGCTGATTATTTAAAATCTTTAGTGTGTGGTGATTTATGATTTCCTAGTTTGGTTGTGGTTATTCGTCTTTGATGCGTAGCTAACATCTAAGATTGTTTGTTAATCTCTATTGAAGCGACAATAAATATAGAGGTCTAGAACTTGCCATGCTAGCATAGGTTTATGTATGAATTGATATGCATGATTCGTAGTATAATTTTAACCATCTTACACACCCTATGTAATCACAATAGATAACTTGGTCTTAAACCGTTATGTTTTCAAATCTTATAGACATATAGGGTCTAAGCATAATTGGTGTCTACTCAACTTCTATCTTGATTGTGGATGCTTAGTAGTTGGGTATACGTAAATCGAAAGACACCATATACTAATTTCGTGTTATTGGATTAGTTATCATCACCATCGCATGCTATTGATAATGACATAAACTTTGAATGAAGTATTTAATGAAGTTAGAATCTCATGTTTTATTCTCATATAAGTAAATCAGTTTTAATCTCTTAGTTACTGCATGTTAGTATAATCTCTTAAGGTAGTTAATCAAATCAAATTTGTTACTTATCTTAGCTGTCGATAATCATACATTGTTGCATAAGTGCATAATCTGAACTTAACCTAAATCAATCCCTGTAGGAACGAACTTGACTTATATCTTATACTACTTGTGATCACGTGCGCTTGCGTGTATTTTCGCGTGTGTTTTAGTGCGAACAGCTTGTACAGAGACCGCGAGGTATAAGTAACGGATGTCCTCCGAACTAGGTTTGTCCAATAATGGAGCCTCAGTCATGTACTTCTTAAGCTGCGTGAAGGCCTCTTGGCTCTTGGATGTCCACTCAAAGTTCTTCACCTTCTTAAGGGTTTTGAAAAAGGGTAGGCATTTATCTCCAGACTTGGAGAAAACCCTCCCAAAGCTGCAATTCTTTCGATCAGCTTCTGAATATCCTTGATGGAGTGCGGTGGCACCATATCTAGGATGGATTTGATCTTATCAGCTTTGGCCTTGATTCCTCTTTTCAAGACCATGTTCCCCAAAAATTTTCTAGACCCAACACCAAAGGCGCATTTGGCAGGGTTTGACATCATCTTGTGGTGCCTCGGCATTTCAAATGCCTTCTTGAGTTGATTAATTTGATCGGCCTTGGCTAGACTTTTGACTAACATGTCATCAATATAGACCTCCATGGTCTTTCCAATTAGATGGGCGAACATCTTATTCACCAATCTCTGATAAGTAGCTCCTACATTCTTAAGTCCAAAAGCCATAACAAGATAACAAAAGACAGCAAAGTCGGTTATGAAAAATACCTTGCAAGTGTCATCTTTATGCAATTTCATCTAATTGTAACCGCTGAAGCTATCCATGAAGCTCAGCATCTCGTGCCCATCAGTGGCATCGATCAGGGTATCAATCCTAGGTAGGGGATAACAGACCTTTGGACATGCATCGTTTAGATCAGTGAAGTCGATGCACATCTTCCACTTTCCATTAGCTTTTTTGGACATCATGGGGTTGGCCAACCACACAGAGAATTGCACTTCCTCTATAAATCCAGCTTCTAGGAGCTTCTTGACCTTCTATTTAATGGCTTCCAGCCTGTCAGGGGCATAAGTTCTCTTCTTCTGCTATACGGCCTTCCGAGTTGGATCGATATTCAACTTATGAGTTATAAGGCTGGCGTCAATCCCAGGCATATCAACTCTCGTCCAACCAAACACATCACTATTTTCTTGTTAGAAAGTTGTCAATTGACCCTTCAGGGGCTTGTTCAAAGATGCTCCCATATATGTGTCCTTATCCGGGTCTAAGGAGTCTAGGGAGATTAGGACTAAGTCCTCCGCTAGCTTTCCCCAAACTTCTTCATTCTCACGGACATCCATGTCTTTTCTGGGGAGAACCTGCCCCCCAGCTCCATCGAGCCTAAGTGCTGCAATATAGCGACTGCGGGCCATTTTCTGATCTCTTTTTACCTCACTAATGTCGTTCCTGATTGGGAACTTCAGTACAATGTGGTAGGTTGAGGGTACGGCCATGAATGCATGAATCCATGCTCTTCCCATGATAGCGTTGTAAGTAGAAGCTGTCTTAACAACCTAAAAGTTTAACATTTGTGTGGCCCCTCTGGACTCTTCCCAATATTCATGAGAAGTTGTATTACTCCTTCTACTTGGAATTTCACTTGGTTAAATCCGTATATGGGTGCGTCATACGGAGTTAGTTGGGAGTCATTGTACCCCATTCTTAGGAATATGTCATAGAATAGAATATCCATGGAAGCTCCATTATCAACTAAAACCCTCATAACAGGACAATTTTCCAATTATCAGAGTGATAACTAGAGGTCATCATAAGGAAATTTCAAACCTTTAAGGTCGGGGTCACCGAACTCAGGCGTCATCTCTGTCTTAGAATGCTTAGGCGCCTCTCCGACTATACTAATTACTCCTCTTGCATAAGCTTTTAGAGAGTTCCTTGTAGGCCCAACTACTGTTGGGCCTTCTGAGATCATGTTAATTACTACCCCTCAGGGCTGTGGATTACGATCTTGGTCATTGCCCCTTCGGTCATCGTTTATTCGATCATCATATCTTTTTGGCCTCCAACCTCTTCACCCATGGTGAAATATCTGAATTTTCCTCTTCGGATTAAATAATCAATCTCATCCTTGAGTTGCCTACAATCATCGATATCATGACCAATATCTCTATAGAATCTACAGTACGGGCCCTTGTCTCTTTTTTCGGGGTCTCCTCTTAGTGGTTTCGGCCATCTGAACTCTTTGTGTCAATCTCAATTTTCATAAGGATTTGGCTCCTTGGAGCATTTAACCTTGCATATTCAGTAAACCTTTGTAGTTGATTCTTCTTGGAAGTGGAGTCAAAGTTTTTTCCATTTCGAGGTTATTTGTCCTGGGCGTTATACTCTTGATCCGTCTTCCACTTCTTGCCACCATTGGGCTCATTGCCTATTACTATTTTCTTCATACTTTCCCCAACCTGGATATACTTTCTGGCCGTGCTCTGGAGCTGTAGCATATTCTCTGGTGGACGCTTAGCTAGAGACATCTTGAAAAAATCGACTTTAGTCCCTTGCTGTAAAGCAATAATAGACACCTTATCATCAAAATCCGAGACCTTCACACTACATCATATATGACCTGTAGCAACATTTTTTTGATGTTTCAAGCAAAAATGTTGCCTTAAATCACTAAAATTTGATCTGAGGTAACATTTTTTTGTGTTACGGTAGAGGATACTAGGTGTTACCACAGACATGACGAAATTGCTATTGTAACATAAAAGATAGTATTAGCATTGATATTATATTAAGTGTTACCATATAACTAAATATTTAGGCAGGATTGTAGTTAGTGCTGGCCAAGTGTGCGGTCCGTGCGTGCCGGGCCGGGCCGCACACGGGTTGAACACTCGGTAATTGAACACTGAACCGGACCGCTGAATTACGAATCGGGCTCGGGCCGGGTTTGAACCGTGATAACAGGACTCGTAACCGAACCGAACGAATTCGTGAACCGGGCCGTGCGGGTTGAATCACGAACCGGGCCGTGCGGGTTGAGCCGTGTGAACCGGGCTTGTACGGGTTGAATTACGAACTGGGCTGGGCTGGGCTGGGCTGGGCTGGGCGGGTTGAATTACGAATTCGTAATCGAAATTAGTAATCAATTAATAAAAAATAAATAACAAAATGTAACATTATTTTCTATTATGTCACATAATTTATTCAAAATATTATAGTTGTAATCAATTAATTTTATTATTTTAAATTTTTGGTTAAAAAGAGGACGGTACCTCTTATAAATTTTATTAATTTAAAAAAATATTTTATTACAAATGACGTGAGAGGACTCCTCTCTCTCTAAAAAACGGAACAAACCGTATCAAACATTAAAAAATTACAAATCAAATGATATTAAAACTTAAAAAAAAATTACATTAAATATTTTGTTCTAAAGTTGTTCGCTAGTTGAGGTTCCCGATTCGGATGAAGTATCCATTGTCATCCATGGCTCGTCGTCATCGTCGGAGTCTTCTTTTCTTCCTTGTTGTCTTTTATCGGCTTGATCCCAATCTTTTTTGCAAACTAAAATTTTTACAACGTCTGGCGCAAGACTGGATCTCTTCTCATCTAACACTCTTCTGCCTGCACTAAAAGCGGACTCGGACGCAATTGTAGAAGCTGGGACAACTAAAATATCCTTTGTAATTTTTGCTAAAACCGGAAATTGTAACTCATGATTCTTCCACCATGTTAGTATATCAAAATCATCATTTAACTCATAACTATATGAAAAAAATTCGTGAACCATACTAGTGGCAGAAGAAGGTACGGTAGATGACTGGGAAATTCTACATTTTTGTTTTTTGGTTAGTATAGATGAAATGGTACTACTAAACCTACTAGAAGTATTACTACTCTTTGGTGGTATAGTACTTTGAGTTTTTGGAGCATACATATCTATAAGACGAAACAACAAATTTAAACAATTAGTTACATATAAAACATGATTATATGAAACTCCTAACATAGCATAATAATGTTCTAACATATTTTCTAAACCTTCCTTCCTAACACCGGGATCAAGAAGACATGCAATACCATAAATATACGGAAATTCGGTAAAGTATTCGATCCATTTAATTTTCATATCCTTAATAATATCACTAAAATTATCATTTTCTTCGTATTCCTTTAAAGTAGTAACAATACTAACACATTCAATGATACAATGGTGTACATTTGGTTCATAAACATAAGAAAAAACTTTAGTAGCATGCGCAAAACAATAAAGTATGTCACGTACAGTAGATGCTAATTCCCAATCTTCCTCGGTAATAATTCCTCCTTCGTATTGGTGAATTGGATCGTCGTTATATAAGATGGTAATAATGGGTTTATATTTAATTGCTTCAACAAGTAATTTATATGTCGAACTCCATCTTGTAGGACAATCGATACCCCATTTTTTCGGCCTTAGTCCATTTTCTTTACACAATTTCTTGTACCTAGACCTATATTTACCCGCCAAACGTAGATACTTAATTACCTTCCTAATAGGTTCTAATAAATTAGTTATTTGTTGAATTCCTACTTGAGCCGTTAAGTTAACTATGTGAGCACAACATCTAATGTGTAAAAATACTCCATCTAAAACTAAAGGAATTTCGGTCCTAATATAATTAATACATTTGTTGTTATTAGCAGCATTATCTAAGGAAATTGTGAATACCTTGTTAAACAAATTAAATTCTTTAATTGTATCTAAAATTCTAGACATAATATTATAACCGGTGTGTGATTCGTCCATAACATCAAATGCAATAATTCGTTTTTGTAAATGTAATCAATACCAATCCAATGAACGGTAACACATATATAAGGCTCACCTTGACTCGAACTCCAACAATCACTAGTTAACGAAACCATACCATCAAATTCTCGAAAAAATTCAATTAATTGTGCTCTAGCGCAATGATATTGTGTTATTGTGTGCCGTTTTAGTGTGTTTCTAGGAATTTTTCTAAATGCCGGATTTATCGTAGTTTTCATCATATATTCTAAATTATCACTCTCACCGTGAGAAAATGGTAACTCGTCTAGTGTAACATAAGTAGCAAAACTTTCTATCATTCTATCTCTACTATAGGAAAAAGGCATACCTCCACCTCCCGTTGATGTCATAAAACCACCGAGTTGTGATTGTTGTGGACCTCTTCGTGCTTCTCCGCTTTCGTGACTCGCCTTCGTAATAGAGTGAATATTCTCCAAATGTCGGCTTAGTGTTCCCGTGCCGGTCCCTCGAGCATAACTAAATGGTGGCTGTGGTCTACCATTTTGTACACAAATCAAACAATGTACTTTAAATCTATTCGGATTATCCGGCATAGCTTCTTTCGAAAAATATGTCCACACGTGCGACGATTGTCTCGAACTCGTAGCACCTACAGAAATTAAAAAACGAATAAAATTAAAAACGAATAAAAATATTATAATCTATTAATAAAATTACAATAACCAATTAAAAAAATTACATTCATGAATTAAAAAAATGAATTTACAAAACGAATAAACAATATATTATATATATAATACACGAATAAAACTATAAAATAACATACCTTCTTCGGTATTAAACGTGGATCCGGGTCGAGGCGGGAGCATCGAAGCCGATGGGGTTGAACCTTGAGAAGAAATGCTCCCTCTTCCCTGTTCCATTTTCCTGTTCGCGAATATCTGTTACCTTTTTTTAATATTCGAATTTTTGTTGTTAATTGAAAATTGCGAATGGTCGAAGAACTGTGAATAAAAGTCGGAGAAATTGAGAATTGAGATTGAGAGAAACAGAGAAAGTTGTTTTTGTATGTATATATTTATAAGGAGAAAAAAGTCGGAGAAATTGAGAATTGAGATTGAGAGAAACAGAGAGGTCGAACTCGAAGAACTGTGAATAAAAGTTGTGTTTGTATGTATATATTTATAAGGAAATTAGAGGACCGTTGGAGCCTTGGAGTTGGAGGAGGTAACGTTAACCTGCAGGGAATCAGAGTGCAGCCATGGCAGAAAGAAGAGCAGGGAGCAGAGGAAGACGTTGGCGCGTGCGTGCCACCCGCGGGCGTGCTGTGCGGGCTGGCTCGGGCTGTGCGGGCTGGCTTGCCGTGCGGCTCGTGCGGGCTTGGCTCGTGCGGGCTCGTGCGGTCCCGGGTTCTAAAATTGGTATTCGTGTTCGGTTCACCTAAATTACCGAGCTGTGCGGGTTTGAACCGGCCCGGTTCGGTCCGAATTTTTTACGATTTCGGTACGAACCGGCCCCGAATGAGCGGTTCAAACCCGCCCATTTGGCCAGCTCTAATTGTAGTAGCGGGCCAATTTCAACCAAATGTTTACCAAATTTTGGGTGGCCCAAGTGATAAAATTTGACATGCTCATTTTTATTAAAGTAAAATAAAATTCACACTCTCTTAAAATTACTAAACACTGTATACACACTCACTTAAACACTCTCAAGCACTCACTCATCTTCAACGTCTCTCGATGGAGACTAGGGTTCAAAATTAGGGTTCTCGGTCGAGTCAGAGCTTGGAGCTTGGAGATTAGGATTTATTAATTAGGGTTCTTAGTCGGGTCATAGCTTGGAGCTTGGAAATTAGGGTTCGAGTTTATGGAAATTGGGGTTGTTTTCTTGGATTAATTTGGGGATTTCTTCTTATTTGGGTATGTTCTTAGTTTCTTCTTATTCTCTTCTCTGATTTATCTACTTGTATCATTTATATGTATAGCTTTTCGTGTTCAATTTATATTTTGGGTTTATGTAATTTGGGTTTATCTTCTTGTTTAAAGAAACCCAAATTTATATAATTTGAGTTTATGTACTTTGATTTTATCTTCTTGTTTCAGTAATTTTCTAGGGGTATTGATGATAGGTGCGTATATTTTTAATCTTTTTACGATTAATAAAGAACTGCTCTTGTTGTTATTTTATTTTTATGGCTTTTGTTAAAACTGAGAAAGTATAGCATGAAATCATGTTTTTACCAAGTAATAAATGATAAATTTTTGGTTCCATATGAAGCCACTTAGCAGAAATTCTCGTGATAATTGTAGATCTCCCGTATTTAGAGCTACATTCTAGGAGACGAGTTTAACTTCTACATATTTTGTATATCCCTCTTTTTAATTCATGAAAGTTAGTTATAAAATTCCTGAAATCCAGTTTCTCCGTTCGATCAAATTATTAGTTAAATTTTATGTGCAACAACATTCTATTATATGGTATATAATCTCATCTTAGAAATCTACAGGAGAAGAGGATACACCAATTGACGAGATGCTAGGATGTTAAAGGGTACGAGAGATATGGACTTGTGGAAGAGCTTTATATATGCCATGTATGGCTTATAATCTTGTAATATTGCATTGATCCTTGCTAGAGGTCATTTTTATTAATACATTTACTTTATCGAATTTATCCAGATTATTATGTAATATGTGTTGTTAAGAAGAAATTGGCTGACCACCAGTAATTTTGATCATATACTCATTATATGTTGTAATACTATTTACAGAGCTGCACTATACTACAATGTGGTGTATCAAGCACAAGAATAAGGTCGGAAACTGCACAAAAGGAATATACAAGTATACTTCTTTTTTCTTCTCTTTTATAATTATATTTTGGTTGTTGAAAATAGTTTAGTCAGTTATATGTTATTTATTTTTTATGCTAATCAGAATGCTTGTGTACGAGTACATGGACAATGAAAATCTTAAACTCTAGACTTGTGTTAGCTTGAGTGTGTTTTACTTGTTAATTTGTCATGGGTGGCGTCATTTATTATTTAACATTAAGATTTACTTGATAGAAAGTAAGAAGAGGATTCAGTCATCCCCTCTATAACGGAACTATTTAGCTTTTATGACCCACCTGTGTGCTCCGGTTCAAATTTAAAAAGGAAATTGGATTTACGGTAAAAGATACTACCTCTTTAATATATAATAATTGTTATTGCTCTATTTCTCGTTATTTTACATGTTATATTTTTTTCTTTATTCACAAGGTAAAGAATCCCTCGAAGCTTTACAAGTTTATAGTGTCTCACTTTTGAAAAAGAAATTATTGGTTAAATTGCGTTACTGTATGCTACTTCTTTTCTCATTGTTGAATGTCATTTTTATTTAAATGTCTTAAAAGTGATGATTTGTTATCAACCAGTATCTCAAGGACTCGGTTTCTTTGAAAGTAGTGCGGCTGTTACGCATACAACAGCTTTGAAAACTGCTCCTGATGTACATGTTTGGCTTGAATAATTTCTTTTGTGTGAATTGACCTGTTCTGAATATATTTATAATTGTAATATCATTTAACTTATAGCAAAGATAACAAAAATCATACCTAGTGAGAATGCGTGTAGAAAGAATTGTAACTAAAAAATGAAGACATATAAATTTCCAAGAATTTTTGTGTTTTTACCACATAAAAAAAATTAGATATTGGTATTTAGTGAACAAGTATACTAAATTCTAAGTGAAAGAATAAATTTAATGGGATTATTTCGAATTGAGCATATCCCATGGCATAGCATGTCATGTTTCACGTACCTGGTTTCCTTTGAACCTAAAATTTTATTTCCCACTTCCTCATGTTGACAATGATGGGATGCATATTTATGTTCAATTATATAGAGATCTTAATGTGTTTGCCCTGTCATGCTGCTGTATTTCAAGAATGTTTGTTGTGGCTCTTTTTAGAGTGAAGTAGTTTGTTCCTTGTAATGTTGCTTTGTTATTATCCTAGTCTCCAGAGGGTGCACTGCTTAACAACAGTAGATTCATTTTTGTAATTGTTCTCCCTCTTATACTGGTTCTAGTTGTATAGGTTTTTTTCCTGGTACACCCCATTCTTGTAGCTTAGTATCAATCCATATTCTTGCCATTACGTCTTCTTTATCTTATCATATTCTTACTAAAACACCGTATCTCTTTCCATTTTGAAGCTTTGGCTGTTTGAGGTTACTTTGGTGGATTAAGTATATTTGGAATTGGTGAACATACGTCCCGCTTCAATTCTTGTTTTTGGAAGACATATGGGCTGCTTGTTTTATTCAAGCCGCATGACGTAGATACAAGCGATCAATGGAAAATATCTATTTAAGTAAACTTTTGGGAACTTGATGATATTAAATAGTTTAAGGAAGTTGATGTTAGAAATTTGTTTAGTTGGTTTAATTAGAAATGTGATAAAACAGTTGTGTCTTTTGGATGGATTTAGAACTTTTTTATTTTGGTTGAGTTGGAACTTTGTATTTGTTGAATTTGAACTTTAAATACTAATTCGTAAGTTAATTATATATTTAATTTTTTAATGTTTCAAGTGTAACTAATAGATGTTTTTATGTTGGTAAAAACAAGAAAAAGTGTTAAAATAAATACTAGAGTGTTAAAAAGGAATGTTATTCCTTTTTTAACACTCTGGTATTTATTTTAACACTTTTTCTTGTTTTTACCAACATAAAAATATCTATTAATTACAATAAGATATAAAAATGTTACCAAAATATTGAAATGTATAATCATTTAGTGTTACAATAGCAAATATGATGTTGCAAAAGAGTTTATTGTAAAATATTTTCAGGTGTAACCATACATTTTAAGGTGTTGCAATAAAACTAATGTTACACCTGAATGGCGTTACCATAGATATTGAAAGTGTAACCATAGGTGGTCTCTTGTAACACTTTAACCCGTGTTATCATAAGTTCAAAAAGTGTTACCTTATACCCCTATTATAACAGAGGCAAATTCAACACCCACAAGTTTTCAAAAAGTGTAACCATTGCCAAATTTTTTGCTTTAGGTAACACTTTTTGGTCAATTTAACACTTTTTTTTCTTGTTGCTACATGCCAGATATGGTGCAGTGTCAAGACCTACTTTGTGAATCCATTCAGATAATCTCTAAGGGACTCTTTTGCTCCTTGAACAATACTTATAAGGAAAGCCAAGCTTTTTTCGTGCATTTTGCCACTGATGAACTGCTTAATAAAAACTTGGCTCAAATCTTTGAAATACCCAATTAAGTTAGGAGGTAGATAGTTGTACCGCCTTTTGGCTATGCTGTATAGAGTTTAGGAAAAGGCCCGACACTTAATAGCGTCGTTCATGGGCTGTAGTAACCGGGCGTTGGATAACGTCCTGACACTTGTAGGATATCCAGTACCATCGTATGCTTTGGTAGTGGGCATCTTCAATTTCCTTGAGATGTGGGCATCCATTATCTCTTCGGTGAATGGTAGGTTTGGATTATCGGGGTCTCCTAGGGGCATTAAATCACTTGGATCATCCTTTGGGGTTGCAGTTCCTCGCCTTGGAGTTGGACCTTCTGGGTCTATGATAGGAGGAAAATCCATTTGTCTTGCTATTTGTTGGGGCTTTTGTGCACCTCCAGATCACGCTTCAGCCATCAGATCTCAGCTTCATGAGACTTAATCCTCTCTTGTACATCTTGGGGAACCGTTCCTTGAGTGCTCCCGTGCTGTTATAACTAGTAGGCATTGGCTCCATACGAGCAAGTCTCCTCCTTGGAGCGACTTCCTCTTCTGATGAGTCAGAGCCTCTAGAAGAGTAGGCTCCATAGAATTCTCAATTCTCAGGGATGAGAGCCAAGCCACAGATGTAACACCCCCAAATCCGAGGTCGGGGATCCGAGTTGTCATGAGTTCCATTTTCAATAATAACATTTAATCTTGAATTAACAACTAACTACTGTATGTTGTGACCCAACAATTTACACACACACACATCAAGTTATAGTCCCAGAGATGAATTCGAAACAAGTACAAGTCATATGATCCACAAATTATAAGTTATTACAATTCAAAAGAATTTTTGAATAAGTTTACATGTTCCTTGCCATTATATAACATGATTCATAATTATACATAAGTCTGGTACACCAAAATTTTAAAGCCTAGCCTATTGGTAGTTCCTACCTCAGCTGTGACGGCATCAATGCCTATAGGAAACTGCAGAACATTTCCTATCTGCTCGCGAATTGGGAGCTTGGTCATGTTCATCTTGTCTAGCTGTTGTTGTGTGATAAATTAAGTAAGGGTGAGCAACACATCCCACCAAAATAACATATAACTGATCAACAGTATATAAACATTTTTATAGTATTTATGAAAGTCTTTGTCATGCAAACATGAACCAAGATCAAAATCTTTACACGATAAAGTCACAAAATATTGCAATATATATTCTTTTCATAAATCTCTAAAATCCTCTTTTATGCATAATATAAACAGAGTTCCCATACATTTTAAAAGATGACGTTACAAGTTACTTCAACATATAACTTTTCGTAATCACTAAAAAACTATGTTATAAAAGTATAAACAGAGTTTCAAAATATAAACTATATAATATAACGTTAAGGTGCTCTCATATATCTAACCTTGTCTTAACATTTTTCTGAAAATCTTTGCCATGCATAAGGTAACATTATCTCGATATATGTTTAAAAGATGAAGTTACGTGATACTTCAATATATTTATATATATTTTTCATATAACTCCTTGAAAACTACTATTGTTCAAAGTATAACCAGTTTTCAAAAGTTCATCACATAGATGAAGTTACAAGGTGAGTCTTGTATAAATCATTTTCGTAAAACTCTTGAGGGCTCTTGTCCCTTCAATTAAAATCAATCCTTGAAATATCATTTAAAAGATGAAGTTACAAGATATTTTATTTTCAAAATATCATTTTGAACGCTTGACCCTGCCAACACTCACCGGTCACCCAGCCATAGCTTTTTCCCACTAGGTGCTCTCGATGATGTTGCAGAAATATCCAATCTGGATGATGAACTACTCTCTGGAGTTTCACCCGCACCCAGGGTGTGCAACTACGATGATCAGTCACAGTCGTACTACCCCCTTTATATCTTTATGTAGAGGAGAACAATCTGATTTACTTGTCTACCGATCCCTGAACTCCTAAGGAATGAACCGCCTTTGTGGAACTTCCTGGCACATTAGGCCAAAAAATAATGTTGGGTCGGTGCTACTTGGCCTCTTACATTAAAAACTAGTTCGATTCAAATCCATGACTCTGAAACGTAAAGCTCGTCTCCCTTTTCCCCAAGTAGAAACTCGTCGATAAGACTCCACCAAGAAGTCGTATCTAGTTGGAAAGGGGAAACTCACCAATATTTCCCAAGCGATGCTTGTTAATGGATTAAACTTATTCCATGACTTACTTCCCGAATGTTGGGTAACTAATCAAAAACTCTCTTTTTTTCTATTCAGCAACTTCGTTGCGAATATAAATACATCACTGAGCAGGATCCTTCATATTTGAGTGAGTATTTAAATCCCCTTCACAAGAAAATACTTAAATTTGAAAACGGGGTTTGGGATCCTCTCTTTTACTTTTAAAATCATGTGATAAAGTTCGAAAATATTTTTCAAAAATATTTAAGGTAAAAATGATTTAAATAATTTGTAAAACCCCTTTGAAAATATTAAAAGAATATTTAATTAATATTCTTTAAATAATTATTGTTTAAAGAATATATTTAAAATAAAAAATGCTTAGAGTTAAAAGTCTTTAAATGAATATTCAAATTAATGTTCATTAAATAAATAAATAATTATTCATTAGTAAAATCTTTACTCGAATAATCAAAATAATATTCGATAATAATAATTGATGGTAAATAAAATACTTAATGAATATTCGAAATAATATTCACTTTAGGGTTTAAAACCATCGAATAACTTTATTCGATTACTGATTATTGAAAATCATATTTAACATACTCGGAAATATCGTATCCCGGTTTAAAGTATAATGTTCAAATTCTTATATCCTATACTAAAGGTATACGCAAAATATCGCTTATCACTAGCATATGTATTATGTAGCTCGTAAGCTCTACTTTAAAAAATTGTATTTCATTATCGAAATATCAAAATTTCAAAACATGCATGCATATATATATCATAGGAATATAACTTCAAATCATACATGCATTGATATCACAAGATTTCATTTTCAAAACTTTCATGCATTTTATCTCAAGATATGGCATGTAATCATCACAACAATAGTAATAGGGTTCGAAGACTAGCCTGAATGTCCAGAGGTGGTAGTGGGTCTAGGATTGGTCCAATAACCTATAAACAATAGCATAACTCGGGATTAGTCCTCAGTCTCTTATGAAACTAAGCTTTACTCGCATATACACTAACACTCGTTTTCAAGTTGTCAATTTACATTTCTTGCTTGCGCACCCTCGACTCCATCATATTTATAAAATTGATAATTAAACTTTAAAACTGAAACTTTCACGAGGGCCTTACTAACTGCCTTATACACTTTAGATAAAAGTTTCGTGATCCAACAAGCCTTTTAGGGGTCTTGAAAACAGTTTCAAAGTTACTCATAAGGTCGGGGTGGGTTCGTGAAACGCCGTTACTTAAAACGATTGTTTCTCCGAAACCGTAAATCCGATTAACACGATCTATATACCAAAACAAAGCTTAAAGAATGAAATAACCAATAATATAGTGGTGAAGTTAACTATGGGTACTTAGACTCTAAATTTACATATAAATGGGGGTATTGTAAAATCGGGCATTACGACGGCTATAAACTAACGATGTCCAATTTTACAAATCATTCAATCAATCAGTCCAACCAAACCAATCATCCACCAATATCATACACTACTAGAAATAGTAGAATAGACATCGCCTTTTAAACAACGGTTGTTGTTGGCACCGATGTAAAATGTGCTTTTTACATCGGTTTTAATCAACCGATGTCTCTTTGTTAGGTACACATTGGTTTTTTAGGTCAACCGATGTTATAAGTGTGTTTTAAAAAATTTATTAAGCGCGCCTCCCCGTTTCCCCCTAACCAAATAATTCATTCTCTCTTGAAAATTTCCCCCTTATTTTTCACCTTAAAAAAATTTTAAGTCAAATATCTCCCCCTCTTTTCAACATAACATTAAAAGTTAAAATTCACACACTATTAAAACATAAAACATAAGCCATAAAATAAAACAAATCCAAACTCTCATCTCTCTCCTCTCTCACTTTATAGTCGACCGAAGAACAGCTCTCTCTCTCTTTGCTCAACTGTGCTCTCTATCTCTCTCTCTCTCTCTGCTCGAATGCTCTCTCTCTACATTCTCTCTCTCCCTCTCCCTCTCTCTCTCTCTTTATGCTCTCATCGAAGTTTAATGGATCGTAGGAGGTTGTTCAAGTAGGAGTTTCAAGCTTAAGTTTAAAGCTAAAATGGAGGTTAAATCTAAGTCGGTGGTCAAAACTTGTATTGGGTAAGCTTCAAACCCTAATTTTAGAATTGGGGATTTAAATTTGAACCCAAATTTTGTATTTTTTTAATTAGTTTAGTGATTGCCTTAATTGTCCATGTTATATTGAGTATTTCTAGTGCTATGTTTTTTGCAGCTATGGCTGCGAATCCGTTGAGTACGAATTTGATGTTTAATACTATTCAGAAGACGATTGGGTGGACGGACTGGGCTAAAGCAGCCATTTTTCGGGTTTGGTGTCATTGATTGTTGTGCCTTTATTGTTGTATGTTATTTATCCACCGAGTATTTGAATCTTGATGATTTTTATTTTTTACAAAGTAGTTTTACTATGTTTATGTTTTGATACTTGTTAAAAAAACTACCCTCCGTGCGACATCTGTATTACATTAATAGCTTACTAAACACCAGTCCAATACTAATTTGTTGATGACTTGACGTGCATACTCGATCATAGTTTAGTTTGATGAACATTGTAAATGAATCTGGATTTGAATTTGTGATATGTGCATGTTCATGTCTTTTGTTAATAGAGCTACTTTTTGATTTTCCGGTGTATAGTATAGACTACTACCATAGTGAATCTTTGATTGGGTGGATGAAACTTAATCTGGCTTCACTATTATGAACTGAACCAATATAATGATAGGAGTTGGATGAACCCAAAAGGAAGCTGAACTAATCTGAAGCTCAGACAATAGGTACATTATTGATAAAAATGTTTTTCCCTCTATTATGAACTGAAAGATCTGATATTTTAACTGTCTATTGACAACCAGGAAGCAAACAAAGGGACTTATCTACTTGTGGTGGTGTTCGCTCAATCGGATCAGATCTTACTCGAATGATATGCAAATATGACACAAATCAGAACAGATCCATCAGGAATGACCAAACTGTTGTAAAGATGAAAGAGCCTCGAAACCCCACAAGTAGAGCTCAGGTTTGTCTGGTCAACATCTTCTTCAAATTTACCAAGTAACAAATGTTTTGCTTTCTGATTTTCTATGTCTTCTGAGTTCTGACACAAAACATATAATCTCACTTCTCTAAATCATGCAGCCAGCAACTTCAAGAGAGAGTTTTGCACAAGGAATTGAAAATGGCAGAACCAATATGAATGGTGATAACTGTGGCGAGTTTGATGCAGTTATGTGTAGCAAGTCGTCATCTCAGAGCAAGCCCCCAACCGCCCCACGGTTTTAAATCTTTATGTATCCTTATGCATTAGGATAAGAGCTTTCAGTGCAGAATTGGAACATAAAATTAAATGAAAATCTTGATCCATCATATCGTTTATGTTAAAGTAATGATTAGTGAGAAAGTAACTTGATTTCTGAGAGAAAAAAAAGTATTAGATGACTCTGTTAAGGAGACTTAATTTGCCTTTTCTTTGGTGACAGGTGAAGGAGCCTATTCTTCAGTACACTAAGCGCCAAAGGGCTCCAGTTGCTTAAAAAGAATTGAAGTGCAGCATTTTGGGTGAATCTGAAGTTTGGTTTCTTTTGGTCACTCTGCTTTATTCCTCGTGTGTTTGGTTTTTTGTTCTTGCTTGTGATTGTGTTCTTTTTGTAACTTGGTTTTTGGATTTGATGTATTTATGCCTGATTTTTTTGTGGTTTAATACTCATAGGTGACACAGTTGTGCGATTTGGGCTATAATGACAGTGTCTGTTTAGTTGGATGGGTTCCAGTTTGTTCAAGGTGTGGTTATTTCGCCTCGTCATTAACTTCATATGTCATACTGCAGTGAACACATAACATATATAAGTTGTATTCCTGGAGTTCCAGGGATGCAGTGAGATTTTATAATTCAAGCATTTAATTCTCTTGAAAAAATAGCGTATGTCTGACAGATGGTCGTGTTTACAGTTGAACTCTACTGTTATTTACAGATTTATTTGTCTTTAGAGTACATGATCTTGTATAATAATGGTGAGCTATAAACAACGCAAAATGACATAGAACCAGAATTTAGAATAAAGGAAAGAAGGTCAAGTATATCTGATCAGGGTAAGTGATCCATCTGTCCTGAAAGTTTTAGCTTTATTTTTTGAATGTTAAATTTCTATGGAGTCTGGAGAACTCAGAAAAGAGTCGGACACTATTAGTACAAATTGCAACAACATTACTTACTATTCAAAATTTGATAACATGATCTTATCCTGTAGTTTATGCACTGTAGCTATGCCATGTCTGTCAGACAGGAGGTGCAAAATGATTGTCAAACGGAGGTGCAGAATGAATGATCGAAGATTATTGTGTGCAGTGAATGAAATTTTCCGAAAAATCTGAAAAGCATCTGTCAGTGTTAGTTGATGCTTACCATTTTGCAGCTTGTTGCATTTTTGTAATGCTTACAAAGTTTCTTTTGTGCTTATAATGTATGTTTTGTTATGACTATCCCGTGTAAAGTATCTGGTAGTTGGTAAATATAAAGTATCCATAATGGATGTTCAGTTTTTTTTGCACTCTGTTTGATTAGCCAGAATTTCATGCAGGATCTGGAATCTACTGAGAAACACTAAATTATAGATCCTCAATCTCAGAACAATCTGCAAGAGCTACCATCCCAGTTTCAGGATGGTCTAAAATTGAACTCTCTTATGCATAGTAGTGAGAGTGAGGTTTGTAATTTTTCTTTCTTCTACAATTTAAGGGTTTTTTTAATTGGCCGCTTTGTTTGATATTTGCTGGAGATATTTGAAAGGAATATGTCCTAAGTCCAATCATGTATGAGGATTTAGGAATAACTTTTATGTAATATGTTTTGATTTCATTGATATTAATAAAAGACTTGTTTTGTTTTTATTACGGGCTTTATCTATGTAAGTGTTTAAATAAGATATACCATAGTTTAGAGTAAAGCTTTTATGGATTATGATGAGATCATAATAGTGAGACCTAAAAGATGATAACTCTAAACTTAAATAGTTCCTGGTCGTAGGATTACTAACTGGTAATTAATAATCCGCAGAGATCGGTACATACTATGCTTGCTTCATTATGAAGGATGTCTGTTCTCATAGACATTTGTGTGGTGACACTATAGCTAGTATGTAGGTACTTATTATGGAATAAGTTCACTGAACATGACTCGCACAGCTGAACAGCTGATGGAGTTCACTCACGTGTCAGCAGTTGTTCACATAGTGATAGTTGTATAAGTATCCTTAGACTTGAGGTCATCATAGTCATCTTGTGTACACTGAACTATGCTTTGGTTTAGTTCATAGTCTCCAGGGACAATTATTAGGGCTCTACTGGGTATAGGAATTTCTACACGAAGATAGTGTATGATCAATAAAGGATCTACCCCTTCCAGTGAAGGAAATGAATGTTCAAGGTTGATCCACTTATGCTAGTTCGGGAATCTCTGGCCAAAGTGAATGAAATTAGAAAGAAGTTTCTAATTTGCATAGAAATAAGCATAGTAAATGGTAAGCAAGTGATTGAATTAGATAGGCTTCACACGAGATCCATGCCTTGTATTTAATCGGGACATTGTAGGGTAGAAGGAGTTTATTGTACGGTAACTATTAACTGAATAGGTTCTTGGTATTTTAAGCAGTGAATTCATGTTATCCGGATAGTCGCGATATACTGAGAAGTATCCCTCACGATGTAGAATAAATATGATTAATTAATTAATCATATTTAATAAATTAGAGAATTTATATAAATAATGATAAAATAGTTTTATTATTATTTATTTCTACTACCGGCTTAATATTGAACCTACAGGGTCACACCATAAAAAGAGAATGATTTAATGGTGGAGGAATTAATTAATAATGACTAATAATTATTTATTTGTGAAATAAATAATTAATTGGCAAATTTAATAATTGATTAAATGAGATTTAATTGATTATAAATTAATTAAGAAAAGTTCTTAATATTATTAATTAAGGATTTAATTTTTGGAAATTAAATCAAGAGAGAGAATTATTTCTAAAGTTTTTAGAAAAAGGATTAATAATTAAAAGGTATTTTAATTAATGAGAATAATAAATGAGATAATAATAATAATATTTATGGGAAAATTTCAGCTGAAAATTTTGCCTATAAATACACTATTATAGACCCTATTTTTATTCGAACCCAAAAACCCAAAAGTTTTAGAAAAACAAATTCTCTCCACCTCCTCCTCCTCCTTAACGTCGTTTTCTTGGTGGATACCGGTGGAGTGCTTCACGTTTGAGGAGCAACTGCTAAGGATCTCCGATCGTTGCTTTTGGATCGCATATTAAAGGTTAGTAATCGATCCCCACGTTTTTACCATGATTTATATGCTTTTATTTGGATTTTATGTGTGTAAAAGTGTTTTGCCATGCCTCCGCTGCAATTAAAAATCCAACAATGGTATCAGAGCATAGGTTGTATGCATATAGATCTGTGGTAAAAATTTCAGAATTTTATGTGCTTGTATGAATTAATTATGATTTTTACAAGTTATATTATGGATTAATTTTGTCTGATGAGAAATCATTTCTCAGAATAACTTTGAATGTTGATCTGGGTTCTACAAGTGTTGTAGATCGTCTGTGTATTTTTTTCATAATTTTATGATGTATAGATTTTTTATTATGAATTTTTGAAGTTGTTTCAATTAAAATTCATAATTAAATAAGTAAATATATGTATATAAAGTATATATATATATATGTTTATATCTGTACTGCTGTTATCTGCTTGTCTGCACATTCTGTTGATTGCACGGAAGAGAAGACTCAGAAGCAGGTCTGGCGGCACGGAATTCCATGGGCGGCGGCGGCTGCTTTAAAATAAAAAAAAAAGGTGTCGCGCATTCCGGGAATGCGTTACACCCTGTGGCGCATTCACGAAATGTGTTACACCTTTTAATTGGTTAAAAGGGTTGTAAAGCATCACCGGAATGCGTTACAGGGCTTGTAACGCGTTCTTGTAATGCGTTACAGCCCGACTGTTTACATTAAAATTGATTTTCTGGGAGTTTCGTAACTCCATTTTAGGCATGCAATATACCGTTGGATTAGTTTTTCCGAGACGGATCTAATGGAGTGATCAATTTTAGTTTATATAAAATTTTTGAACTGTTTATATTTCCGAAAGTGTTTTAAAGCTGTTTTTTAACTGTTTTAACTGCTTTTAAATGCTTCATGTGATACATAGAGATGTATAATGCTTAGACTAATATGCTAGATGATGTAACATGCCTACCTTGATGTTTATTCATGTTTATATATGTGATATATGCTTAGTTTATCATGCGATGATAGATTTAGGTGAACTTAAATGAACATAAGGCGTTTGTTAGACAACCTAGTATAGTGAAATTGTTTCATAACCTTAATAACAATATTATGAATACAATCATGAGATTATTGTGTTTGTGAAACACGTAATTGAATATGAATTTTCGATATGAGAGAAAGGATGATTCTATCAACAACAGATTTCTATCTGTAAGAAAGGGTTATTAAGTGACGCCTCTTGACAATGCTCCACCCGATCTGGGAATCATCTGATTATCGATTATTGATTTGAAATATTTAATTTAAAAGGAAGAATCTCTTTATAATATGATTATGATTGTAACGTAATATAATCCCTCTAAAATTAAATAATATCAAGTAGTAATTGGCCAATAATACAACGGGCTTGTGTCGGTCATAGCCTTCCAACATGATAGAAAGTAGTTCTTATTTTTGAATCATTGTCGGTTCGTGCTACAGCCGAGGGCTTTGATTTCGAAATAAGAAATACTTGTGTATTATATAGAGATGTGTACATTGAATAAGAATCTAAAGGTCGGTACGTGCTACATCCGTGAGCCTTTGGGGACTGATTCAACTGTACGGAATGTTGGCTTAGACTTGACTTAGAATATTGAGTTTGTCGTGCCACAACCTTGACTCAATTATTCAAGAGGCTAAAGGTTGATTAGGGAATAACATTAGATGTAATTGACAAGAGTTGTCTGCCTATTGAACATTACATGGCGGTTCGTGCCACAGCCGGGGTTGTGTAATGGAATGTAGGATCCCTATTCCCACTAGCATTATGAATGCTTAATTTTTCACGTAGGGGGTTGAATAAATTAGGTAAACTAGTGGGAGCCACTTATGAATAAAGACCCGATTCATATAGTGTTTTTAAAATGAAATCGAATATTTGCTGAGTGTTGTTATGTGTTTATCATTTACAGATTTACTTTGTACGTTATGTCTTCTGCACTATCACTCATGAGCATACTAGATGCTCACAAATTGACTGGTCCTAATTATGCTGACTGGCTTCGAAACTTGAGAATTGTTCTCAGGATTGAGAAGCTGGAATACGTGATTGACTCACCTAAGCCTACTGAACCTGCTAGTGATGCACATAATGATGAACATGTTGTGTATCGTAAGTGGATAGATGATGCAAATGTTGTTCAATGCATCATACTAGCTTCCATGAACATTGAGCTACAGAAGCAACATGAGCATATGGATGCTCACACTATCCTCATGCATCTACAAGAGTTGTATGATGTGGCGGGGAGGACAGCTCGATATGAGATATCGAAGGAGCTGTTCGGTTGTAGGATGTCTGAGGGATCATCTATGAATGACCATGTACTTAAGATGATCAATTTGATTGAACGTCTTGGATAACTTGGTTTTGCCATGGATGGGGAGCTGAGCCAAGACTTGGTCTTGCAATCGCTTCCGAGTTCGTTCTCGCAGTTTGTTGTGAACTTTCACATGAATAAGTTGGATGTCAGCCTGCCTGAACTCCACAACATGTTGAAGACTGCGGAATTGAATTTTCCCCCTAAGAAGAGTTCTGTTCTTCTAATTGGTGAAGGTTCCAATCCTAAGAAAAGGAAGAGGAACTCTTCCAAGAAGAAGAAAGTAGGTGAAGAAAAGCCGGTTCCACCAAAAGCTGAAGACCCCAAGAGCAAAGTTGTTTGCTTTCACTGTAACAAGGTGGGGGCACTGGAAGAGGAACTGCAAGGTTTACCTTGCAGAATTGAAGAAGAAGAAGGGTAGTGAGACTACCATTTCTGATTCAGGTATGTTCATGATAGAAGTGAATATGTCATTAAATCAAATTTCTACTTGGGTATTAGATACCGCCTGTGGTTCTCAAATCTGCAATTTGTTGCAGGGACCAAGGAGAAGTAGGACTCTTAAGGAAGAGGAGGTGATTCTACTGATGGGAAATGGAGCAAGAGTTGCTGCTGAAGATGTAGAATCATTTCATTTACATATGCCTATGGGCAAGACTATTGTTTTAAATAATTGTTATTTTGTTCCCTCGATTGTGAGGAATATTATTCCCATGTTAGACTTGGCTGAATTTTCATTTATTATTGAGAATAATGAATGTTCTATTCTTAGAGATAATATTCTTTATGGACGTGGTACTTTAAATAATGGTCTGTATAAATGTGACATAATTTACTTCAGATTGAACAAACTAATAAAAGAAAAGGGATGATGAAAATCTCACTTCATTGTGGCACTGCAGTCTCCATTTAGTAGACATGGAGAGAGGGCTGCAAATTTGCTAGGAATGGTACACACAGATGTATGTGGACCAATGTCTAAGCAAGCCATGGGTGGATTTTCATACTTCATTACTTTCATAGATGATAGATCTAGATTCGGATATGTGTTTGATGTAACACAAGTCTGAAGCCTTTGAAAAGTTCAAAGAGTATAAGTATGAAGTGGAGAAACAAACCAAACATAGTATTATAACTCTTTGATCAGATCGAGGTGGTGAATACTTTAATGGAGTGTTTCTAGATTATCTCAAAGTAAATGGTATAGTCTCCCAGTGGACTCCTCCAGATTGGTATCTGAAAGGAGAAATCGAACTTTGTTAGACATAGTTCGGTCCATGATGAGCTATACAAATCTTCCAGTACTCCTATGGGGTTATGCATTGGAAACCTCAGCATATTTACTGAATAAGGTGCCTTCCAAATCTGTTCCTCAAACTCCGTATGAGATATGGAAAGAAAGGAAACCGAGTCTTAAACACGTTAAGATTTGGGGATGTCCAGCTTATGTCAAGTAAGTTGACCCAGATAAGCTGGAATATCGATCCGTAAAATGTAGTTTTGTGGGATATCCTAAAGAGACTTTAGGGTATTACTTTTACACTGATCATCGGGTGTTTGTCTCCAGACATGCTACCTTCTTGGAAAAGGAGTTTATCCTTGAAGGAAACAGTGGGAGCAAAATTGAACTTGATAAAGTTCAAGAAGCACAAACTACTACGGATCAAGTGGAAACACCTGTTCTGACTGAACAACCTTTTGTGGAACAGCCCATTCATAGATCAGGGAGAGTGTCTCGCCAACCTGAGAGGTAATATGGCCTTGTCATTGAGAATGACAATGAGTTGTCGATCATTGATGATGACGACCCTGTGACCTATAATGAGGCTATGAGTAGTGTTGACTCAGAGAAATGGCATAGTGCCATGAAATCCAGAATGGAATCTATGTATACGGTATACAAAAGATAGATTATAGCAGATGGCCAGGTGGAGACCTATAAGGCCAGGCTTGTGGCAAAAGGATTCAAACAAAGGCAATGGATTGACTTTGATGAAACCTTTTACCTGTAGCCCTGTTAAAATCAGTTCGGATTTTTCTTACGATTGCTGCTTACTATGACTATGAGATCTGGCAATTAGCCAGATGGTTTTCTTTCCAAGAGAAATGAAAACCTAGTGTGTAAGCTACTACGAACCATATGTGGTTTAAAGCAAGCTTCTCGTAGATGGAATATCCGTTTTGATGAGACAATCAAAGAGTTTGATTTTATCAAAAACATAGATGAACCATGCGTCTACAAAAGGGTTAGTGGGAGCGCTGTAAACATTTCTTGTATTGTATTGAATTAGAATTGACACACATAACAACATAGCAGACCCACTCACAAAGCTACTTTATGAAAGTCACTATGATCGTCATAAAGACAAGATGGGTATTAGATACTGGAGTGATTGGCTTTAGTACAAGTGGGAGATTGAAAGGAATATGTCCTAAGTCCAATTATGTATGAGGATTTAGGAATAACTTTTATGTAATCTGTTTTGATTTCATTGATATTAATAAAAGACCTGTTTTGTTTTTATTACGGGCTTTATCTATTTAAGTGTTTAAATAAGATATACCATAGTTTAGAGTAAAGCTTTTTATGGATTATGATGAGATCATAATGGTGAGACCTAAAAGATGATAACTCTAAACTTAAATAGTTCCTGGTCGTAGGATTACTAACTGGTAATTAATAATCCGTAGAGATCGGTACATACTATGTTTGCTTCATTATGAAGGATGTCTGTTCTCATAGACATTTGTGTGGTGACACTATAGCTAGTATGTAGGTGCTTATTATGGAATAAGTTCACTGAACATGACTCACACAGCTGAACAACTGATGGAGTTCACTCACGTGTCAGCAGTTGTTCACCTAGTGATAGTTGTACAAGTATCCTTAGACTTGAGGTCATCATAGTCATCTTGTGTACACTGAACTATGCTTTGGTTTAGTTCTTAGTCTCCAGGGACAATTATTAGGGCTCTACTGGGTATAGGAATTTGTACACGAAGATAGTGTATGATCAATAAAGGATCTACCCCTTCCAGTGAAGGAAGCGAATGTTCAAGGCTGATCCACTTATGCTAGTTCAGGAATCTCTGGCCAGAGTGAATGAAATTAGAAAGGAGTTTCTAATTTGCATAGAACTAAGCATAGTAAATTGTAAGCAAGTGATTGAATTAGATAGGCTTGACACGAGATCCATGCCTTGTATTTAATCGGGACATTGTAGGGTAGAAGGAGTTTATTGTACGGTAACTATTCACTGAATAGGTTCTTGGTATTCTAAGCAGTGAATTCATGTTATCCGGATAGTCGCGATATGCTGAGAAGTATCCCTCACGATGTAGAATAAATGTGATTAATTAATTAATCATATTTAATAAATTAGAGAATTTATATAAATAATGATAAAATAGTTTTATTATTATTTATTTCTACTACCGGCTTAATATTGAACCTACAGGGTCACACCATATAAAGAGAATGATTTAATGGTGGAGGAATTAATTAATAATGACTAATAATTATTTATTTGTGAAATAAATAATTAATTGGCAAATTTAATAATTGATTAAATGAGATTTAATTGATTATAAATTAATTAAGAAAAGTTCTTAATATTATTAATCAAGGATTTAATTTTTGGAAATTAAATCAAGAGAGAGAATTATTTCTAAAGTGTTTAGAAAAAGGATTAATAATTAAAAGGTATTTTAATTAATGAGAATAATAAATGGGATAATAATAGTAATATTTATGGGAAAATTTGAGCTGAAAATTTTGCCTATAAATATACTATTATAGACCCTATTTTTATTCGAACCCAAAAACCCAAAAGTTTTAGAAAAACAAATTCTCTCCACCTCCTCCTCCTCCTTAACGTTGTTTTCTTGGTGGATACCGGTGGAGTGCTTCACGTTTGAGGAGCAGCTGCTAAGGATCTCCGATCGTTGCTTTTGGATCGCATATTAAAGGTTAGTAATCGATCCTCACGTTTTTACCACGATTTATATGCTTTTATTTGGATTTTATGTGTGTAAAAGTGTTTTGTCATGCCTCCGCTGCGATTAAAAATCCAACAATATTATCATTAGATGAATTGATTTTTGACCTTGGCATGCGCAGAATAATAACACTCTGGGGAAGGCAGATGCCCATGTTTTTAGGTCTCAACGACCCAGCTTAGCTACATTGACACTTGAAGAACCAGTGACCATAATACATTCGTTTGAACAATGTATGAATGATATTATAGGCGTAGCTATGAGAATTACAAGTTTTTGGTTTTTTCATTGTTGTAAGACTTGATTGGTTTGATTTGGTAATGATAATTAGAGTTTTATTTTAATGGTTTCTTCTTTTGACAGTTTTTTTGGCATCTATATTTTTAAAATATGTAACATTTATTTCAATGAAAAATGATGTTAATTTAACATAATAACATCAGTTTTAGTAGTATATATACACCAGTTCATCCAGAAAAACTGATGTTAAATACCACAACAGAAAAAGGCTTTATATTAAAAAACCGATGATAAAGAGTACATTAGAAAACATTTGCTTAGAAAATAGTGATTTTAATTATAATGATAGACATCGGTTTCATCTACTATAGAAAGCAGTTTTTTTAAAAACTGATGTTAAAACTATTAGTAACATCATTTTATTATGAAAGCTGATGTCAAAAGTATTAGTAACATCAGTTTTAACTAAATTATACCGGTTAGAGGTAAATTTATTGCTTATCCAACATATCTTTAAATTGATAAAAATATCATATTATAGTAATATATAAATGATAGATGTGCATTAGAAATTGAACATCAAGAAATAGATATCGGTTTCATATTAAAAACCGATGTGATATGTCTCATTTCACATCAGTTTAAAACCGATGTTAAATGGGGGGTCCTTAACATCACCCACGAAGACATCGGATTTTTTTATTCATAGACATTGGTTTTTAACCGATGTCTATTGACGTTTTTCTAGTAGTGATACAAAACCCTAATACACCAATTTTTAAGTCAAAACATCCATGAATCATAACTTTAACACTAATTACAATCACAAGATCAATCAATGATACTAATCAAAACTAACTCCTCCAAAATACACCCATTAATCATCTCATTCATTCACAATCTAAAACCATACAAGTTCATACTATAAATCAAAGAGTGAAAGCTTTGTTATACCTTCTTGGAGCTTCTTAACACAATAGAAGAGCTTGGAATGCCTAAGAGAACCTTGATCTTTTCTTATTCACCTTAATCTTTCATGAAAAATCAAGAATATCAAAGGAAGTTACTATTTATTGTCATTTTTGATGATTTATTTAAGCTATCTAGGAAAGGATTTTGAAGCTTAAACTCCTAGGATAACTAAGTTTAATCATCAAGAAGCCTTGGGAATTACCTTGAGAATTATGAGGGGGTGGAGTTGGACTTGGATTTTTCTTTTTTCCTTTTTCCATGAAAAGCCTAGAGCAAGAAGAGAGAATGAAGGGGTTGCTTAGCTTGGTGGGTGAAGTAATAAAAATGCTTCGTTGATAATGATCCTTAGCTAAATATCTTGATTTAGCTTTAATAAAGTGATTACATGACTTTGATTATATCATTTCCATGCCACTTGTCACAACCTTACGGTGTGATGATGTCACTTTGTTCTAGTCCCCTTGGTTATCGCTAATTGCTTGATTTATCTCCCCTGCCACTTGCATAAGCTTGTTCCTTGATTGTTTATTTATTTTACGGTTCGCTTAACTCTCATTCTCGTTGATCGTTTGAGGGAACATATCCGTGATCTTATCATTAGGGCTTCATTAATACCTTCTCAACATCTTTATCCCCCTACTCATTCTCTTTTATAATCCTTGGATTTAATTCTTTTAATCTTAACACCTTATGCTTATTTTCTTCGGTGTCTGGTGGATTTTCGGGAAAAATCAAAGTGCTCATTTTCGAATTTTGATGACATTTACATACACTCAAATTCATTGCTGAACACTAATACGTACTCTGAATTTTTATAAAAGAACTTCTATATATGGTTGTCTGATAATATTTCACAATCAGCAAAATTTACTATTCATTGGGGTTTTGAAACAAAAGTATTATTCACTGGGGTTTCAAAAATTCCAAAAATTGGGGTTATTACAACAGATGTATTGGGGCTTCCAGCCTTGTCCTTCGCCTCGATTAGAGAGTCCACTTTGTTGTGCAAGATATGCATGTACTATAACAAGACTAAGTCAAATTGACAGCCCTAAGTAAGTTGTATGATAATATAAGTTTGCATTTTGTATTGTATCACTTAAGTCTGTAAAAATGTAAATAGACTAGACTTGAGTATTTTTCTATAAACAGTCTCAAGCCTAAGAATAAGCTCTGGAAGAAGAACATGAAGATCATGCCTCAGAGAAAGTGTGAAGAAGCTTGGAGTTGAATAAATCTGTTTTAAATATTCTAAGTCAAGAAGTCTACAAGTCACAGATTAAGTGTTATAGAGAAGTCATTCGAGAACTCCAGAATGACTTATCGAGAAGTCAAGAAAAGCTACTAGAGAAGTTATAGATATCGACAAGTAAAAATATCACTAGAGATCTCTGAGATATCGATAAGTCAAAATATCACTAGAGATCTCTGAGATATCGATAAGTCAAAATATCACTAGAGATCTCTGAGATATTGATAAGTCAATTTGTCATTAGAGAACTCAGAGTTATCGATAAGCCAAAATGAAGACATGAAGATGAGAGATCTCGACAAGCCAAATTCTCTTATAGAAAACTCAGAGACTTCGATTAGTCAAACAACTATAGAGTAATTAGAGATCTCGATAAGTCATTATAATTATCGAGATGTCGAGTTTTCTATATAACTAACTGGAGATCTCGATGTAAAGCTCAAGTACAGAATGCAGATCAGTTTAATATCCAAGATTTTGAAAAGTCTACAAAAGCAGCTTGAAGAGTACAAGATCAAAGACCAATATTAACTGACAAAGTAAAGTCACAGACATGCACGATTTGCAAAGATACACTAAGCCAGAAATAGAAAGATTTAGTTATCCAAAAGTAGGGTTTAGTACATGTTGTTGCATGTTGTGTAAAAACCAGTATTTACTGTTCTATAAAGTAAACACTGGATGCTTTGTTTTAAATGGTAACAAATACTTCTGAAAAATTTTATAACTCTCAAGAGCGAAGCTGAATTCTTTATCAACAAAGAACCCAGAATTTTGTAGCAAAACACTAGCTTGATTTTAATATAAAATTAAGTGAGCTTTGAAAGATAAGTGTGTTCATGTGCATGTTTAATTATTTTGTTAAAGCATATTATCTCTATAATACAGATTACTTTGTTCACCATTCTTAAAAGTTCAAAAAGCCATTAAAATTGTTTAAAACACATTCACCCCCTTGTGTTGTATTCATTACCCAACAAGTGGTATCAGAGCTAAATCTGAAAGCAAACAAATTAAAGATCTTGGAAGAATGAATACACAGAAACTTAGCAGTATCAAAAACCCCACATTTGACAGATCTAACTATACACTATGGAAAAAGAAAATGTTAATGTTTATCAGGATGGCCAATCCATTATACATTCAAATCCTCAAGAATGGTCCTTTCACTCCCATGGTAAGAGTTGAGGAATCTACAGATGGAGGCATGGTCATTCCAATATATTATTCCCCTAAATATCCTTCAGAATACACTGAGCCTGAGAAAGAAAAAGTCTCTCTAGATAGTTGCTTGCAGCTGATCTTGATAGAGTCACTTGATAATGTAATGTAAAATAACATTGTCAACTGTGACACAGCCAACAGATCTCGGAGAAAATAGAGATATTATGTGAAGGAACAGAGGAAGTTAGGTCAAACCAAATGAGGATTATGGTCTCTCAGTATGAAGGGTTTCTGGCTAAACCAAAAAGAAGGAATTACTGAAGTTTTTGAAAGGTTCAATAAACTGATAAATGACTTGCAGCTACATGATAAATATTATAAAGTTGAGGAGGTTAACCTAAAGTTTTTGCTAGCCCTTCCTGACCATCTTGAACAAAAGATATCAGTCATAAGAGAAGGAAGAGATTTAAGTAGAATGACTTTGGAAGTTCTATATGGAATCTTGAAAACCTATGAACTTAAGATGCTGAAAACAAAGTCATTGAAAGCACATCATGGACATGTTATTGATGGTTCAAGTGCTTTAATTGTAAATGACAGAGAAGAAAGTGAAGATGAGCAATATGATCAAGTTTCAGTTGTTCAAGCTATGGAACAAAAGAACAAAGGACCTCAGGAGCAAGTTGTATTGAAGATAGAGGAAGATGAATATTACACCTTGGATGAGCTTGATGAAATGGACCAATCTATGGCTTACTTGGCTAGGAAATTCTCCAACATAAGAGTCAAGAAGCCAAGGTTCTTTAAGAGCGAAGGACAATTTTCCAACAACAACAACTGGAAACCAAAGACTCAGTACAATTCAATTAGCAAAGGTGGCTACAAAACAGGATCTGTGGACAGATCAAAGATAAGGTGCTTCAACTGTGATGAGTTGGGACACTTTGCTACTGAATGCAGAAAGCCTAAAAAGGTGAAGAAAGACAAGGCATGTCTTGAACTGGAAGCAAAGTATGAAGCTCTCTTGAAGAAGCAGTCTGGAAAAGCTTATATTGCAGAAGGAAAGAGTTGGGATGAGACTGATGTTGATGATGAAGATGAAGAAGTTGGAAACTATGCACTAATGGCCTTTGAGCATGGAGAACCATCCAATTCAAAATCAAAGGTACCAACTCTAACCACCATTCATTTAAATGTCAGTCAATATAAGGAGATTGTGGAAAAGATGAGTGTAGAAATGTTTCATATACACACAAGCTTAGTAGTTGCTACTGAGGAAGTAAGCAGGCTAACAAAGGCTAATGAGAAGCTTGAGAGTGATAAGCAAAAGATGGATCTACTGCTTGTGGAGCTTGAGTTAGTCAAGCAAGAAAATGAATATTTGAAAAATAAGCTGAAGTGTGCCAATGAGATTGAAGCTGTGTTAAGAGAGAAGATTGAAAAGAATGAGGTTAAGTTGAAATCTTTCAGGAATGCATCTGAGTTGGTTGGACAATACCGTGAGAAGAACAAACCATGTGATAACATAGTTATTGGTCTTGACTATGATGCCTTGAATAGCAAGAAGAAAGATATAGGTGGTAAAGGAAAAGTAACAGAAAATGAAGTTGTTCCGGCTGTGCTGATTAAGGTTGATTCACCTATGTTCAAAGCATGTGAGGTAGATTTCAGTGAAGAAGAGTTGATCATTAAGCAAGAAATTGCTGATAAAGATAATGAGAAGAAGAATACAGAAACAACTCCAACTTCCAAAGCTGAAAAGAAGCCCAAGGTCAACCAAGATTCCAAGACACCTGTCAAGGAAATAAAAAATGAAGATGTAAGAAAGTAAAAGAAAAATAGAAATGGAAATATTGGGATAAAAAATAGCAACAATTTTGCTTATGTTGCAGATGCTCTAAGGAAGCAATGCCAAAAATGTGGCTCTGTGAATCATCTAACTCACCTTTATAAAAATGTTGTTAGCAAGCCAGTTGAAGGAGCATGCAAATACAATGAGGCAAATGCAAATGATCCCTACTCATTATGTGACAAGTTTGATTGCATTCCTTGTAACTTAAAAGTGATGAAAAGTTGTCACAAGCTGAGAGTAGACCTCAAAGAAGTAAAAACTGGGTCTACATCAAAAAGGGAAAATGCACAACAGTCAATGAACTCTATTTTATCTGAAACAACTCATTCAGACTATGCTCACTCTGTTAACAAGAACAAAGTACCCAACACTGCTTGGGTTGCTAAACACACTTAAAATCATTATGTACAGGGCAAAAAGAAGAAATTCATATGGATCATAGATAGTGGATGATCAAGACATATGACAGGTGATATGGCCCTGCTATCACAGTTTGAGGAGAAGGCTGGCCCATTAGTAACTTTTGGAGACAACAACAAAGGTTTCACAATGGGATATGGAAAATTGATTTCTGGAAATGTTGTTATTGATGATGTAGCACTGGTGGATGGTCTTGAAGTGAATCTTCTTAGTGTCAGCCAATTTGCAGATAAAGGTTTCAAAGTTTTATTTAACAAAGAAGAATGGACTTTTATCAGCAAGAAAACTGGTGAAGTTGCTCTGAAAGGAGCAAGGAAAGGAAGCTTATTTGTTGCATACTTGGACTCGGCAAATGAGGATGGAATTTGTTGCTTCTACACCAAGGCATCTGGAGAGCAAAGTAAACTATGGCATAAGAAGTTGTCTCATTTAAATTTTATAGCAATCAACACTCTAGTTAAAAAGGAGTTGGTGAAAGACATGCCTAATCTGAAATTTGCTCAAGATGAAGTCTGTATACCTATCAAAAAGGAAAAATGAATAGATCAAGTCACAAGAGTAAAACTGTGAATTCTATAAGTGCACCCTTACAACTTATTCACATAGATTTATTTGGACCAGTTAATGTCCAGTCAATTTCAAGAAAAAGATATGCACTTGTGATGGTGGATGACTACTCAAGGTACACATGGGTATAATTTATGTACTCTAAAGATGAGACTCCACACATCATAATTGAACACATCAAGGAGATTGAGAAGCAGACTGAAGATCAGAATTGTGTGAAAAGATTGAGGAGTGATAATGGAACAGAATTCAGGAATGCAACCTTAACTAAATTCTGCAAATAGAAAGGCATTGTTCAAGAATTCTCAGCAGCTAGGACACCTCTACAAAATGGAGTAGTTCGACAATGCTGCAAGATGCAAAGTTGCCAACTAGTTTTTGAGAAGAAGCTATGAACACCGCATGCTATACTGAAAACAGATATCTCATTAACAAGAATCTTGGAAAATCACCCTACTCAATCCTATCTAAGAGAAAGCCTACTGTAAATCATCTTCACGTGTTTGGAAGCAAGTGCTATGTATTGAAGAAAAACTTTGAATATGTGGGAAAATTTGACTCCAAAGTCTTTGAGGCAATTTTTCTGGGATATTTATTGGAAAGAACTGCATACAAAGTCTATGTGATTGAACAAAAGAAAATTATGGAAAGCACAAATGTTACTTTTGATGATGACAAGTGCCCAGGCTTGGAATGCCTTGATGAAAATACAGCTAAAGCTCTAAAGTTTGAAAACCTCAACATTGACAGTGATTCTGATGATGAAGCTGAAGTCAATGCAAGACACAGAACAAATGAAGATTCAACTAAACAAGTGAATCATGAGAATGGAAGCTCATCTCATGAAACTGAATTTGATAGCACAAACTCAGGGGGAGAAAGAGAGGAAAGTTCTGCAGGTCATGCCAATGGTGAAGAAAACACAGAAAACTCAAGTCAACAAACTCACACCATAAAATGGGATAGAAATCATACTAGAGAAGTAATAATTGGTGATCCAAATGCTGGAGTGAGGACTAGAAGTGCAACTGCAAATGAATGTCTACATGCATGTTTTCTTTCACAAATTGAGCCAAAGAAAACTGAAGAAGCTCTACTTGATCCTGGTTGGATATCTGCTATGCAAGAAGAGCTAAATTAGTTTGAAAGAAATAAAGTTTGGGAGTTGGTTCCTCTACCAAAGAATAGAAGTATAATTGGAACAAAGTGGGTGTACAGGAACAAGATGGATGAAAATGGAATTGTCACCAGGAACAAGGCAAGGTTGGTTGCAAAAGGCTACTCACATGAGGAAGGAATTGACTATGATGAAACTTTTGCTCCAGTTGCAAGACTTGAAACAATAAGGATCTTTCTTGAATTTGCTGCTCATTCAAATTTTAAAGTATATCAAATGAATGTTAAAAGTGCCTTCCTAAATGGTGAGTTGGAAGAAGAAGTTTATGTGCAACAGCCACCTGGATTTGAAGATCTAAAATTTCCAAACTTTGTATACAAGTTGCTCAAGGCTCTCTATGGACTAAAACAAGCACCTAGAGTCTGGTATGACACTCTGTCAGATTTTCTACTTAAACATGGATTCACTAGAGGAATAATAGACAAGATATTCTTCTACAAGCTGCATGGTGGTGATATTATCCTAGTTCAGATTTATGTGGATGATATCATTTTTGGTTCTACTAATAAAAAACTTTGTCAAAGATTCTCTAAGCTTATGCAGAGTGAATATGAAATGAGCATGATGGGGGAATTAAGTTACTTTCTTGGACTTCAAGTCAGTCAAAGAAGTGATGCAATTTTCATCAGCAAAACTAAGTATGTCAAGGATTTATTAAAAAAGTTTGGTATGGTTGATTGTTCACCTGCATCTACACCTATGTCTACAGCTACAAAGTTGGATGAAGACAAAAAGGGCAAGAGTATAGATATCTCAAGCTATAGAGGAATGATTGGATCTTTGTTGTACTTAACTGCAAGTGGACCAGACATCATATTTAGAACATGTCTGTGTGCAAGATTTCAAGCCAATCCAAAAGAATCACATTTGATGGTTGTGAAGAGGATTTTAAAATACTTGAAGGGGACTCCAAATGTAGGGTTATGGTATCCTAAGGGAACTGGTTTTGAAGCTGTTGGATACACAGATGCAGATTTGGCTGGATGTGGGGTTGACAGAAAGAGTACTAGTGGAAGCTGTCAATTTCTTGGACAAAGACTTGTATCCTGGTATGGCAATAAATACCAATCTGTGTCAATTTCCACAGCTGAGGCTGAATATATAGCTGCTGGAAGTTGTTGTGCTCAAGTGCTTTGGATTAGAAATCAGCTAATGGACTATGGCCTAGTGTTACACAAAATTCCAATTATGTGTGACAATACTAGTGTCATATCTATTGTGGCTAATCCAGTTAATCACTCTAGAACAAAGCACATTGATGTAAGGTACAATTTTATTAGAGAACATGCTGCAAATGGTACCAATGAGCTCATTTTTGTTCCAACAAAAAAATAATTAGCTGACATTTTTACTAAACCTTTGAATGAAGCAACTTTCACTAGACTTGTAAGTGAAATTGGAATGTTAAATTCTTCATCCTAAGGCAAGAACTCAGCTAATGTGTTGCAATAGATTAATTTCTAGTAAATCATAATTAATTTGATTTAATTAGAAATTAACTGGAATATGAATTATAAGTATTTCAGAAATCTCTGCATATTTATTTTTCAAATTAAAATTTAGCTTGGAATTTTTCAATTCTAAGAAAACTGTCAAAATGTTGATTTACATTTTCAATATGTAAAATAAACACAAGGCAGAATCAAAATGATCAAAAGTATATAGAGAACTGAGTTCTCGATAAGTCTAACTGACTTATCGACAACTCATTTTGAGACTTCTCGAGTGAGTTCTCGATAAGTCAATTTTCTGACTTCTCGAGGGACTTCTTGATAAGCTTCATTATGACTTATCGATAAGTCATTATAGAGTTCTCTATAAGTGTTAACTCACAGAGTTCTCTACAAGTATACTTTTAGACTTATAAATAACTCAGAACTGAAATAACTTAATTCAATAAATTATTTTGGTAAAATACTTTTGACAAGATTATTCTGATTTTACTTTGATTTATTCAAATAAAAATTGGAAACAATTCAGCCCATTTTGGACAAACTGGGTATTTATTTAACATCTCGATAAGCTTACTTTCTTAGTTCTCTACAAGAATAAAACAAAATGACTTATCGATATGTTTTTCACTTTTCAAAATGACTTCTCGATAGACAAATTTCAAACGTCTATTTTTGAGTTCTCGACAAGTCATTTGCTTTTACTATAAATACCCAGACATCTCGACGTACATATACTTACGCCTTTGAAAACTCCAAGTGACCTAGCTTTTTCAATTCCAAACCGATTTCTCTCTCGTTTCAAATCCTTTCTCTCTAATTTCTTTTACCCATTAATCTTCACATACACAACAATGGCATCAAACATTATTGTACCCTTCATCCCAAAGGAGACCAACTTCCTTGCATTTTTAGATGCCAATCAAGCTCCCGAAGCTTTCAAAAGTTTTTTCAAGTTCTTATCTGAAACTTACTTTGTTGGAGCTCTTACAGCTAACCAGTTTTCTATCGGGATGTATTGGGGGATTTCTGGAACACAGCTGTAGCTAGGAAAGTTTTGCATGAAGACCAATCTCAACTTTAGTGGTTAACTGTCAACTAAAAGGACAACATGTTGAGATAACTGAAGCTGACATGAACCTGGCCTTGAACATTCCAACTGACAAGCTAGTAGAGATTCCAACTCAGGAGGAGCTGTATGATTTCTTGGATTTTATCAACTACTCTGAGAAAATCAACCTGGCTAGCTTGAACAAGAAAAAACTAAGGATGGAGTGGTCCTTTCTGTTTGACTCTGTGGTGAGGGCTTTCACATGCAGAAAATCAGGATTTGACAACTTTTTTAGTATTGTTCAGAAGCTGGTCTACTCAATGGCTCACAACAAACAGATTAATATAGGACACTACATTCTGGAGGAATTGAGCACCAGGCTCACCATGCCATTAACTTCAAGAGGTAAATAAATTTTCCTTCCTAGATTCATTACGTCTGCTTTAAATCATAAGGTAAATGGCATACATATGCTTGAAGGTGTAGATAGGTCATTAATAGGCAACTGTAAACAAGTGTCCAAAATCCTGTTTGGTTCACTTATTACTAAGAATAAGGTACATGTGGGTCTTAAGTTAACACCTTTCATGATTGAAAGATTTAAGACCTATCCTTACCCTATGCCTGACATGAGGACCAATGAAATTCAACTTAGTACAACAATGGTTCCTAAGTGTAATAACCCCAATTTTTGGAATTTTTTAAACACGGATAAATAGTAACTTTCGCTGATGATGCTGATTAAGGAAAATTATCAGACCACGCTATATATGAGTACTTTTATGGAAATTCTAAGATCATATTAGTATTCCATAAGGTAAATGAGTGTATGTAAAGGTCGTTAGAATTCGAATCCGGACACGTTGATTTTTCCCGAAAATCCACGAGATACCGAAAGAAATGAGTATAAGGTAACATGATTAAAAGGATTTAAATTCAAGGATTATAAGAGAGGATCATAAAAGGAATATAAAATATTGAGAAAGGTTTAGGGAAACCCAAGTAATAAGATCCCATATATGATCCCTCAAACGACAAACGAGAACGAAAGTTAAGCGAACCGTAAAACAAATAAGCGACCAAGAGACAAGCTTGTACAAGAAGCCAAGGATTATGACATCATCAAACCACAAGGAAAGGACATGTGTTAAAAAGGTGACACAAGCATGGTGACATAAGCATGACAAAAAGAAGTGTGTTGTTGGTTGATTCTTGGCCATGCAAAAGTTACCATGGTAAAAGATCAAAATTTGCCAAGCCAAAAAGGAAATCAACCAAGCAAAATATCATAACACAAAAACTAAAAATTTGACTTTGCTCCCATGAAGAGAAGCTCTCGGCCAAAACAAACCCAGCAACTTGAAATTGTCATATCTCCTTCAATACTCACTCAAATGTTATGTTCTATAGCTCGTTGGAAAGGTATTGAGATGGCCTACAACTCTTGTTCACAAGTATCGTCTAAATAAGCATGGTAAGACCCTCATTTTTACAGTTCTTTAAATCGTACTTTTAGAAATTTCAAAGCCTAACTTTGTGTTCTTGATTTCTTTGGAAAGATCAAGCTTGTAGGAGGCTCCCTAAGGCTTCCTAGCAACTTAACACCTTCCAAGGAAGGTATAAACTTCAAATCATAGTCTTTACTTTTACTATTAGTGAGTTTGATGGTTGATTTTCAAAATGAGAAGCATGATCTTTGATTATTAGTAGTTTGATTTGAAATTGGAGTGATTTGGTGAATGAATCTTGTTATAGTTAATAGAACTTGATTGTGGTTGGTTGAGATGAAGAATCTGGAGAATAAGGACTGTTATAGTATTATGTAGTTGAGGTTTTGATGTGTTAATAATTGTGGGTTGTTTGGTGAGGTTTTGGTGTAGGGAGAAACTTGGAAAACTCGTAAATATAGCCGTCGTAATGCCCGTTTTCCTTAGCCTGTTTTACATGAATCTCAAACCAGATAACTCACTGACCAATCTTTAAATTTGCCATTTTTAGCTAGATCATGTTGTAAGCTTCGTTTTGGTATGTGGTTCGCTTAGATCCGATTTACGGTTTAGGAGAAACGACCGTTTTAAGTAAAGGCGTTTCGCGAACGAACCATTTACCCTCGCCTTAATTTGAAACCTTGGTTAAGGACCTTAAATGACTAATTGGGATATGAAACAATTATGTTAAGTGGATTAGGCAGTTGGTAGGGTACTCGCGAAAGAATCGCCTTAAAACCCTTAATGGTTAATTGATTAAAAATGGTGGAGCCGAGGGTACTCGAGCGACTTAAGAGAATCATTAAGCGCAAAGCGAGCGTTAGAGTCTAATTGGTTAAAGTATAGATTCTTAAGCGACTTTGGTTTAATTCCAACTTATATATGGTTTATAGGTTACCAGACTCATCCTAGGACTTTTACCACCCCCAGTCGCTCAGGCAAGTTTTCTACCCGTTATACTGTTGTTGTGATGTATACATATGTATATGCATTATCTTGTGATAGATGCATGGTGGTTAATTAGCAAATCTTGCGATATATTGGAGCATGTGATATGGTATATATGCATGTCTATTTCATAATCTTGATATATATTGTTGATTCAATTGCTTATAAGTTGTATAATACCTATGCTAGAGATAAGCAGTAGTTGCGTATACCCTTAGTATAGGGGACCCAAAGGTGAACATTTTTCTAAAACCGGGAGTCGATGTTCCCGAGTATATTATATATATTTATATATATATAGATATATTTTTCAAAACAATGAATCGAATAAGGTTTATTCGATAACTTTATTTTATTAATGAATATTATTTTGAGTATTCATTCGAGGGCTTATGACTCCGTTTATTTTATTAATGAATATTATTTTGAATATTCATTCGAGGGCTTATGACTCCGTTTATTTTATTAATGAATATTATTTTGAATATTCATTCGAGGACTTATGACTCCGATTATTTACTAATTAATATTCTTTACTTTATTAAAGAATAATGTGTCGATAATCAAACTCACTTTTGATTATTCAAATAAAGATATTACTTTCATATAAGTATATCTTTGGTTATTTATTATTCATTTCAAGTACAAGTTTTACAACTTCTACTTCAATTATTTTTATAATGGTTATTCTTTATGGGAATATTATTTAAATAATAATATTCAGATATTTTCTAATATATTGGGACTGATTTATTTTATTAAATCAGCATTACTGCAAACATTCTTAAAAAATGTTTTCGAGTCTTCAAAATAATTTTAAAAGTTAGGGCGGATCCCAAAACTCATTTTTATATTTAAGATCCTCCTTTCGAAGGTGATTTAAATACTCGCTCAAAACCTGAGGGATCCGGCTCTGTGGTGTGGTTTATATTCGCAACAAGGTTGCTATTTTAATAAAAGAAATTTTGATTACTTACCCAACACTAGGGATGTAAAATTCTTAGAACAATTTAATCCATTAACTGGAATCGCCTGGGAAATATCGGTGAGTTTTCCTTTCCAACTAGATACGACTTCTTGGTGGAGCCGTATCAACAAGTTTCTACTTGGGGAAAGCGGGGACGAGCTTTACGTTTCAGAGTCATGGATTTCATCTGAACTAGGAGTGGCGTAAGTGGTCGAGTGGCGCCGGCCCAGCCTAATTTATTGGCCCAAATGGCCCGGAAGTTCCGCTAAGACGGTCCATTCCTTAGGAGTCCAGTGTTCGGTTGACAAGTAAATCCGACAGGTTCTCCTCTACATGTAGAAAATGGTGGGGTTGCACTACTACGACTGATCATCGTAAGTGGTCTTCCTGGCGCGGCAAACTCCCGTAATGAGTTCATCATCCAGTTGGATATTTCTGCAACACTACCCAGAGCACTTTGATAGAAAGGCTACGACTGGGTGATTGTTGAGTGTTGGAAGGGTCGAGTTTTCAAAATGATGTTTCCATCAAATGAAGTATCTCATAACTTCATTTCTTTTGAATGATATTTCAAAGATTGATTCTATACAAGTCATGCCTTGTAGCTTCATATATGTGATGAGCTAATTATAACTTGAACGGTGGTAGTTCAAGTAGTATTCGGAAAAGATATAAGTATATTGGAGTATCTTGTAACGTCATCTTTTAAACTTATATCTAGTAAATGATTATCCTATGCATGTCAAAGATTTTCAGAAAAACGTTGAGACAAGGGTAGATATATGAGATCACCTTGCAACGATTTTTTTTATACAGTTATAAACTGGAACTATGGGTGTATTATGCATGGCAGAGCATTTCAAAGATTTTGAAAAGTATATATGTATATACTGAATATTTTGCAACTTGGTCGCGTTAAGATAACAACTTGGTTCAATTCTTCTTGACCAAGACTTTCATGAGTGCTATGAGAATGCTCATATATTATTATTCATTATACATATTATTTCGGTGGGCTTATTGTTCACCCTTACTTTCTTCTTTCATCACACAACATCAGATAGACAAGATGAACATGATCAAGCTCCCAATTCGCGAGTGGATAGGAAACGTTCCGTAGTTTCCTGTAGGCGATGATGCCGTTGTAGCTAAGGTAGGAACTACCAGTAGGCTAGGCTTTCAACTTTTGTTGTACCGGACTTATGTATCTATATGAATTGTAATAATGGCAAAGAAATGTAAATTTATTCAGAACCTTCTTGAGGTGTAATGGCTTATTATGTGGAATAAAATGACTTGTGTTATTTTTGGTATTCATCTCTGAGACTATAACTTGTGGCGTGTGTGTGTATATTGTGGGGTCACAGTACGAAGTAGTTGATTGTTTATTTAGATTGGGTGTTATTAAGGGAAATGGAACTCGTGACAACCCGGATCCCCGATCCCGGATTTGGGGGTATTACAGAAGTGGTATCAGAGCTAAGCGTTATAAACCTCAGAGATGATGTGACGTTAAAATAATAAGTTCGCTAAGATAATAAGAACTCTTACCAAGTTCATAGTCGGACTACCTAACGTAGTACTAACAGTTAAAACCCTTATGGGAACCCTTATAAATATCGTGATAGGAGCGTAGCTCGTTATCGTATATGGCAGCGGGACTCCGAACTCTGAGGTTGAGGATCAATAACGCGATGATGTTTTATTAGTTACTGGAGATCAGATTTTGGATCCGATAGAGCGTCCTAACGCGGGACCGGATGATGTTCATATTGAGGATGTAGAGGTTGAGGATGTTGTTCTAGAAGGGATTATTACTGAGAAGGATCCCGTGGAGGATCCTGACAAGAATGAATAAAGGACCACTGAGGAATTGATGACCATGGTTAGGGCGACTACTAGAGGTAGGATTGGCCGGTCACTACCGGAGGTTCGTTCAAGTTTGTAAAGATAGTAGCCCCTTTAACTCGTCTTACTCGTAAGACTGAGAAGTTCGAATGGACAGAAAAATACGAGAACAGCTTTTAAGAACTAAAGCAAAGGTTGGTGACGACCCCTATGTTGGCATTGCCGGATGGAAAAAGGAGATTTTGTGATGTAGTGACGCTTCGCATAAGGAATTAGGGTGCTTCTTATACAACACAGCAAGGTAATCGCGTACGCGTCAAGATAATTAAAGGAATATAAAATTCGATGTCCCCACCCATGAGCTTGGGCTCGTGGCAATAGTTTTGCCCTAAAAGATTGGTGGCACTACTTGTATGGAGAGAAGTGTGAGAATTACACAAGCCATAAGTGCTCTAGTGCATTTTCACGCAGAACGAGCTCAACATGCGCCAGAGGAAGTGGTTAGAGCTAATCAAGGATTACGATTATGAGATTCCTTATCATCCAAGAAAAGCCAATATGGTGGCTAATGCCCTTAGTATAAAAGAGAGACTCAAGATAAAATGGAAATAAAAGTGAAGGTAACCGGAGCCGGTACCGAAAAGTTGTTTGAGATTGCAATACAACCCAAATTATTGGAAAAGATCATATTGTGCCAAGAAAAAGTGATGAATGAAGGCAGAGAGCCAACAAATAGAGAAGAGATTAATACCGAGAAAGATGATAATGGAATAATGAGGTATTCCTACAGAATTTGGGCTCCAAACATTCAAGAGCTTAAGGACGAGATATTAGATGAAAGCCATAGTTCGAGGAATAAGATTTAGGGCAAACCCTGAATGTGATAGTCAGGGAGGTCGCCATCAAGAAAGAAAGAACCCATAACATAATGAAATGGAAAACAAGGATTTTAACGTATAAGATAACCCTGATTATGGGAGAAGGATGAAACATTTCATACTGAGAAGACAGAAGTCGAGCAAGATAGGGAGAACCGGGATGGTACTCCTATGGGGCAATTCATGGACCTGCCTAAACAAAAAAAAATTATACTTTTATTCCCAAACACCACCCTGAGGAAACAATGCGGTGGGAAATTCCTTCAGGACCTTTAAGTCACTAAGCTCTCAGAGTTTCAAGGAACAAGTTGACCCAGTCAAGGCAAAAGCCTGGCTAAAGGAAATAGAGGAATCATTTGAGATTCTAAATGATTGATGAAGCGCAAAAGACTATTTTTGTCACCTACCTTCCTAAGAGAGAGGCCCCCCGCTGGTGAAAGACCAAGAAAGGCACGGAGCCAGAGGTTAGGATAAACTAATTAAAGTTCAATCAATTGTTCTCGGGAAAGTAATTCCCAAGGTTATGGAGATAGTGTAAAAGCTTTAGAGCTAGAACAAAGGCGGACGAGTATGATGAATTATGAAGCTAAGTTGTAAAAGTTGTCAAGATTCGTTCTGATGACAAGAATCCCAGAACGACGTGATGTTTGAAGTTAATGAATAGTGGGTTCATGAAATGATTGTAATAGAAAAGAAAATAAAAAGAAACTGAAGTGGAAAGGAAAATAAAGACAATAGAGTTTGAGGAATGATAGGGGAGTTGGGTATGAGGAAACCCTAAAGACTCGTAGCAATAGAAATAGAAAAGTATCTAATCGTCAGGATGAGGGTGATTCCCCATGAGTTAAAGTTGATGGTTGAAGGTATAAGAGATACATATATTTTATCCCCTGTAAGTTGGGAGGATTCGAGGAAACCTTGAGATAGTCCGAAGGATAAATAATGAGACGCGGATAGACTGAGGAGACAAGAAAGTAAGAAATTAGGAAAATTGGATGAAGGAAGTGACCTTCAAGAATGTGAAGTGTAAGACCGGTGGCATGATACCCAGAAAGGGAGACGCCAGGTATGAAAGATATCCCAACATTGAGATGATTGTTGAGATAAACAATAAAAGTAAATGAGGAATTATTAAGAAGAAGTTCACGTTGAACACGACCAATATCTTTTAGAACATCCCTGTTATCATTACCAAATCAGGCAAGAAAAGTGGATAACCGTTGTTATCTTTTGGAGGCCATATGGATTGACCTCATTTTGGATAAGGATATTATTATGAAATTAGGCATAGACTAGCGAGGTGAGAATGATTGAATAAGATAATCTATCAAGGATATATGAATTGATTTATCCATGGAAGAGTGTAAGTATCTTTTAAAGGTGGAATTAAGGATAAAACCCCGATAACTTGAAATGAATCCTAGGGGAATGCATAAAGGTTGGCATTTCACCCTTAATAGGGACATCATGAGTTTTGACAGTATGAATTGGAAAGGATTAAGGTAACAACAACCTTTAAGGATCAGTGGAGAAATTTTTCAGAAGCATATAGACAATGATTCTAGTATTAGTAAATGGTATCTTGATATGCCCTGTGCCTAGGGTATACCTGATGAAGGATTTAAGGATAACCTTAGAGGTTTTACAAGGAGAAAGGTAATATTCAAAGTTCTCAATAATAGAAATTTTGATGAAGGAAATATGACGTAATTATAATAATGCCAGGTGGGGCACGTGTTGAACCATAAGAAAGTATAGATCGATCCAATGAGTGTCGAGATTGGTGAAAACAAGAAGGACCCAAGATAAGAGATGTCCTAAGTATGATCGAGAGTCAGTCGTGGCAATGCTCACATCTAAAGACTAAGGCAATGACTTATGGAAAAATGGTGATTTTTTTTTCTCACCAGGACTTAAGAGAAGCATTTTCACATAAGCAGTGAATGAAATGAGGTAGAAAATTTAGTTGGAGGTGGTTAAAATGACATTGATTGTAAGGAAATTTTACTATCAGGAAAGGCCAAAGAGGTGGCTAACACTTTAAGTGTAAGAGGACAATTATCGACGCTCATGCCAGAGGAATACAGTGATAATGGTTAATTCCGTGAAGGTTGTATTATGGTGTGAAAGATTGACATTCCTTCTAATGACTGTGCGGTACTCAACCGTAATAGTAGTTTGGTAAAGATTTAATTCATGTAATCGCCGTGAGCGGGCTATCTATCTTAGAAGGTACTATCTTGAGATAATTCAGGACCATGTTACGAAATGACTAAATGAACCCTTGAGATGCATGTCTCCTAATAAAGACATATGGTTAATAATGGTAATAACCTGCTATCGTTGTTTTCATTGAAACTCTTCTACAATTTTATCTGCTTCATGTCATGAATGTACGTCAGGATCAGGAGTGCTCTTCATGAATCATGAATGGTGATTATGTTACCTCCTTAGAAGAATTTGATACGACAGGTATGTACTCTGTATGGTTAGCTATTAAGATTTCGAGGAAAATGAATGACTACAGTAGGAAACGGTGGGCCATAGTAATGCATGATTCTGCGAGTAATGAGCCGATTACTTACAACTGTGAGAGTTGTATTGGAATGGATGTTGAGAGTGAGTACCACTAATAGGGTCGTGGTGGTGTATAAGTTATCATTGATAGGCTAATTAAGTCGATTATCTACCTATTGAGTACTTATTCCTTCTTATCAATAGAGAGTCGTATTACTATACGAGGAAGGTTGCGATGCAAGCATAGAATTCTAGTAACGATGATGTCTAGAATGAAATCCCAGATTCGATTTTCGATGTCGAGGGAGTTTCAAAGGTGATTGTTTATAAGCTCGAGCAAGAGCATGGGTCTATAGAATGATGGATGGAATAGAAAAAAAAATATTTAGGTATGTGAAATACGATGTTATAATACTTGATGCTGATATATATACGTATATGTTTTGTTCTCCTATGACAAACCTCTATAGTTCAGAGGTAGATTTCAAGCCAGATATTTTGTGGCAGTATATTTTATATATATACAATTCTCTTCATTTCGTTCTTTTCTCTCCTTTTCATTTCATGTAAGCTGAGAAGAACAACCCTTCCAGAAGGGGCGGTATTGCCGAATGACTATCTATCTGTGTGATAGAAGCCTAGTAGGATACCACATGTTGTTTAATTGCCTGTCAAGTACTAAAGGCTGGCCACCTTCTGTACTAACTATGCAATAGGACAAGTGTTCACGATCATAGTGATCTCTCAATAAATTCTTTACTTCTATACGAAGGACCAAGCTTTCGAAGACGGAGGCAGCTAGAGATGAAGTGGTACAAAGTATGGTGGTATTCGGAATGGAAACGCATTTGTGATACTAAGGTTGACGCAATTATTAAAAGGTTATAAAACTCTAGCGAGTAAAGGTATATCTAGAATAGTATTCTGTACGGAAGATAGTAACGATTATGAACGGTAAAAAAAAGTGGGTATTGAGAAGTAAAAGCTATAATGCTAGAAGCTATAAAGAGAGTCTGTGAAATAGACTTGAAAGAATTTGGAATGATCACTTAACACGGATTGAGTTTTCTTACGATAATAGATCATATGTCATTATCGAGATGTCACCTTATGAGATCCTTGAGGGAACACAATGTCGATCTCCCTTATGTTAGGATGAAGTTGTAGAGCGCAAGATGCTCGGACCCGCCGTAGTCCAAAGGACCAAGGAAATAATAGATCTAATCAGAGGACGGCTGGTAGTAGCCCAAGATGGACATAAGAAGTATGTTGATTTGACACGAAAGGACAAAGAATAGGAAGTAGGGGACCTAGTGTTGTTATAGGTATTCCCTTGGAAAGGATGAATGAGGTTCGGAAAGAATGGAAAGCTAAGCCCACGAATTGTTGGACCCTTGGATATATTAAGACATATTGGGAAGTTAGCATATGAGCTAGCCCTACCCCCGAACCTGTACCAAGTTCATAACGTGTTCCACGTATCAATGTTAAGGAAGTGTAATCCGGATGCCAGACAAATAGGGGCATATGAGCGCATAGACATGTAACCAGACGTAACCTATATGGAGCAACCGGGAAAGGTTATAGATTGAAAAGGAACAAGTGCTTAGGAGAAGGGTTATCAAACTAGTCAGAGTTTGATGATAGAACCACAATGTGGGAAAATAACGTAAGAGTTAGAAAGTGCAATGCTAAGAAAGTAGCCCTACTCATTTTCTATCTGATTCAGGGACGGAATCCTTTTAAGGAGGGGAGACTGTAATAACCCCAATTTTTGGAATTTTTGAAACACAGATAAATAGTAACTTTTGCTGATGATGCTGATTAAGGAAAATTATCAGACCACGCTATATAGGAGTACTTTTATGGAAATTCCAAGATCGTATTAGTATTCCATAAAGTAAGTGAGTGTATGTAAAGGTCGTTAGAATTCGAATCCGGACACTTTGATTTTTCCCGAAAATCCACCAGATACCGAAAGAAATGAGTATAAGGTAACATGATTAAAAGGATTTAAATTCAAGGATTATAAGAGAGGATCATAAAAGGAATATAAAATATTGAGAAAGGTTTTGGGGAACCCAAGTAATAAGATCCCAGATATGATCCCTCAAACGACGAACGAGAACGAAAGTTAAGCGAACCGTAAAACAAATAAGCGACCAAGAGACAAGCTTGTACAAGAAGCCAAGGATTATGACATCATCAAACCACAAGGAAAGGACATGTGTTAAAAAGGTGACACAAGCATGGTGACATAAGCATGACAAAAGAAGTGTGTTGTTGGTTGATTCTTGGCCATGCAAAAGTTACCATGGTAAAAGATCAAAATTTGCCAAGCCAAAAAGGAAATCAACCAAGCAAAATATCATAACACAAAAACTAAAAATTTGACTTTGCTCCCATGAAGAGAAGCTCTCGGCCAAAACAAACCCAGCAACTTGAAATTGTCATATCTCCTTCAATACTCACTCAAATGTTGTGTTCTATAGCTCGTTAGAAAGGTATTGAGATGTCCTACAACTCTTGTTTACAAGTATCTTCCAAATAAGCATGGTAAGACCCTCATTTTTACAGTTCTTTAAATCGTACTTTTAGAAATTTCAAAGCCTAACTTTGTGTTCTTGATTTCTTTGGAAAGATCAAGCTTGTAGGAGGCTCCCTAAGGCTTCCTAGCAACTTAACACCTACCAAGGAAGGTATAAACTTCAAATCATAGCCTTTACTTTTACTATTAGTGAGTTTGATGGTTGGTTTTCAAAATGAGAAGCATGATCTTTGATTATTAGTAGTTTGATTTGAAACTGGAGTGATTTGGTGAATGAATCTTGTTATAGTTAATAGAATTTGATTGTGGTTGGTTGAGATGAAGAATCTGGATAATAAGGACTGGTATATTATTATGTAGTTGAGGTTTTGATGTGTTAATAATTGTGGGTTGTTTGGTGAGGTTTTGGTGTAGTGAGAAACTTGGAAAACTCGTAAATATAGCCGTCGTAATGCCCGTTTTTCTTAGACTGTTGTACATGAATCTCAAACCAGATAACTCACTGACCAATCTTTAAATTTGCCATGTTTAGCTAGATCATGTCGTAAGCTTCGTTTTGGTATGTGGTTCGCTTAGATCCGATTTACGGTTTAGGAGAAACGACCGTTTTAAGTAAAGGCGTTTCGTGAACGAACCATTTCCCCTCGCCTTACTTTGAAACCTTGGTTAAGGACCTTAAATGACTAATTGGGATATGAAACAATTATGTTAAGTGGATTAGGCAGTTGGTAGGGTACTCGCGAAAGAATCGCCTTAAAACCCTTAATGGTTAATTTATTAAAAATAGTGGAGCCGAGGGTACTCAAGCGACTTAAGAGAATCATTAAGCGCAAAGCGAGCGTTAGAGTCTAATTGGTTAAAGTATAGATTCTTAAGCGACTTTGGTTTAATTCCAACTTATATGTGGTTTATAGGTTACCAGACTCATCCCAGGACTTTTACCACCCCCAGTCGCTCAAGCAAGTTTTCTACCCGTTATACTGTTGTTGTGATGTATACATATGTATATGCATTATCTTGTGATAGATGCATGGTGGTTAATTAGCAAATCTTGCGATATATTGGAGCATGTGATATGATATATATGCATGTCTGTTTCGTAATATTGATATATATTGTTGATTCAATTGCTTATAAGTTGCATAATACCTATGCTAGAGATAAGCAGTAGTTGCGTATACCCTTAGTATAGGGGACCCAAAGGTGAACATTTTTCTAAAAAACCGGGAGTCGATGTTCCCGAGTATATTATATATATTTATATATATATAGATATAGTTTTCAAAACTATGAATCAAATAATATTAATTCGATAACTTTATTTTATTAATGAATATTATTTTGAATATTCATTCGAGGGCTTATGATTCCGTTTATTTTATTAATGAATATTATTTTGAATATTCATTCGAGGGCTTATGACTCCGTTTATTTTATTAATGAATATTATTTTGAATATTCATTTGAGGGCTTATGACTCCGTTTATTTTATTAATGAATATTATTTTGAATATTCATTCGAGAACTTATGACTCCAATTATTTACTAATTAATATTCTTTACTTTATTAAAGAATAATGTGTCGATAATCAAACTCACTTTTGATTATTCAAATAAAGATATTACTTTCGAATAAGTATATCTTTGGTTATTTAATATTCATTTTAAGTATAAGTTTTACAACTTCTACTTCAATTATTTTCATAAAGGTTATTCTTTATGGGAATATTATTTAAATAATAATATTCAGATATTTTCTAATATATTGGGACTGATTTATTTTATTAAATCAGCATTACTCCAAACATTCTTAAAAAAATATTTTCGAGTCTTCAAAATGATTTTAAAAGTTAGGGCGGATCCCAAAACTCATTTTTATATTTAAGATCCTCCTTTCGAAGGGGATTTAAATACTCGCTCAAAACCTGAGGGATCCGACTCTGTGGTGTGGTTTATATTCGCAACAAGGTTGCAATTTTGATAAAAGAAATTTTGATTACTTACCCAACACTCGGGAAGTAAAATTCTTGGAACAAGTTAATCCATTAACAGGCATCGCCTGGAAAATATCGGTGAGTTTTCCTTTCCAACTAGATACGACTTCTTGGTGGAGCCGTATCAACAAGTTTCTACTTGGGGAAAGCGGGGACGAGCTTTACGTTTCAGAGTCATGGATTTCATCTAAACTAGGAGTGGCGTAAGTGGTCGAGTGGCGTCGACCCAGCCTTATTTATTGGCCCAAATGGCCCGGAAGTCCCGCTAAGACGGTGCATTCCTTAGGAGTCCAGTGTTCGGTTGACAAGTAAATCTGACAGGTTCTCCTCTACATGTAGAAAATGGTGGGGTTGCACTACTACGACTGATCATCGTAAGTGGTCTTCCTGGCGCGACAAACTCCCGTAATGAGTTCATCATCCAGTTGGATATTTCTGCAACACTACCCAGAGAACTTCGATAGAAAGGCTACGGCTGGGCGATTGTTGAGTGTTGGCAGGGCCGAGTTTTCAAAATGATGTTTCCATCAAATGAAGTATCTCATAACTTCATTTCTTTTGAATGATATTTCAAAGATTGATTCTATACAAGTCATGCCTTGTAGCTTCATATATGTGATGAACTAATTATAACTTGAACGGTGGTAGTTCAAGTAGTATTCGGAAAAGATATAAGTATATTGGAGTATCTTGTAACGTCATCTTTTAAACTTATATCTAGTAAATGATTATCTTATGCATGTCAAAGATTTTCAGAAAAACGTTGAGATAAGGGTAGATATATGAGATCACCTTGCAACGATTTTTTTTATACAGTTATAAACTAGAACTATGGGTGTATTATGCATGGCAGAGCATTTCAAAGATTTTGAAAAGTATATATGTATATACTGAATATTTTGCGAATTGGTCGCGTTAAGATATCAACTTGGTTCAATTCTTTTTGACCAAGACTTTCATGAGTGCTATGAGAATGCTCATATATTATTATTCATTATACATATTATTTCGGTGGGCTTGTTGCTCACCCTTGCTTTCTTCTTTCATCACACAACATCAGATAGACAAGATGAACAGGATCAAACTCCCAATTCGCGAGTGGATAGGAAACGTTCCGTAGTTTCCTGTAGGCGATGATGCCGTTGTAGCTGAGGTAGGAACTACCAGTAGGCTAGGCTTTCAACTTTTGTTGTACCGGACTTATGTATCTATATGAATTGTAATAATGACAAAGAAATGTAAATTTATTCAGAACCTTCTTGAGGTGTAATGGCTTATTATGTGGAATAAAATGACTTGTGTTATTTTTGGTATTCATCTCTGAGACTATAACTTATGGCGTGTGTGTGTGTATTGTGGGGTCACAGTACGGAGTAGTTGATTGTTTATTTAGATTGGGTGTTATTAAGGGAAATGGAACTCGTGACAACCCGGATCCCCGACCCCGGATTTGGGGATGTTACACTAAGCTTGTGGAAGCACAAACATAGGCACACCCACAGGGACCTTCCCATGTTGAGCCTACTTCTTCAAAATAATAGTTTCTAGGAAACCAACCACTTCATCCTCTCAAAAGGATGAAGTGAGTAAAAATAAGAGAAATGAGGTAACCCTTACTATATTAAACGAGAGTGGTGAGAAACAAATACAACTTGAGTCACCTTTGGTCAAAAGAACAAAGAAGCAAAAGAAAACTGAGTTGACCACTCAAGGCACCTCTACACCCTCTCAAAAGGATGTATTTATAAATAAGGGACTTGAATGGAATCTAGGGGCATCTTCTCAATAGGGTGTCACTATTGAAAAGAGCATTCTCCCAAATACACCTTGTACAAAGTCTGCACCTGCACTTGACAAAATTCAAGTGTATGAGAGGAGAAACAAGGATGGCACGCATCATGAGAGCACATCAATTGAATCTCCCTCATCTATTCAGGGGGAGCTGCCAACACTCACTACTGAACAATAATTCTTAATCTCTCAAATTTCTTCTTCATACACTACACTTGAATCTAATCCTCAAGTGCAAACTCACTCAAGTGACTTGGTTCAAGAAACCTTGCTCACCACTCAGACACCTAATTTAGATGGTGAGAGGCTATTAGCTGGGGTAGACCTTGATGACACCATCACAAACATGGGGGATTCATCAGTTTTTACTGAAGACCCCATGGTGGTTGAAAATGCACCTTCATATGCAAATCAGTCTTCACAGACTGTTAGGTTTGAGGGTAGTACACTTGAGGGGGAGCTATCTAAATGCTCTCCAATTCAATTCGAGGTTCATGTTCCAGGAATAACTCCCCTTAAAACTCTGGCTGAAATTGCTCTAACAATTGAAGCTGGGAGTACAATTGTCAGTGACCCTGTTATGGGATAGGCAAGTATATCACATTCATATGACAGTGCTTTGCAAGAAGCACAAGGGTTTGAGGCTGGTGTCCATTACAATAACCCAGTCAAATCCCCTCCAATTCAATTAGAGGTTCCCACTACAAGTGGAGGACAACACAGTGTCATAAACACAGAGAAATCTGTGGGTCAAACTGTGACTCCCGACACAGGTGGTTCTGATCCTACACACCAACCTTCAACCTCTCTACCTCAACAACCACACCTCATTTCACAATGGCTGCAGACAGCTGACTCTCAACCTACTACTGTAGATGATCTTCTTGTTGAGCAGATTTCTGGACTAGCCAACATCTCACAGTATCTACTTACTTCAGATATGAGAAACCAAGACTATCAAGCCATTCTGTTAACATGCAATAAAGAAGTTGAAAAATAGAAGGAGAAAATTGTAAATGATGTAGAGCAATATAGGAATGTAGATGTATAGCTATCTGAGGATTTTTCTTTGGAGATGAATCAGGTCTTGGCTAGGTTTAGAGATGAATATTTTACCATTCTGGGAAGTAATTCCAAGGCCTTGACTCCATAAGATGTCTATGATGCAGTCTCTGAAGTTTACAAAGCTCAACTTAAAGGTTTTCACCTATTTGGTAAAGCTCTAGAAATAAAGCTGACTGGTCATGAAGACAAAGTAAGGCAGCTAGTGAAATAGAATATGGATGAGATCATACTGTTATACCCGCTTTCGGTCATGGGCCCTAAACAGGTCCCCATGGGTGCATTGAATAGCTGGACTCCCATATGTGGGCTAGAATCATGGATTAATATGATTTGGGCCAGCATGTGCGGGATGGGCTCGTGACATGTGAGCTGGGCTCGTGACATGCGAGCTGGGCTCGTGACATGCGAGCTGGGCTCATGATATGCGAGCTGGGCTCACACTTGCCATCAGGTGACTTCACACGAGAAAGGCTCAGGTGACATTACTTGAGCCGAGCTTGGTTGCCCACACGCGGGCTGGGCTCATAAGCCCACATCTCATGAAATCAAAGGTAACATTGTATTTATTGATTGAAAAGGAAGACGGTGTGGGCCGAGGCCACCAGGCCGGCCCGCATTAGAGGACTTTATGTTCGACATGGAAAGTAACAAATAGATGATTGAGTTGCTCGTAGATTTCGGGGCCAACACAGGTTGTTCCTATAATCACGAAAGGATTGCGGAGATATCGCGAGATTGTAAGAAGTGTGTGGAGCCGGTTGAGATTTACGTTACTAATTGGCTGAAGGCCTGACTCTATCATGGGCTTGGGCTGCACGGGCTGAAGAGTCCTAACCCTAGCCTAAGTGACTTGTTCCCCAAGAACTACGTGAGGCTTGATCCCTATAAATAGGGTACGTAGGCACTTGTATGAGACATGATTCGACACTTAATAGAGAATAACAAACCCTATTCTTTCTTAAGGAGTCAACATACAAGCTCAGCCACCACCAAACAACCTTTCTCCGCCCTCAAACACCGTCCCTGATCCTTGTTCCGCCCATTAACCTCCACAACACTATTATACGAAATTCTCCCTATTACAATTGGCGCTAGAAGGAGGGGGATTTCATCTTAGGGAGAAGAGATGACCAAATAAGGCAAACAAGCGGCGACACTAGGAAGCGGGGGCAAGAAGAAGGACCAGAACGAGGTCGAGCACACGCCCCCAAAGAACCAGGCGCCACCTCCACCAATCGCAACTGTGGATGGGCAGGCGGCTATGGCGTATCTCGAAGGGCTAGCTGATCAGATGAATCAGATCAACGCCCGGATGTCAAGGGTAGAGAGAAGCTCGGTCCAGAACGCCAAGAATAAGGCGTGCCGCCTCAAGGTCTCTCAGCGTAGCTGGAAGGGCAAAGGTCCTCAGAAAAAGTTGATCCACAATTTTGATGACGTAGCGACTGAGACTAAGCAGAGGAAGGGGACGTCGCATGGAGAGAAAGACATACCCCAAGGTCATGATGAGCGGGGCATCCAGATCTCTAAGGGATCGGGGCAGAAGCCATCTTCGTCTGAGGCAAGGTCGACTAGCGTGCTAGACCGTGTGGGTAAAAAGCTAAGTAAGCATGATCTCAAGCTTAAATTAGAGAATTTCAAGAAGGAGAAAGAAGAGAAAGAGCCCTTAGATTAGAGAGGCTCAAAGAGAGAACGGACAGCGACTCCTCTGGAAAGACGTCAACACACCTCGCCCAGGAAGGAGCGACGTAGACGCAGAGACAATAATGAAGAGGAGTCGCAAGTGCGAGCCGGATGAGGGAGACGCCGCGAGCAACCTCAGGGCTCACATCATTCTAGTAATGCGGGTGGTGACAGAGAGGGAGAAGTTGTTAGAGTAAGAGACCTGAGGAGGATCTTAGATGAGATGGAGCGAGAGAAGAGGGGACCCCCAAGCTCGGCTGCCCCTTCTCCGTTCACGGCTGCCATCCGATCATCCCCCCTGCCTCGGGTATATAGGCACAACCCCGACCTTCTATTCAACGGTGAAGCCGACCCAGCGGAATACCTTATACAATTTAACACTGAGATGGAAGTATATCAGGTGCCGGAGATGACCCGCTACAGACTCTTCGCGGCATTACTCAGAATGGATCTCCAAGTTGGGGCCTGCTAGCATAAGGACATGGTGTCAATTGAAGAACCTGTTCGTTAGACAATTTTAGTCCACCCTCCACTACTCACCTCTTATGGTCACGTTAGCCAACATCAAGCAAAGGGAAGGGGAACCCCTGGCAGAATACTTTCGAAGGTTCAACGCCGAAGTCCCTCAAAGTGAGGGGAGCCAGTGAGGAGACTATCAAGAATTTATTGATTGTAGGGTTGAAAGAAGGATCGAAATTCTGGAAGAGCCTCCAAGCGAGTGAGCCGAGAACCTTGGCTGAATTCTATGAGCAAGCTGAACCCTTTAAGAGGGTAGAGAAGTCGATGAGAGAGCTGAAAATCAGTGAGAACTATCGAGATAAGAAAGACCGGTCTTCGAGCCCTGATGAGAGGATAAAGACGTATTGACGTAGCTCAAGCCCCAAGAAGTCTGCCCGAGGTAAAGAGATAAACAAAGATTCGGGGAGACCTTATACAAGCAAATGGCAGACACACACCCCTCTGGTAGCCTCTATCGACCATATATATGCTACCTATGCTGGGAAGGGGGTATTCAGGAAGGCAACCCCTCTCACAGACTATAACAAGAGGGACACTTCGAAGTATTGTGCATACCATGAGGCCACGGGGCACAATACAGCTGATTACAGACAATTGAAGGATGAAATCGAGATGTTGATAAGGCAAGGGAAGCTTACAGAATGGGTTGTCAAGGAGGTTCGAAGGCACATAACTGATTATCACACCGTCCCTCCTCCACCCCCAGAAGATAAAGGGAGGGTACCTTGGGCCAGAAGCATTTATATTATTCTAGGCGGGTCTCACATTAGCGGAAACAGCCGGAAGGTGATGGATAGGTATGCCCGAGAAGCAAAGGACAAGCCCCTCACCAATGTCAACCATCTAAGCCAAAGGCCCCCGAAGCTCTTTGAAAGGGAGGCTGATGACATCGTGTTTAGGGAGAACGATGCTAAATGGGTGTTACCCTCATATAGATGCCCTGATTATAAAAATGAAGATTGGGACGGTGAATGTCCAACGAGCAATGGTGGATACCGGGAGCTCGGCTGACGTTTTGACCTATGATGCCTACAAGAAGCTGGGATTGTTGGATAGAGAGTTAACCTCGATGGGTGGACATCTATACGGGTTCACGAGGAACTCAATAGGGGTGAAAGGGACAATTCGGCTCCCGGTTGCCATAGGAGAAGAGCCCTATGTGGCTTTCCAGATCACTATGTTTACGGTTGTAGATCAGCCCTGTGCCTACAATGTTATAGTGGGTAGACCCCTTATGAGGGCAGTGTGGATGGTGACATCGATCCATCACATGACGGTAAAATTCCCAACCCCCACGGGGGTAGGCTTCTTGAAAACCTGTCAATATGAATCGAGGGTCTGCTACAACCAGGCACTCAGGGCGGCTGAGTCAGAAAATGCATCAAAGGAAATGGTCCAACCGGGTGAAGACGATGTCCTCCTGGAAGAGGCAGAGGGCAGGAAGAGAGTACGCCCTGAGGGACACGAGACTTGTAACCTGATTTCAATCGAGGAATTGCCCGAGAACTATTTCGTACACATGGGGATTCAGGTCGAACCACGCCTAGGGGCCTTGCTAATGGAAGCCTCTCAGCCCATCATGTTGATACAAGAAGGAATTGTGGAAGAGGCAAGTGATGAAGAAGATAGCCCAGAACAAATTGCTGCAAGACTCAGGAAAGGGAAGTGGGCACGCGAAGAAATAACAACCACTATGGATCTGCCCAACGGAATCACTCGCACTATCACTACAACCTCTGAATGCTTGATAAACCCGCCCGAGCTCACCAGCCTGAGCTCGAGGATACGGAAGGTTTGACGATCACGGAAGTGGGAGAATCTAGTGAGGCTCGAGCAGACTTAGACCTGAAAATGCCCCCAATGGTTAAGAGGCCTGGGGCCGCAGAGGACACAATCTCGATCTTGGTGGACCCAAATGATCCCTTCAAGGTACTCAGAATAGGCTCTAAGTTAAGTCCTAACTTGAGGGAGGATCTAGCCCGATTCCTGAGGAGGAATTTGGATGTCTTTGCATGGTCACACTCTGATATGATAGGGATTGACCCGAATTGCATGTACCACCGGCTCAACTTGGACCCGAAAAAGAAGGGGGTGAGACAGAAGAGAGAGCCAATTAGTGGAGAGAGGGCAGAGGCCCTCAGAGAAGAAGTAGATAGACTAATGGAGGCGGGGCTTGTAAGGGAAGCCTTCTACCCCATATGGTTGGCCAACCCCGTGCTTGTCAAGAAGCCCAATGGTAAATGGAGGACGTGTGTGGACTTCACCAACCTGAACAAAGCTTGCCCGAAGGATAGTTTTCCTCTACTCCGAATCGACCAGCTGGTTGATTCCACGGTCGGGCATGCACTGCTTAGCTTTATGGATGCTTATTCGGGATATAACCAAATCCCCATGTATGGGCCAGATCAGGAGCACGCCTCATTTATTAATGATCGGGGCTTCTACTGTTACATCGGGATGCCCTTCGGGCTCCTTAACGCTGGGGCAACGTATCAAAGGCTGGTGAACAAGATGTTCAAACATCAGTTAGGGATAAACCATGGAGGCCTACGTAGATGATATGCTTGTGAAGTCAAAAGAAGCAAAGGATCATGTCCGCCACCTATCAGAAATATTCCAGATCCTAAAGGAGTACAGGATGAAGCTCAACCCACAGAAGTGTGTGTTCGGGGTTGAGTCAGGGAAATTTTTGGGGTTTATTGTCAACCACAGGGGCATTGAGGCCAACCCCGCCAAGATACGAGCCCTACTCAAGATGAGATCCCCCCGACGGGTGAAGGACGTCCAAAGCTTAACGGGGCGAGTGGTCGCCTTAAACCGCTTCGTCTCAAAGTCCTCTGAAAAATGCCAGGAGTTCTTCAACGCAATTAAAGGAGTGGGGAGGAATTTTGAGTGGACAAAAAAGTGTGAAGAAGCCTTCCAGAATATAAAGAAGCATCTCAGCAACCCTTCAATGTTGTCCAACCCAAAGGAGGGAGAGACTCTGGTCCTATACTTGGCCATCTCTGACTTTGCAATAAGTGCGGTATTGGTTTGAGAGGAGGATTGTATCTAGCTCCCGGTATATTATGTGAGTAAAAGGTTGGCTAACGCGGAAAATCGGTACACGAGCCTCGAGAAATTAGCATATGCTCTGATCCTGGCCTCCCGAAAGCTAAGGCCCTATTTTCAGGCGCACAGGATAGAAGTGCGAACCTCCTACCCTCTAAGGCAAGTAATGTATAAACCAGAGTCTTCTGGTCGAATGCTGAAGTGGACAGTTGAGTTCGGCCAATTCGAGGTGGATTATAAGCCAAGGACCGCAATCAAAGGCAAGCCCTGGCTGATTTTGTGCTGGAATTTCCTCCACATCAAGAAGTGGAGCCGGGAGCCCTTGTTGTCATACCTAGCACAGAAGAAGTCGGGCTGGAGAGCCAAAATAGTGCCCCATTGTGGAGCCTATTTGTGCATGGAGCCTCTAATGGGGATGGTGCAGGAGCTGGAATTGAGTTAATCAGCCCGGAGACGCACAAGATAACACGCGCGACCCATCTGGCCTTTCACGCAACCAACAATGATGCTGAGTATGAGGCCCTGATCAACGGTCTCAGCTAGCTTTGGAAATGAAGGTGGAGAATTTGAATGTGTTTAGTGACTCCATGATTGTGGTATATCATATAAATGGAGGGTATCAAGCTAAGGGCCGAGAACAGAGCTTTACCTGAAGTGTGCGCAGAGGATAATCGCGTGGTTCAACGAGGTGAGGCTGGAACTAATCCCGCATGGGCAGAATGAAGGCGCGGACGAGCTAGCTAAGCTCGGCTCACACCGTGAGGCCACTCTGCTAGGGGTCGTGCCCCTTAACATACAGAGGCAACCTAGTGTGCCCGAGCACGAGGTGGGCAGCCTCAGTGATGACCTCGGCCCCACGTGGATGACACCTATCTTAGCATACATAAAGGAAGGTTCACTTCCGGATGAAAAGAATGAGGCAAGGAGGGTAAGATACAAAGCAGCCCGCTATGTGATATACAATGGGATCCTATACAGAAGAGGGTTCAGTGTGCCTCTCCTCAAGTGCATAGATAGGGATGAATGCAATTATATCCTAAGGAAAGTACACGAGGGCATTTGTGGCAATCACTCGGGGGTAGCTCTCTGGCTCAGAAGATTCTCCGTCAAAGCTACTACTGGCCAACGCTGAAAAAAGATGCCTTCGAATTTTCCCGAGCTTGTGATAGTGTCAGCGATATGCCAATTATCACAACAGCCCCATGGCCTCTCTCACATCCCTCATGAGCCCTTGGCCCTTCTCTATGTGGGGAATTGATCTGATTGGGGAACTCCCGAAGGTTAGGGGAGGAGTCAAGTATGCAGTTGTTGCGGTAGACTACTTCACTAAGTGGGCAGAGGCCGAGCCTCTAGCCACTATCACAGCAAAAAAGCTAAGGGAGTTTGTACACAGGGCTATTGTGTGCTGCTATGGCATCCCTTACAAGTTGATATCTGACAATGGGAAATAATTCGATAGCAAGCAAAATCCAAGAATTTTGTGAGTAGCTGGGGATTCTTAAAAAACTTTATCACAGTTTGCCACCCCTAGAGTAACGGGCAGATGGAGGCTGTTAATAAAATCATTAAGCATACCTTGAAGGAAAAGCTTGAAGAGAAGAAAGGGACATGGCCAGAAGAGCTTGCCCAGGTCCTATGGTCTTACAACACGACACCCCGAACTACAACTGGAGAGAACCCTTTCTCTTTGGTGTATGGGTGTGAAGCTATGGTGCCCGTTGAAGTGGGGGAAGGATCTTTTCGGAGGGACAACTATGACTCACAGGAAAATGAGGTCAATCATCGGCTTTATTTGGACATGATCGAAGAAACTCGGGAGGATGCTCAGATCAGGGTAGCAGCATATCAGCAGTGGATAGCTAGGCACTACAACAGTAAGGTTAGAGCCCGAACTTTCAAGGTGGGAGATTTGGTTCTGCGCCGGGTCATGCCAAACACCAAGGTGGTGAGTCACTGAGTCTTTGGAGCAAATTGGGAAGGCCCCTACAAGATAAAGTCGGTCCTCTGGGAAGGAACCTACCACCTCAATGATATGCAAGACAAGTTGATCCCGAGAGCCTGGAACGTGGAGCACCTCCACAAATATTATCAGTAATATTATTCTTTTCAGACTTAGTACTATCTTACAATACTCCTAAGTCTCGGGGGTAGTTCCATATAGGTGCCTCTCTGAAACCACAAATATGTACTCCTTTCACTTTCTATTATCTATGAATGAATGATTGATATCTACTTTGTGCACTTGATACTTTAACTTCTGTTAATAGATTAAATATCCAGCAGGGGAGCCCATCCTTGGGAACCCATGCGAGGACAGAATGATTGTTTTATTAACATGATAAAATCATAAGTCGGGCCGGGCCCCAGCCTGCTTGACAACAAATATGGAAAACGAGCTGGGCCACGGCCCGTTTAGAAAGATATGAGCACAAAACAGATGAAAGATGAAGATAAAAAGAGGTATAGGCCCGCGATGCGAGCCCATACCCCGGACCGTGAGACCACAAATGCGACCCAGGGAGCCCAGCCCTCCATCAAGCATGGCCCGGGTCGCATTATGCGAAGAGAGGATACTTGAGTAAGTGGCGAGCCTATGTGCCCGGCTCGCCAGTGCAAGAACGCGTGCAAAACTTGTGAGTTAGTAATGATGCGAGCCTGTTCCACTTAGCATTCTTTGTTAATTTTGTCTGATTGAACAAACTGATTAATTAGGCTCGCTGTGAAGGTGTAACGCCCACCATACACGGCCAGGTTTATGATAACTTTTGGTCAGTAGGGGCATGGTAAGTTTACACAAGATAAAGAAAACCAGCTAGCATAGTAAAGAGGAATGCGGGCACAAAAGACTTGGGATTTTATACATACAAAAGGTAAATAAGTTATGCCCCAAGGCGGAATACTTCAAATACAAATGCGAGGCGAGAAAGGTGCCCGCTTACCCAGTCAAAAGTCTAGTTCTAAAATAAAATTACACTAAGGCTTATCAGCCTCTGCCTCCCTAACTTCGTCATCAATGACTCGGGCCTACTCGACTGCGATCCGGGCCTCCTCGGCAATCTGGGCGTCCCGCTCCATCTCCAGCTTCAGTTTCTCGACATTCCTAGCTGTGCCCGCACCCAGAGCTACCCAATCAAAATCAGGAACCTTCTTGATATAGATTTTTATAAAGTTCCTGGCCCCCAGGTTCCTAGCATCAGCGAGGGCAGCCTCGCGGCCCTCGGTCAGGGCAGAAACTGACCCCTCCAGCTCGAGCACCCTACCCTCGAGGCTATCCTCCTCCTTCTTCCACGCCTCAATGGCCAGGTCATGAGCTTCCTTTTGCTCCCTTAAAGCCTTGTCATGATCAGCGTTCAGGTTAAGTATCTTCTGATTATAGTTGTTCACCAACGTAACTTTCTCATGCCCATGCTCAGCGACCTTGCTCTGAAGAGATTTGACTTTAGACTCGAGCTTTGTGTTGGTCTGGCTAAGGACTCACATCTCTCGAGCCTTAGATAGCTGACGGTAATACACCTCAGCTGCGGCCCGGGACAGTGCGTCCTGATTAACCTCGAGAGCAGAAGAAGACCAATCCTTCATATCCTGGTCAGTGATGTGAGCTTGAGCGAGCCGGCCAAAGGTGGTCATGACCATGTTGGCAGAAGAAGAAGTAGGGAGAGGGGCTTCAGATGGAGCAGCTTTTTTCGGGTCTGGCTCGACGGTTTTTCCCTCTTTGTGACCTCGATGCCATTTTAGCCGAAGAAAAGGCCCTGAGCCTTTGAAATACTCAGTGAGGGTCTTCATGCGAGCTGGAGGGGGACTTGAGAGTAAGCCCATGTGGTCGCCGCAGCGGGCTGAACTGAGCCCGAGGCCGCGACTTTCTCAGCCTCTTCCATAAAAGGGATAGGGGAGATGGCCATTTCTGAAAAAGAAAATAGTAAAGTGATATATTAGTCACAACAAGATGCAATGGAAAGAAGAAAATGTGAGCAGGAGATAAATACAGAAAAATAAAGTGTAATGCGAGGTGAGATACATGTGGGAAATAAAAAATGCGGGAACACGAGCTCGAACATACGAGCAGACACGCTCGCATGCGACTTCAACGTTCTTACCCTTTCTGGCCCTCTTCTTAGATTTCTTCTTTTGAGGAGTCAGCCTCACCCCTGCCTTCAAAAATCCACACGCGAGCAGGTTCGAGGTCGTTATGAGCTTTTGAATATCCCTGTCTGCCTTAGGAAGATCTAGCAGGCTGTCCGCATTTATTTTTTCTTGTCCCATAAGGACAGTGTGAGGCGGGGTGGCTGGAGATAAGAAAAATAAAAAAATGTTTCTTGTTAAAGGAAAGAATTATGGTAGGAAAGATGAGAGCGGCCAGGGAAGACTTACATGGATTGTAATAAAAATGGGTCTGGACTCGAGGCACCTCATGGATATAGAAATAAGGGCCCTTCGACTTCCCTGAGTTGCTCGGCCCATTGTGGATGAGGTTCTTTTTATTAAAGCACGGCCAGGCATAAAAATAAAATATCCAAAGTCATTAGGGGAATGCTTCAGATTAGGGAAGTAGCCGAGTTGCCTCGCTCTGAGAGGAGGAAACCCGCATTCGTTGTACATAATGTATAATGCGAGGGCGGCCCGGTATCCGTTCGGGTTAATCTGCAGAGGTGCGAGCTGGTAATACTCGCAGACGTCCTTGATGAAAGGATGAAGATGAGAGGAGATTCATAGCCTCAGAAGGAAGGTAGACAAAACCATGCGAGGCACCCTGCCTCCATTCTCCGGATGGTTAAATCTATAGTACCTCATGTGAGGCAGGGGCAAGACAACATGGCCCTCGAGCTGGAACTGTTTAATGTGCTCGTCCAAACGTTTTTGAGTCATTGAGGTGGGCAGGTCGCGGCAAGTGAGCACCTTAACCTCCTCGTTTGTAGTTGAGCTCTCCTCCCCGTCAGGAATGATCTGCCTCTTAAAAATAATCTCACCCTCAAGCTCGGGCTGGGCAGGAGGCACATAGGGCTCAGGAGAGGCCGCAGGGACATAGTTATAGTTGCAGATTTTATACTGGCTAGTGACGTCTGCCACCTCCTCACTTTGAGGGGAGTTATAGGACCAATGTGAGCCGTCCTCTTCACCCTCGAGCTCCAAGATGGGATATTCAGCAGCTACGGGCCCCTTTCCTTTCTTCTTGGTGTCATAGTATGCACTCCGCAGATCGCTGTCAGTAGATTCTGAGTCAACATGAATGGGGTCAAGGTTGTTAGCTGCAGCTTGCCTCAGGCGGGCCGCCCTCTCTTCAACCATCCCCCTTAAAATCTTCTCAGCCCGTTCATTGTCAAAAGGAGCGGGCTCGCGGTTTAGCAGCTCTTCCACTCTGAGGGAGGCTGGTATTTTGGAGAGATCCACATGTCTATTTCTACAATCATAAATGTTCTTCTCCCTGGTGAAATCTTCAGGGTTAGGGTCGAGGTGAATATCAAGCGAGCCGGATCCAGCTGCTCGCATCGAGTTCTCAACTCTGGAAATGTTCAACGCCCCTTGAGGGGTGAAAGCTGAGCCAGGAGAGATGGGTTGGCTGAGACGATCAGAAAGAGAGGTCAACTCGCGTTGAAAGTCCTTCGAGCCTCGCTGCTCGGGTGGATATTGGTTTAATGGAGACGGAGTGGCAGAAGAGCGAACCGGGCTAGCAGAGGTGCGAGTCGGGCTCGAGGAAGAGCGAGATGATCCATAGGAGTGGGCTAAAGACACACTCGACATCTGTAAAAGATGGTGAAAATTAGTGTGTGGCCCTAAAAAGAAAGCAAAGACAAGTATGGAGGCGCACCTAAGTGTCCTCACATCTCACACGGGATCGCACCTAGTTATCTAAAATGAGCAGACGGGATCGCATCGCATATCGTGATTGTGTGTGCTCGCATCGAGTTACAGGGGAATATGTGAGCTGGCATTTCATGTTTTGAGTGTGTGTGAGCTCGCATCAAACAAGTGGTGTGTGCTCGAATCGAATAACTAAGTATGAATACAAATGGGCTCGAATTGAAGAGTACCTGTTGGAGAGGTGTATGAAGATCCTAATGAGTCTGTGCCGGGAGAATATTGTCGCCGGTAGACGGTTCTTGTGGAGATGATGATCTTCACCGTGGTAGATCCTTGAGCAAAATGAGCAGCAATTCGACAAATGTTCTTGGAAATGTGAGAAATGAAATGAAATCTCACATATTTATAGGGGATAGGAGAGAGGATGGGAGAAGGCCACATGTCATCATCTCAGAGGAGGACTTAAATCCCCACGTCAGCTGTCCAACAGCTGTCATACATTCAAAATGCATGATAGATGAAAGGCATGCGAGGCGAGGCACGCGAGGCGGCTTGGTGCGGTCTGGTAGGCTCACACCTGCGAGGCCATAAAGGACTAGAAAATTCCTAGCCTCAAGATGCGACCAGGAATTTTGGGGGGTAGTTGTTATGCCCGCTTTCGGTCATGGGCCCTAAACAGGTCCCCATGGGTGCATTAAATAGCTGGACTCCCATATGTGGGCTAGAATCATGGATTAATATGATTTGTGTAATACCCCCAGATCCGGGGTCGGGGATCCGGGTCGTCACGGTCTTTCTTTCCACAATATCACTTAACTTAATTAATAATAAATAACCTCATGCTGTGACCCCACACTAACACACACCACAACACGTTATAGTCTCAGAGATGAAATTGAAATAAGTACAAGTCCTTGAATCCACAATTTAAAAGTTATTACAACCTAAAATGATTACTTGATAAGTTTACAGTTAATTGCCATTATCTGTCACAAGTTATAATTATACATAATTGATTACCAAAAGTAGAATTCCTGATCTACAAATAGATCTACCTCTGCAGCTATAGGAGCTACGATATCAACGGGAAGATGCGGGACGCTTCCCACGTGCTTGCGCTGGGTCTGCTTGAGTCTGGCCATCTTTCCTAACTGTTGTTGTGTGATGAAGAAATGAAGCAAGAGTGAGCATTATAGCTCGCAAGATAATATATAGTGTAAACAATAATGCAAGTATCTAAATAGATAACTTACTAGAACCCTTTATCGAGTGTAAGGTAATTACTTACTGGATATAAGTTTAAAGGAAGATGAAGTTACCAATTACTTCACTATACTAATACCATTTTAGAAAACTACTTGAACTACCACTATTAAGAGTATAATAGGTTTTCGAAGTTCATCACATAGGTGGGACTACCACAAAAGACTTGCATAGATTCGATCTTTGAAATATTATTGAATGAAATGAAGTTACGAGATAATTCATTAAGTCCCGATATATATATCCACATATATATCTATTATACATTTCCTGGAAACCTCTGTCATGTAAAGTATGAACAGAGTTTGTAATATCCAATGAATTTTGGAAAGAAAAGAATTTTGGCATAAACCTGATATCTTGCTGATCAGGCAAAGATACCAATAAGTAACCTTTTCTACTAGTAGATGGATGAATCCCCCACCGGTCATCACCCTGGCCTCATTAGGACCTTGTGCTGGACCGCCACCTGGCCTCTTACGCGTTGATGGGCTGCCACCCAGCCACTTACACTTTGATAGACCGTACCCCGGCCTGTCGCTTATGCCGACTCAATTAGATGGACTTACTTCCCGAACGTTGGGTAAGTAATCAATTCATTTATCAAAACAGCAACCTTGTTGCGAATATAAAATACACCACATAGCCGGATCCCTCAGGTTTTGAGCGAGTATTTAAATCCCCTTCGAAAGGAGGATCTTAAATATAAAAAATGAGTTTTGGATCCGCCCTAACTTTTAAAAATCATTTTGAAGACTCGAAAACATTTTTAAGAATGTTTCGAGTAATGCTGATTTAATAAAATAAATCAGTCCCAATATATTAGAAAATATCTGAATATTATTATTTAAATAATATTCCCATAAAGAATAATCTTTATAAAAATAATTGAAGTAGAAGTTTTAAAACTCATACTTGAAATGAATATTAAATAAACAAAGATATACTTATACGAAAGTACGATCTTTATTTGAATAATCGAAAATAAGTTTGATTATCGAAACATTATTCTTTAATAAAATAAAGAATATTATTTAGTAAATAAGCGGAGTCATAAGTCCTCGAATGAATATTCAAAATAATATTCATTAAACAGAATAAACAGAGTCATAAGTCCTCGAATGAATATTCAAGATAATATTCCTTAAATAAAATAAACCGAGTCATAAGTCCTCGAATGAATATTCAAAGTAATATTCATTAATAAAAATAAAGTTATCGAATAAACCTTATTCGATTAATAGTTTTAAAAACTATATCTATATATATATAAATATATATAATATACTCGGGAACATCGACTCCCGATTTTAGAAAATGTTCGCCTTTGGGTCCCGTATACTAAGGTTATACGCAACTACTGCTTATCTTTAGCATAGGTATTATGCAATTATAAGCATTGGAATCAACAGATAGATATCAAGATTACGAAACAGACATGCATATAAACCATATCAGCATGCTCCAATATATCGCAAGATTTGCTAATTAACCATCATGCATCTATCACGACATAATGCATATACATGTATACATCAAAACAACAGTATAACGGGTAGAAAACTTGCCTGAGCGACTGGGGGTGATAAAAGGCTTGTGTTAGATATATTTGATAATGTCATGACTATTATGATTTATGTTTAGTTTTCAGATCTTACTTAACAGGACAAATCAGTACTTAACTGGGAATCAGTACTTATACTGGAAGTCAGGACTTAAGGATATCAGTACTTATATTATCAAGAGATAATCATCAGAAGATGGATATGAGAACTTAAGTGATGAAGGACGTTCAGATAAGGACAGTAGCTGATTAAAGTAAAGAAGATCGAGATAAACATAAGAAGAGATATGCATGAAGAAGGAATTCTATGAAGAATAGAATACTTGGAAGAAAAGATATCTGATTGATATATTTTAGGAAGCAGAATTATATTCCATATCAATTAGCGATTATCTTGTAACTGTGTAGTTTATAAACACAGACATAGGGTTTATACTATAAGTGTTGATATATTCGATAAGATTATTCATTGTAACCCTAGCAGCTCTCGTGATATTTGTTTATCACTGAGAGGTAACAGTTCCATACTGTAACAGAGTTTATTGTTTCAATAAAGTTTTTTTTCTGTTACTTGAAATATTAAAAGTTCGATTTGATTGTATTTTACACTATATTCACCCCTTCTACAGTGTGTGTGACCTAACAAGTGGTATCAGAGCCTATCTGTTAACACACATACAGTTAAAGATCCAAACACAATCATGTCTGACACAGAAACTCCAACTAAGCCTACCAAAACTGAAGAACCTCCAAAGACACAAATTCAAAGTCGGTATGAAACCATCAGAGTTCCCATACTGAGACCATCTGAATATGCCATATGGAAGGTGAGGATGACCATGTTTCTGGAAGCTACAGATCCAGAATATCTTGATAGAATCAAGGAAGGGCCTCACAAACCAACCAAGCTCGCTGTTACAGTTGTAGGTGAAGCAGCAAAGACCGTACCAAAGGAAAAGAGTGATTATACTGCTGAAGATATCGCATCAATTGCTAAGGATGCTAAGGTACGACACTTACTGCATAGTGCCATTGATAATGTAATGTCAAATAGGGTAATTAACTACAAGACTGCTAAGGAGATATGGGATGCTCTGGAAACAAGGTGTCAGGGAACTGATACAATTAAGAAGAACAGGAAGACAATACTCACTCAAGAGTATGAACACATTTGACTCAAAGGCTAATGAATCATTGACTGATTTATATGATAGATTTGTCAAACTCTTGAATGATCTGTCACTGGTTAATAAGGAGTATGATCTTGAATATTCAAACCTTAAATTCCTGTTAGCTCTTCCTGAATGTTGGGATTTGAAGGCAACAATAATAAGAGACAACTACAGTCTTGATGAAACAACTCTTGATGAAATTTATGGAATGCTCAAGACTCATGAACTTGAGATGGAACAAAGAAGCAAGAGGAAAGGAGGAAAGTCAAGGACAGTTGCTCTTAAGGCTGAAGAAGAACCCCCCAAGGCAGCTACGTCAAGGAAAGACAAGGGTAAAGCTCTTTTCACAAAGTCTGATACTAAGTCATCAAGTTCTGAAAGTGATGATGACTCAGATTCCGAAAGCTTGCCTGAGACTGATGCTAATGAGGAGATGATGAAGCTGTGTGCTCTTATGGTGAAAGGGATTACAAAGATTGCATACAGGAAGTTCAGGAAGGGAAAGAAGTTTTCCAGGAAAGGCATAAGTTCTGATAAGAAGAATTTCAGAAGATCTGAAGGCAGAGGAGGAAAGTCTGATAGAGGAGATTATACCAATGTCAAATGCTATAACTGTGGTGAGAAAGGCCACATATCTCCTGATTGCAAGAAGGTAAAGGGTGACAAAGGCAAGGCTCTTGTCACAAAGCAGAAAAGCTGGACAGACACCTCAGACTCTGAAAGTGAGGAGAACTATGCATTGATGGCAAATGCTGATAAAGAAAGTGTTGAGAGCAGTTCTGAAGCTGCTGAAACAAAGGTACCTCAGACTACTTATGCTTTTCATACTGATGATATTAATGAGTTGAGAAGATATCTTAAAACCATGTTTGTTAGTTATAGAGATCAAACTTTAACATGTGAAAGATTAACTTCTGAAAATCTTGCTTTTAAGAAAAGAAATGATTTCTTAGAAAAAGAGTTAGTTATGTTCCATCAAACTCAGAAAGATAGAGATGATGCTTTTTATGTTAGGGTTGAAGTGCTAAAAATGAATGAATCTCTAAAAACTGAGTTAGAAAAGAAAAGAGAGATAATCAGGACTTGGACTAACTCTGGCAGAACAACTCAAAATTTGCTAAGTAGTGAAAATTGGAAAGAGGGCTTAGGTTATGGAGAGGATAAGAATGATAAAGGAACTGTAGAAATTAAGCCTGTTGTTAAGCAAAAGCCAAAGTTAAAATATGTTAAGTTTGTAACTGTAAATTCTGATAATGATAAATCAGAAGTTAGAAAGGGATTAAATTCTGACAAACTAAAACAGGAAAAGACAGCTGAAGTAAACATAGGCTTAATGACTAAGAAGCAGCTTAAGCATAAGCTGAAAGATGTTAAGAATGTAAACAAGGTAAAATCACCTAGGAAACATAGGAATGGAAAGGAAGGTGTGAATAAAAGCAATTATTATAAACCTGTTCCTGATGTTCCTAGGAAAACATGTCATAACTGTGGAAGTTCTAACCATCTGGCTTCTTTTTGCAGGAAGAATAAGAACATTAACTCCTTATCTTCAAAATCAGGAGTTAAGAGTCAGTCTGTTAGATATAAACCACAAAATCCTTGTTTTCATTGTGGTAGTTTATGGCATTCCATTTATACTTGTAAGGAATATCATAGTTTGTACTATGATTATTATCAATTAAAACCTTCTTTGAAGAAAGTTTCCATTGTTCCTTCTAGTGTAAATTCTGATTCAAAGTCTGATAGTGTAAGTTCTGATAAGAAAAATGTCAACATAAACTCTGATGCTAAATCCGCTGCAAATGTTAACAAACTTGATAAGGCCAAAGGATCCAAGCAAGTCTGGGTCCTTAAAACTAATCATTAGTGGTCTTTGTAATTGCAGGGCAACAGGAAAAATATTCTAGTTCTGGACAGTGGATGTTCAGGACATATGACTGGAAATAAAGCCCTGCTATCAGACTTTGTGGAAAAAGCTGGCCCAAGTGTTTCTTATGGAGATGGAAACATTGGAAAAACATTGGGATATGGCAATATCAATCTAGGGAATGTCATTATTATAGATGTAGCTCTGGTCTCAGGACTTAAACATAATCTGCTGAGTATAAGTCAAATCTGTGACAGAGGTTATCATGTTGATTTCTTTGAAGAACACTGTGAAGTTGTGAGTAAATCCAAAGGCAAAGTTGTTCTAAAAGGATACAGGCGTGGTAACATTTATGAAGCTAAGCTTTCAACAAGTACTGATGGTTCTGCAATCTATCTGATGAGTAGAGCATCAATTGAAGAAAGCTGGAATTGGCACAAGAAACTCTCTCATTTAAATTTCGACAATATAAATGATCTAGTCAAGAAAGATCTTGTGAGAGGACTGCCAAAGTCAGTATTTGCTCCTGATGGCCTTTGTGATTCTTGTCAGAAGGCCAAACAAAGAAAATCTTCATTCAAAAGCAAGACTGAATCATCAATTCTTGAGCCTTATCATCTACTACATGTTGATCTATTTGGTCCAGTGAATATCATGTCTATTGCAAAGAAGAAATATGCGTTGGTCATAGTGGATGAGTTCACCAGATACACATGGGTGTATTTCTTGCACATAAAAAGTGAAACTGCATCTATCTTGATTGATCATGTCAAACCATAAGGAGTGATAATGGCACTGAGTTCAAGAATTTGATAATGGAAGAGTTCTGTAAAACCATGGAATTAAGCAGGAATTTTCTGCTCCTGGAACTCCACAGCAAAATGGAGTTGTTGAAAGGAAGAATAGAACTCTCATTGAAGCTACACGTACAATGCTTGAAGAATCAAAGCTTCCGACCTATTTCTAGGCTGAAGTTGTGCAGACTGCTTGTTTTACTCAAAATGCAACACTCATTAACAAGCAAGGAAAAACACCATATGAGATGGTGAAGAAAAAGAAGCCAAATCTGAAGTACTTTCATGTATTTGGATGCAAGTGTTTTGTTCTCAAGACTCATCCTGAACAGCTATCTAAATTTGATCTCTGATGAAGGAATCTTTGTTGGATATCCACTTTCCACAAAAGCCTTCAGAGTCTATAATTTGAGAACAAGAGTGGTCATGGAATCTATCAATGTCTCTTTTGATGACAAGAAAATTACTGGTCTTGAAGATTTTATTGACCATGATCAGCTGAGATTTGAAAATGAAGACTCAAATTCTGATACTGAAAATCCTGACAGTCTAAGTCCTGATACTGTAAACTCTGATGGATTAAACTCTGATGTTATTGAAACTGTGGTAACTATGCCAAAGGAAGATGCACCTATGCAGGGGGAGCATACTCAAGATCTTACCACATCTCAAGAAGCATCAGAACATACATCTGGCTCTTCAAGTTCTGATTCGTCAAGTTCTGATAAGCCAAGTTCTGATAGTCCTGAAAATCTAAATTCTGAAGAATCCAACTCAGAGAGCATAATTTCAGGGGGAGCATCAGAAAATGAAATTGAAGACAGCATGGATCATGGGGGAGCATCCAGTTCTAAAGAAAACCTTCCATCTGCAAGGAAGTGGACTAAATCACATACACCTGATTTGATAATTGGAAATCCTGATGCAGGTGTCAGAACTAGAACATGTACTTCAAATGAATGTCTTTACAATTTTTTTCTCTCTCAGACTGAGCCAAAGAAAGTGGAAGAAGCTCTTCAAGATGCTGATTGGGTGCAAGCAATGCAGGAAGAGTTAAATGAATTTGAAAGAAATAAAGTCTGGACCCTAGTGCCAAGACCAAAAAATAGATATGGTGTTGGTACAAAGTGGGTATTCAGAAACAAAACTGACAGTGACGGCATAATTATAAGGAATAAGGCAAGGCTGGTTGCAAAAGGATATTCTCAACAGGAGGGAATTGATTATGATGAAACATTTGCACCAGTTGCTAGGTTAGAAGCCATAAGGATATTTTTGGCTTATGCTGCTCACAAAAAGTTTACTGTCTTTCAAATGGATGTGAAAAGTGCTTTTTTCAATGGAGAATTGGAGGAAGTATATGTTGAACAACCTCCAGGCTTTGTAGATTCCAAACATCCAGATTATGTCTACAGGCTTGATAAAGCACTTTATGGACTTAAGCAAGCTCCTAGAGCATGGTATGAGACTTTAGCTCAGTTTCTTCTGGAAAGTGGATTCAATAGAGGAACAATAGACAAAATATTGTTCTACCTCAACCATGGAAAAGGCTTACTTCTGGTCCAGATTTATGTTGATGATATCATTTTTGGGTCTACAAATGACAGACTTTGCAAGAAGTTTGCCAAACTGATGCAGTCAAGGTATCAGATGAGTATGATGGGGGAACTTAGCTATTTTCTGGGCCTTCAAGTCAAGAAAAATGAAGAAGGCACTTTTATTTGTCAAACTAAGTACACCAGAAACTTGCTGAAGAAATTTGGAATGCAAGATTGTTCAAGTGCATCCACTCCCATGGCCACTGCAACAAGACTGGATAAGGATACTGGTAAATCAGTAGATATTACTGATTACAGAGGTATGATTGGCTCTCTACTCTATCTAACTGCTAGTAGACCTGATATCATATATGCTACCTGTCTTTATGTAAAATTTCAAGCAGATCCAAGAGAACCTCACTTAACAGTCGTGAAAAGAATTTTCAAGTATCTTAAAGGAACAGCTGATCTGGGATTATGGTATCCTAGAGAATCAGATTTTAAACTAATAGGTTACTCAGATGCAGATTTTGCAGGTTGCAAAATTGACAGGAAAAGCACAAGTGGAAGCTGCCAATTTCTTGGAGGCAGATTGGTTTCTTGGTTCAGCAAGAAACAAAAGTCAATTTCCACATCAACTGCAGAAGCAGAGTATATTGCTGCAGGAAGCTGTTATGCATAGATTCTTTGGATGAAGAATCAGTTACTGGATTATGGGTTAACATATTTCAAAATCCCTATTTACTGTGATAATCAAAGTGTTATTGCTATGACAGGTAATCCAGTTCAACACTCTATGACAAAGCACATCAGCATCAGGTACCACTTCATAAGGGAACATGTGGATGAAGGTACAGTGGAATTGCACTTTGTTTCAACAGATCAACAACTAGCAGATATCTTCACAAAACCATTGTATGAAGCCATTTTTACAAGATTGGTAAATGAACTTGGAATGGTTTCAGGTTCTTTCTCTAAATCTGCTTAGTTTTGTTCTGTTATATCAGACTTTATGATCAGTATTTACAGAATTTAATCTCTTTGTGTATTCTGTGCTTAATTGTCAAATGTGTTTAAGTACTGACCATTGTCTGATATATGTTTCTAAACTCTGATAAGTGATATGTCTGTTTAAGTAACTATTCAATCCTATGAGGATAACTGTGCTAGATGCTAATCTAGTAGTCTTCAATAAACAAGAGATCCCATGTAAGAAGTAATTATTTATGTGGAAATCTATTGACACAAGAAAATTCTGATAATTGAGCTTAGTTGAGTTTACTTTGTCTATCTTATTACTAAGTCACAAACTAGAATAATACTACTCATCTGTTAAGTTCTGATGCTAGTAAATCTGTTAAATATACTAAGTGCTGATAAACCTCACTTATCAAAAGAAAAAGCAAAAGAATCAAGGATTAAAAATCAGGTACTCCTTTGAGATCTAGAGTAAAAATGTGGAAGGGAAGACCCAAGTGCATTCCTGGTATTAAGTAATATGCATCAGAAAAGCAAATAAAATATTTTCTTGGTGACTTTTCACACTCTATGATTAATAGAGAAATACTCTGATAATAGCATAAATTCTGATAAGCAGTCGTGACTCACTTACACTGAGAAGCCACTGTAAAATGGAATTCAAAAAGATGCATAAAATTAGCACACAATAGTTGAGGTGGACTCATGCATGAACTCATTCAACAGTAGGTTTCAGAATAATGACAGCTCTTTAGCAAAATGTTAGTTATGCCTTATTTCTAAGATGTACTGAAGTGAATCAGACTTTACTCTTTGTCTGATATTTAGCTTAATGCACACACTAATCACTCCATATGAATGATGAAAATCACTGTGGTGATCTATGTTATTTTAGATGAACAGTCATTGTGTCACATTGCACAAATTCTGAGGACAAGTTCTGATTACATATTCTGATGATTAAGTTCTAAAGAATATTAATCAGAATTTGTGAGAGGACTTACTAAGATAGGCATTTCTTTGTCGAGTTAAGAAATTATGTTCTGAGGACTGTTAAGTTCTGATATAAGTCTAAGTTCTGATATTAACGTATGATTCCTTACTTGACTTATTTGTGGATAAAATTTGGAAACAGTCTCAGTTTAAACCTGAATATGTTGAAGTGGAAGATTAATAGTCACTATGGTTAGGGTTAGTGGTACTCGTACTTGAACAGTCAACTTTTACTTGCTTCTTGTGCGCATTAAATCATGTTTTCCTTTTCCAATAAATGTTTTTCTTTTTCCAAGTCTGGGGAGACGAGGTAGAATTAATTCTACCTGTCAGTTTTAAATTTCTTTACGTCTCCTGGCATTCTCTTGCATATATAAGCAACCACTTTACATCAGCCTTCCCATCAAATCTTTTCTCACAAACTCACCTTACCTTCATACTTTTTCTTTCAAAAAACCATGGTCAGATACAACATGTTTTTGAACTACGAAACCTTCAATATGGAGCTAAGCTGTGCCGATTGGTAGCAGGAATGGCACGTCACTGCCATTCCTGATGAGATATGGGACTCTGTCCCACAGGAGGTTCTCACCTACCTCATGTTCTTCTATATGGATTACCATCGCCATCTGGAGCGATTGGAGAAGGAAAGGTTGGAAGCTCTCCGCCAGCAAGAGCGAATCATTCGACTCGCCATTCTGTTTGTCGAGAGTAGGAAGAAGAAATGATTTATTTTCTTCTTCCTATTTTTCTTCATCATCAGCCTTGCCCTGCTTCTTGAGCTAGGACAAAGGTTGTTGACGTTAGGTTTAGCAGCTTAGGGAAATCTTGTATAAGTTCTGATGTAATTTCAATTTCATGAATGTATTATCTTGATATATTAATGAAATTTGTTTTTGTTTCAAGATTTTGTCTCTGAGATAATTTGTAATGCATTGGTAAATCCTGATAAATAATCATATTTTGATGACCATATAAATTCTGTTTTAATTTAAGTTCTGATTTTCCTTTATCAGTACTTACTCATCTGATTTATTTTGGTCATTCTTGAAAGGAATATGTCCTAAGTTCAATCATGTATTAGGATTTAGGAATAACTTTTTATGTAATTTGTTTTGATTTCATTGATATTAATAAAAGACTTGTTTTGTTTTTATTACGGGCTCTATCAATTTAAGTGTTTAAATAAGATATACCATAATTTAGAGTAAAGCTTTTTATGGATTATGATGAGATCATAATAGTGAGACCTAAAAGATGATAACTCTAAACTTAAATAGTTCCTGGTCATAGGATTACTAACTGGTAATTAATAATCCGCAAAAATCGGTACATACTATGCTTGCTTCATTATGAAGGATGTCTGTTCTCATAGACATTTGTGTGGTGACACTATAGCTAGTATGTAGGTGCTTATTATAGAATAAGTTCACTGAACATGACTCGCACAGCTGAACAACTGATGGAGTTCACTCACGTGTCAGCAGTTGTTCACATAGTGATAGTTGTACAAGTATCCTTAGACTTGAGGTCATCATAGTCATCTTGTGTACACTGAACTATGCTTTGGTTTAGTTCTTAGTCTCCAGGGACAATTATTAGGGCTCTACTGGGTATAGGAATTTGTACACGAAGATAGTGTATGATCAATATATGATCTACCCCTTCCAGTGAAGGAAGCGAATGTTCAAGGCTGATCCACTTATGCTAATTCAGGAATCTCTGGCCAGACTGAATGAAATTAGAAAGGAGTTTCTAATTTGCATTGAACTACGCATAGTAAATGGTAAGCAAGTGATTAAATTAGATAGGCTTGACACGAGATCCATGCCTTGTATTTAATCGGGACATTGTAGTGTAGAAGGAGTTTATTGTACGGTAACTATTCACTGAATAGGTTCTTGGTATTCTAAGCAGTGAATTCATATTATCCGATGTCGCGATATGCTGAGAAGTATCCCTCACGATGTAGAATAAATGTGATTAATTAATTAATCATATTTAATAAATTAGAGAATTTATATAAATAATGATAAAATAGTTTTATTATTATTTATTTCTACTACCGGCTTAATATTGAACCTACAGGGTCACACCATAAAAAGAGAATGATTTAATGGTGGAGGAATTAATTAATAATGGCTAATAATTATTTATTTGTGAAATAAATAATTAATTTGCAAATTTAATAATTGATTAAATGAGATTTAATTGATTATAAATTAATTAAAAAAAGTTCTTAATATTATTAATTAAGGATTTAATTTTTGGAAATTAAATCATGAGAGAGAATTATTTCTAAAGTGTTTAGAAAAAGGATTAATAATTAAAAGGTGTTTTAATTATTAATGAGAATAATAAATGGGATAATAATAATAATATTTATGGGAAAATTTCAGCTGAAAATTTTGCCTATAAATACACTATTATAGACCCTATTTTTATTCGAACCCCAAAACCCAAAAAAGTTTGGAAAACCCAATTCTCTCCACCTCCTTCCTCCTCCTTAACATCGTTTTCTTGGTGGATACCGGTGGAGTGCTTCACATTTGAGGAGCAACTGCTAAGGATCTCTGATCGTTGTCTCCGAATTATTTTAAAGGTTAGATTCGATCCCTCGAATTTTATTCATGATCTGTATGCTTTTATTTGGATTTTATATGTGTGAAAGTGTTTTGCCTTGCCCCGCTGCGTTTAAAAATCCAACAATGGTATCAGAGCATAGGTTGTATGCATATAGATCTGTGGTAAAAATTTCAGAATTTTATAAGCTTGTATGAATTAATTATGATTTTTACAAGTTATATCATGGATTAATTTTGTCTGATGAGAAATCGTTTCTCAGAATAATTTTGAATGTTGATCTGGGTTCTACAAGTGTTGTAGATCGTCTGGGTATTTTTTTCATAATTTTAGGATGTATAGATTTTTTATTATGAATTTTTGAAGTTCTTGCAATTAAAATTCGTAATTAAATAAGTAAATATATGTATATATAGTATATATATATATATATTTGTATCATCTGCAATATATCTGCTATGTCTGTGATGCACGGGGAAAAGACAGGTGAGTTGTCAGGCACGGCAACCGAGAAAGGAAGGCGGCGGCGCTTCGCAGAAAAAAAAAAAAATAAAGGGGTGTCGCGCATTCCGGGAATGCGTTACACACTGTGGCGCATTCACGGAATGCGTTACACCTTTTAATTGGTTAAAAGGGTTATAATGCATCACCGGAATGCGTTACAGGGCTTGTAACGCGTTCCTGTAATGCGTTACAGCCCGACTGTCCATATTAAAATTGGTTTTCTGGGAGTTTCGTAACTCCATTTTGGGCGTGCAATATGCCGTTGGATTCGTTTTTCCGAGACGGATCTAATGGAGTGATCAATTTTAGTTTATATAAAAGTTTTGAACTGTTTATATTTCCGAAAGTGTTTTAAAGCTGTTTTTAACTGTTTTTAATTGCTTTTAAATGCTTCATGTGATACATAGAGATGTATAATGCTTAGACTAATGTGCTAGATGATGTAACATGCATGCCTTGATGTTTATTCATGTTTATATATGTGATATATGCTTAGTTTATCATGCGATGATAGATTTAGGTGAACTTAAATGAACATAAGGCGTTTGTTAGACAACCTAGTATAGTGAAATTGTTTCATAACCTTAAGAATAATATTATGAATACAATCATGAGATTCTTGTGTTTATGAAACACGTAATTGAATATGAATTTTCGATATGAGAGAAAGGATGATTCTGTCAACAACAGATTTCTATCTGTAAGAAAGGGTTATTAAGTGACGCCTCTTGACAATGCTCCACCCGATCTGGGAACCATCTGATTATTGATTACTGATTTGAAATATTTAATTTAAAAGGAAGAATTTCTTTATAATATGATTATGATTGTAACGTAATATAATCCATCTAAAATTAAATAATATCAAGTAGTAATTGGCCAATGATACAACGGGCTTGTGTCGGTCATAGCCTTCCAACATGATAGAAAGTAGTTCTTATTTTTAAATCATTGTCGTTTCGTGCCACAACCGAGGGCTTTGATTTCGAAATAAGAAATACTTGTCTATTACATAGAGATGTGTACATTGAATAAGAATCTAAAGGTCGTTACGTGCCACAGCCGTGGGCCTTTGGGGACTGATTCAATTGTACGGAATGTTGGGTTAGACTTGACTTAGAATATTGAGTTTGTCGTGCCACAGCCGTGACTCAATTATTCAAGAGGCTAAAGTTTCATTAGGGAATAACATAAGATGTAATTGAAAAGAGTTGTCTGCCTATTGAACATTACATGACGTTTCGTGCCACAGCCGGGGTTGTGTAATGGAATATAGGATCCCTATTCCCACTAGCATTATGAATGCTTGATTTTTCACGTAGGGGGTTGAATAAATTAGATAAACTAGTGGGAGCCACTTATGAATAAAGACCCGATTCATATAGTGTTTTAAAATGAAATCGATTATTTGCTAAGTGTTGTTATGTGTTTATCATTTACAGATTTACTTTGTACATTATGTCTTCTGCACTATCACTCAGGAGTATACTAGATGCTCACAAATTGACTGGTCCTAATTATGCTGACTGGCTTCGAAACTTGAGAATTGTTCTCAGGATTGAGAAGCTGGAATACGTGATTGACTCACCTAAGCCTACTGAACCTGCTAGTGATGCACATAATGATGAACATGTTGTGTATCGTAAGTGGATAGATGATGCAAATATTGCTCAATGCATCATGCTAGCTTCTATGAACATTGAGCTACAGAAGCAACATGAGCATATGGATGCTCACACTATCCTCATGCATCTACAAGAGTTTTATGATGTGGCGGGGAGGACAGCTCGATATGAGATATCGAAGGAGTTGTTCGGTTGTAGGATGTCTGAGGGATCATCTGTGAATGACCATGTACTTAAGATGATCAATTTGATTGAACGTCTTGGACAACTTGGTTTTGCCATGGATGGGGAGCTGAGCCAAGACTTGGTCTTGCAATTGCTTCCGAGTTCGTTCTCGCAGTTTGTTGTGAACTTTCACATGAATAAGTTGGATGTCAGCCTGCCTGAACTCCACAACATGTTGAAGACTGCGGAATCGAATTTTCCCCCTAAGAAGAGTTCTGTTCTTCTAATTGGTGAAGGTTTCAATCCTAAGAAAAGGAAGAGGAACTCTTCCGAGAAGAATAAAGTAGGTGAGAAAACGCCGGTTCCACCAAAAGCTGAAGACCCCAAGAGCAAAGTTGTTTGCTTTCACTGTAACAAGGTGGGGCACTGGAAGAGGAACTGTAAGGTTTACCTTGCAGAATTGAAGAAGAAGAAGGGTAGTGAGACTACCGCTTCTGATTCAGGTATTTTCATGATAGAAGTGAATATGTCATTAAATCAAATTTCTACTTGGGTATTAGATACCACCTGTGGTTCTCATATCTGCAATTTGTTGCATGGACCAAGGAGAAGTAGGACTCTTGAGGAAGAGGAGGTGATTCTACTGATGGGAAATGGAGCAAGAGTTGCTGCTGTAGATGTAGAATCATTTCATTTACATATGCCTACGGGCAAGACTATTGTTTTAAATAATTGTTATTTTGTTCCCTCGATTGTGAGGAATATTATTCCCATGTTAGACTTGGCTGGATTTTTCATTTATTATTGAGAATAATGAATGTTCTATTCTTAGAGATAATATTCTTTATGGACGTGGTACTTTAAATAATGGTCTGTATATATGTGACATAATTTACTTCAGATTGAACAAACTAATAAAAGAAAAGGGATGATGAAAATCTCACTTTATTGTGGCACTGCAGTCTCCATTTAGTGGACATGGAGAGAGGGCTGCAGATTTCCTAGGATTGGTACACACAAATGTATGTGGACCAATGTCTACGCAAGCCATGGGTGGATTTTCATACTTCATTACTTTCATGGATAATAGATCTAGATTCAGATATGTGTTTGATGAAACACAAGTCAGAGGCCTTTGAAAAGTTCAAAGAATATAAGTATGAAGTGGAGAAACAACCAAACATAGTATTATAACTCTTCGATCAGATCGAGGTGGTGAATACTTTAATGGAGTGTTTCTAGATTATCTCAAAGTAAATGGTATAGTCTCTCAGTGGACTCCTCCAGATTGGTATCTGAAAGGAGAAATCGAACTTTGTTAGACATAGTTCGGTCCATGATGAGCTATGTAAATCTTCCAGTATTCCTATGGGGTTATGCATTGGAAACCTCAGCATATTTACTGAATATGGTGCCTTCCAAAATCTGTTCCTCAAACTTCGTATGAGATATGGAAAGAAAGGAAACTGAGTCTTAAACACGTTAAGATTTGGGGATGTCCAGCTTATGTCAAGAAAGTTGACCGAGATAAGCTGGAATATCGATCCGTAAAATGTAGTTTTGTGGGATATCCTAAAGAGACTTTAGGGTATTACTTTTACACCGATCATCGGGTGTTTGTCTCCAGACATGCTACCTTCTTGGAAAAGGAGTTTATCCTTGAAGGAAACAGTGGGAGCAAAATTGAACTTGATGAAGTTCAAGAAGCACAAACTACTACAGATCGAGTGGAAACACCTGTTCTGACTGAACAACCTTTTGTGAAACAGCCCATTCATAGAACAGGGAGAGTGTCTCGCCAACCTGAGAGGTAATATGGCCTTGTCATTGAGAATGACAATGAGTTGTCGATCATTGATGATGACGACCCTGTGACCTATAATGAGGCTATGAGTAGTGTTGACTCAGAGAAATGGCATAGTGCCATGAAATCCAGAATGGAATCTATGTATACGGTATACAAAAGATAGATTATAGCAGATGGCCAGGTGGAGACCTATAAGGCCAGGCTTTTGGCAAAAGGATTCAAACAAAGGCAATGCATTAACTTTGATGAAACTTTTTACCTATAGCCCTGTTAAAATCAGTTCGGATTTTGCTTGCGATTGCTGCTTACTATGACTATGAGATCTGGCATATAGCCAGATGGTTTTCTTTCCAAGGGAAATGAAAACCTAGTGTGTAAGCTGGTGCGAACCATATGTGGTTTAAAGCAAGCTTCTCGAAAGATGGAACATTCGTTTTGATGAGACAATCAAAGAGTTTGATTTTATCAAAAACATAGATGAACCATGCGTCTACAAAAGGGTTAGTGGAAGCGCGGTAACATTTCTTGTATTGTAGTGAATTAGAGTTGACACACATAACAACATAGCAGACCCACTCACAAAGCTACTTTATGAAAGTCACTTTGATCGTCATAAAGACAAGATGGGTATTAGATAACAGAGTGATTGGCTTTAGTACAAGTGGGAGATTGAAAGGAATATGTCCTAAGTCCAATCATGTATTAGGATTTAGGAATAACTTTTTATGTAATCTGTTTTGATTTCATTGATATTAATAAAAGACTTGTTTTGTTTTTATTACGGGCTCTATCTATTTAAGTGTTTAAATAAGATATACCATAGTTTAGAGTAAAGCTTTTTATGGATTATGATGAGATCATAATAGTGAGACCTAAAAGATGATAACTCTAAACTTAAATAGTTCCTGGTCGTAGGATTACTAACTGGTAATTAATAATCCACAAAGATCGGTACATACTATGCTTGCTTCATTATGAAGGATGTCTGTTCTCATAGACATTTGTGTGGTGACACTATAGCTAGTATGTAGGTGCTTATTATAGAATAAGTTCACTGAACATGACTCGCACAGCTGAACAACTGATGGAGTTCACTCACGTGTCAGCAGTTGTTCCCATAGTGATAGTTGTACAAGTATCCTTAGACTTGAGGTCATCATAGTCATCTTGTGTACACTGAACTATGCTTTGGTTTAGTTCTTAGTCTCCAGGAACAATTATTAGGGCTCTACTGGTTATAGGAATTTGTACACGAAGATAGTGTATGATCAATATAGCATCTACCCCTTCCAGTGAAGGAAGCGAATGTTCAAGGCTGATCCACTTATGCTAGTTCAGGAATCTCTGGCCAGAGTGAATGAAATTAGAAAGGAGTTTCTAATTTGCATAGAACTACGCATAGTAAATGGTAAGCAAGTGATTAAATTAGATAGGCTTGACACGAGATCCATGCCTTGTATTTAATCGGGACATTGTAGGGTAGAAGGAGTTTATTGTACGGTAACTATTCACTGAATAGGTTCTTGGTATTCTAAGCAGTGAATTCATATTATCCGGTGTCGCGATATGCTGAGAAGTATCCCTCACGATGTAGAATAAATGTGATTAATTAATTAATCATATTTAATAAATTAGAGAATTTATATAAATAATGATAAAATAGTTTTATTATTATTTATTTCTACTACCTGCTTAATATTGAACCTACAGGGTCACACCATAAAAAGAGAATGATTTAATGGTGGAGGAATTAATTAATAATGGCTAATAATTATTTATTTGTGAAATAAATAATTAATTGGAAAATTTAATAATTGATTAAATGAGATTTAATTGATTATAAATTAATTAAGAAAAGTTCTTAATATTATTAATTAAGGATTTAATTTTTGGAAATTAAATCAAGAGAGAGAATTATTTCTGAAGTGTTTAGAAAAATGATTAATAATTAAAAGGTGTTTTAATTATTAATGAGAATAATAAATGGGATAATAATAATAATATTTATGGGAAAATTTCAGCTGAAAATTTTGCTTATAAATACACTATTATAGACCCTATTTTTATTCGAACCCCAAAACCCAAAAAAGTTTGGAAAACCCAATTCTCTCCACCTCCTTCATCCTCCTTAACATCGTTTTCTTGGTGGATACCGGTGGAGTGCTTCACACTTGAGGAGCAACTGCTAAGGATCTCTGATCGTTGTCTCCGAATTATTTTAAAGTTTAGATTCGATCCCTCGAATTTTATTCATGATCTGTATGCTTTTATTTGGATTTTATATGTGCGAAAGTGTTTTGCCTTGCCCCGCTGCGTTTAAAAATCCAACAATTCTCACTCGAATTTATTTTTAGAATATTGATGTTGAAGTGAGAAATAATTAAATAAGTGGGAACGGTTTCAATTTTGAATTAAAACTGTTTCACCGTCATTAATGGAATAACTGGGTAAGTGGAACGGTTTTTCCTTGAAAAACTGCAAGCGGGTAAGTAATGATTACTGTTTTCTCGAGCCCAGTAACTATCTGTTATTACTGCATGTCTGACAGGTGTCCAACGGTAACATTTTATTTCAGATTATAAGTTAGAGAGAGAGAGAGGATTTTTTAATCTTTTATTTCCCTTCATACTTTTTCTCTCTACTTGCTTTTACTCTCCTTCTTCTAACGTTGGTTTTTCATACAGACATTTTATCAAACACCTAACAGGCACTCTTAAATCTCAATTTTTCACATGACACCTAAGGATTTAATCATTGATGGAGCTAAGTTTGTTCCAAATAACTATGCTGCAATTCTTAATCATGCTGAAGCTCCATCTGAACTGCATTTTGTGCAAAAAGTGAGAATGGGTATGCATTGACCCGGCCTTCAGTCTTTTCGAGCCAACAAGTTCTGACATTTTGGCGGACTGGGCACTTTGATAATGGTGGTACACATGGCACTCCCAGTATTGTTTTCGAAGTGGGTGATTCTTCATATACAGTCACTCCTGGTACAATACGCAAGGCTCTACATCTCCCAGAAGGATGTACCTTTTCAATTCCAGAGGAATCAGCTCTTCAGGAGTTAATGGCCAATTTGGGGTATGAACAGAGTTTGGAAAAGCTTGGGCAGTTGAAACGGGCTCATATCAGAAGAGAATGGAGCTTCTTCTTCGACTGCATCACTAAAGCTTTTGGGAACAAGTGTTCGAATTTTGATGTTATTCCTATAATGAGTCAGCACATCGGGTATGCTATTATAAACCAAACTCATTTTGATTTTGCAACTGCTATAATTGGTTTTATTGGGGATAGGATGACAGAGGATAGGAATGTTGTTTACTTTGCTAGATTCTGTCAACTTATATATATTTTTTGTACTGATGAACCTCAATTACTCAGTTCCTCAACTCCACCTTTTAAGGTTGCAAAACGTTACTTTAATGACCTGATAAATGCTGACACTAAGAAATCAGTGGTTAGACCGTTACAGATTCCTCAATCTGTAAAACAGATCTTAGTAAATGCTGATCCTGATACTTATAGATCTGTTTATTCTGATGTCCAACCAACAACAACCTCCCAAAAACCACAACAACCATCAACACCTACCACCCATTCTACTCAACCAACCCTCAGGCAATATATCAAATCCTATCTCTCCACTGTGAAGCCTTCCTCTTCCAAACCTAAGAGGATAAAGATTGTTCCTCAAACACCTCAAAAGAGAAGGAGGATTGCTTTGAGAGATGAATCTGATACTGAGGAACAGGTTCCTTCTTCAGAACCTGTTGTTAAAGAAGCTGATAAAGTGACTTCTCAGAAGGATTCTGGGATTGGGGGATCTAGGCTTCTCAAGAGGCTTAGAAGAATGACAGTTCCTGAAACTCCCAAGGAATCCAAATCTTCAAAGAGATACAAGAAACAGAGGGCAAAAAGACCTGTTTCAGATGATGAAGAAGCAGTAACTCAGGAAGGGGATTAGGAATCTCTGATCTCACAAGAAAAGGAATTTGCAAAAGTCACTTCTTCTCCATCAACTCCATCTCAGGAAGCTATTTCTGAAAAGGTCAACACACCATCTGTATCTCCTGTTGATCCAGGCACAAGTGCTGATATTGATGTTCAAAACTTGGTTGTGCCTGAAGTAATTCTCTTAGAAGCTCCAACAGCATATAATCTATCAACAATACCTGTTACTGATGCTGTTCAAACTCCAGAGTTATCTACTACACCTTCTCTGTATCTAGATGCTGATGATCAGAATATAGGTGAGCATCAGGATATGGCTGTTGATCAGAACTTAGAACCAGATCAGCAATTAGAGGATGCTGAAGCCTCCATTGCTATTCACACTGTTGTTTTATCAGAAGATACTGATTCTGTAAGTTCTGATGCTGCAAATTCTGGAGATACTGGTGATGCTGCTCCAAATGCAGATGCCGATGCAGCAGGTCCTTCAGGACATGCTCCTCAACAAACTATTCTTAAGTCTGACCTTGTTAAGAAGTTTGTTACCAGAGAAGCACCAGTGCCTTGGAGTGAAACTCCTGCAGGACAGGAGTGGACTAAGGAATGGAACTCAGTTTCCTGTGTTCCAAATGAAAAGCATCTTGCTGTGCACTTGACTAAAGCTGATGAAATATTAAATTCTGATGATTTCAAAACCCAGCTTAGAGTCACTGTATTGAGTACTAAACATCTACAAGGTCTTCATTCAACTACTCATGCAGAGCTACACAAAATTCAGGAAGAATTCATCAAACAGGAACAAGTTCAAAAGATTGATAAGAAAAAGTTCTTCCAACCTACCTTTGACAGGATTGCTTATATTGAGAAGACTCAAGACACACAACAAGCTCAGATTGATGATATTTTGAAAAATCAAGCTTCTTAGCAATCTCAACTTACTGAAATCCAAGCCTCAGTGGAATTGCTTGTCTCTCTTCTACTACCTGCTGATGCCAAAAAGAGGGAGAAAGTAATTAAGTCCAAATGCAAGACTGACAAGACACTGAAAGGGAAGGATAATGACAAGGATGATCAAGGAAGCTCTGGAATGGGTAGAGGTCATAGTCAAGGTAGAGGTTTCACATCAAGAAAAGCTGAAATCACAAGTCACAGGACAAGTTCTGATACTGGGAAAAGAATTAGTTCTGCTACTGGTAAAAGGATAAGTTCTGATGAACTTTTAGATCTTGATGAAGAAATGTCAAGACAGTTATTTCTTCAGGAAAATCTAGGAATGGACTTGGAGAGTTTAATGGAAGAAGAAGTCAGACTTAAATCAGAAAAAGCCATATCTAAATCTGAAGCTTCTGGTAAAAAGACACTTCCAAAACTCAAAGGCATTGTGATAAAAGAAAGGACAAATGTTGAAGCAACATTGGCTAAATCACAACCGCAGATAGATCCAAGATCCAAGGGTAAAGAAAAGGTTGGTGAACCTATCAAGGTTTATGTGCCTCCTGAGAATGAAGAAATCACTGATGAAAATGATGATCTTGCTCTGACTTCAAGAAAAGTTCTTAAAACAACCTCTGACATGGCTCAAGTTGTTCAGAGTCAAGATAAAGTAAGTTCTGATATTTCAAAGAAGCAAGTAACCTCTGACACAGCTCAAGTTAACTTGATATCAGAAGATAGACCAAAGACACTCCTACCAGGATTCACTAAAGCAAAACAGACTCAACCTTTGAAGACTGTTGCAAGTGGTTTTAAAGCAAGAGTAGTTACTGGAAAGGAAGCAAGAGATAAAACTAAATTGGGAAGTGCTGATGAAAGAAGAATACAGAACACTACCAATGATCCAACTTCCTTGAGTGAACCAGGTATTGGAGCAACTCCTGAGAGATTGAATCAACTAGAGTCTGTACAAATGGTTTACCATACCTACTTGAAAGAACACATCTTATTGTACTTCATGATAGATGGTAGGGTTTATTATATAAGGCAAAATTCCATTCCATTGAAGTATTTTGAAGAATTGGAGCATGTACTATTCTTACTTCAAGTGGATGACAGATTGACAGGAAGTACTGCAAACTATTTGAAGGATCAGATTCAGAGATAGAAAAGGCTTTATTCTGTTAAGTCTAACAGCACATATGTTCCAAAGTATAGAGATCACAAGGATGATATAGTTGAAATGAAGCCCAACACTGCTAAAATTATAACTACCTTTCTAGGTTACAGGGCTGTGGAATTCAATCTTGAGTCTGATAAAGCTTATTTGATCAGACTGGATCAGGATATAAGAAAAGCAAAGATTAATGATCTCAGGGCTGCAATCTTTCAAATTGGTGAAGATACTGCAGAGCTTAAAGATGCTAAAAGGAGGATGATTGATGAACTTAGATATGCTGAGATATGTTTATTGAAGAACTATCTCAGAACAACTCCTCACATCAGAGAGATCAGAAGATGAAGCCAAGTCAAGATCTACAACTGATTAAATTCTGATATTTCTACAGACTGAAGCTGTTATCAGAAGTTAAATATTGGTAAAGCTTTAAGGACTGTAAGTTGTAGTTATCTAGTCTAATTCTCATACATTTGTACTTAATGTTTTTGACATCATCAAATATCTGTTAAACTTGTATATTATGCTAATTTACAAGTTGGGGGAGATTGTTAGATATATTTGATAATGTCATGACTAATATGATTTATGTTTAGTTTTCAGATCTTACTTAACAGGACAAATCAGTACTTAACTGGGAATCAGTACTTATACTGGAAGTCAGGACTTAAGGATATCAGTACTTATATTATCAGGAGATAATCATCAGAAGATGGATATCAGAACTTAAGTGCTGAAGGACGTTCAGATAAGGACAGTAGCTGATTAAAGGAAAGAAGATCGAGATAAATATAAGAAGAGATATGCATGAAGAAGGAATTCTATGAAGAATAGAATACTTGGAAGAAAAGATATCTGATTGATATATTTTAGGAAGTAGAATTATATTCCATATCAATTAGCGATTATCTTGTAACTGTGTAGTATATAAACACAGACATAGGGTTTACACTATAAGTGTTGATATATTCGATAAGATTATTCATTGTAACCCTAACAGCTCTCGTGATATTTGTTTATCACTGAGAGGTAACAGTTCCATACTGTAACAGAGTTTATTGTTTCAATAAAGTTTGTTTTCTATTACTTGAAATATTAAAAGTTCGATTTGATTGTATTTTACACTGTATTCATCCACTCTACAGTGTGTGTGACCTAACAGCTTGGGACGAGTCTGGTAACCTATAAACAACATATAAGTTGGAATTAAACCAAAGTCGCTTATGAATCTATACTTTAACCAATTAGACCCTAACATTTGCTTTTGCGCTTAACGATTCACTTAAGACGCTCGATTACCCTCGGCTCCACCATTTTTAATAAATTAACCATTAAGAGTTTTAAGGCGATTCTTTCGCGAGTACCCTACCAACTGCCTAATCCACTTTACATAATTGTTTAATACTCCAATTAGTCATTTAAGGGCCTTAACCAAGGTTTTAAATTAAGGCGAGGGGTAATGGTTCGGTCGCGAAATGCCGTTACTTAAAACGGTCATTTCTCCTAAACCGTACATCGGATTCAAGCGAACTGTAACACCCCCAAATCCGGGGTCGGGGATTCGGGTTGTCACGAGTTCCATTTCCCTTATCCATACTTAATCTTAACAGTCAACCAACTGCTGCGTACTGTGACCCCACAATATACACACACACACCACAAGTTATAGTCTCAGAGATGAATACCAAAATAACACAAGTCATTTTATTCCACAATTATAAACCATTCCACCTTAAAAAGGGTTTCTGAATAATTTACATATTCTTTTCCATTATTAAAATTCATAAATATACATAGTCTGGTACATCAAAAGTTGAAAGACTAGCCTATTGGTAGATCCTACCTCAGCTACAACGGCAACAACGCCTAAAGGAAACTGGGGAATGTTTCCTAACCGCTTGCGAAATGGGAGCTTGGTCCTGTTCATCTTTGCTATCTGTTGTTGTGTGATGAAAGAAGAAAGCAAGGGTGAGCAACAAGCCCACCGAAATAATATGTATAATAATTAACAATATATGAGCATTCTCATAGTACTCATGAAAGTCTTGGTCAAGAAGAAATGAACCAAGCTGATATCTTAACGCGGCCAAGTCGCAAAATATTCAGTATATATATATATATACATATATACTTTTCACAATCTTTGAAATCCTCTGACATGTATAATATACACAGAGTTCCAATTTATAACTGTATAAAAATATCGTTGCAAGGTGATCTCATATATCTAACCTTGTCTCAACGTTTTCCTGAAAATCTTTGACATGCACAAGATAGTCATTTACTAGATATAAGTTTAAAAGATGAAGTTACAAGATACTCCAATATACTTATATCTTTTCCGAATACTACTTGAACTACCACCGTTCAAGTTATAATTAGTTTCAAAGGTTCATCACATAGATGAGACTACAAGAAAAGACTTGGATAGATTCAATCTTTGAAATATCATTATAAATAATAAAGTTACGAGATACTTCATTAAGTCCCGATATATATATGTACACCTATATATATATATTTCATACACTCCTTGAAAACCTCTGTTATGAAAATTATAAACAGAGTTGCAATATCCAATGAATTTGGAAAGGAGAAAACCTTGGCATAAACCTGATATCTTGCTGATCAGGCAAAGATACCAATAAGTAACCTTTTCTACTAGTAGATGGATGAATTCCCCACTGGTCATCACCCTGGCCGCAATAGGACCTTATGCTGGAATGCCACTCAGCCACTTACACATTTGATGGACTCCCA